>NC_090268.1:267533077-267846411 GCF_040414725.1 Anabrus simplex
GGCTCAGTCCGGTGGTATTTGAAGGTTCTCAGATACGTCAGCCTCGTGTGGGTACATTTACTGACAAGTAAAAGAACTCCTGCTGGACTAAATTTTGGCACCTCAGCTGCAGTCGCTTAGGTGCGGCCAATATCCAGTATTCGGGAGATAAGGGCAGCCCTGAAGATGATTTTCCGTGTTTTCCCCATTTTCACATCATGCAAATGCTGGAGCTGTCTCATAAGTACGGCCGCGGCCGCTTACTTCCCACTCGTAGCCCTTTCCTGTCGCATCGTCGCCATAAGAACTACGTGTGTCGGTGTGACGTAAAGCAACTCGTGAAAAACACTTGTTTTGTGCTGCCGAGGTAAGCGAGTTCATAGTTATAGTTATTTAGATGGAGCAAGGGGTGTACGTGGTTTACAAGTTAGGGAAGTGAAATTAATAAAATAACTAATTCTTTTGTACCGGTACGCAATAAAAGAAAATATAACGATTCTTTTCAAGTACCTTCTGGACCTACGAACAGCGAATCAAGTGAACGTGAAGAAAACGTTGCGAGTACCGATAAATATACTGCAGTTCAAGAGGGAAATAATTTTTATCATGATGGACACGAATGCAGGACATTAGCTCAGAAAAATGACCTTACTTAGAAACGAATGGATTTATGAAACAAGTGAAATGCTAGGTTGTAAGGTTTACCAATATTTTAAATGTTTAGGACCAGCAAAAAGATGCAAATGAAAATTCCTTCCAAGTGGGCCAGTAGTAAAAGCGGTGTAAGATTCAGTTTTTGAAGTAAATTTAGTGAGTACCGCCACCATTTTTTCTTAGAAAAGAAAGCACTGGTAATACCAATAAAGCTATATCCTTTAGAAAAATACAACATATTGCTTCTGGTTGCCGACTACTGACAAACGGGGACTGGAGATGCAGACATGACAAAGTAGTGAAAATATTCCATCAGAAACTGGTTCATCAGTAATTCACTGAGTATTCAACACCTTACTGCAAGTACACAGCACAGTTAAACCTGGGAAATGAATACTGTGGAGTTTATTAAGACGAAGGTATGTTCACCGACTAGAAAATAATAGACCGGATATGCGGACTAAAAACACGCAATCGTCACTGGTCTTGTTCCAAAAATTTTGTATAATTTTCCTGAAACTCTCAGCCTGCAACCCTTCGTCTACGTAGAACCACAAGAAAGTGTCATCTAAGCCATGTACGTCTCTCATCGTCTAGAAGTTCATGGGGATGGAACATCCACCGAAAGACTTCACCATTTGAATCAATAGAAGAGTTGCGTGTAAATGGTTCATATGTAAGATCCCCGAACAAAAGAAGTAAACAATAAAAAATAACCAATCTATAAAGAATGCACATCAGTACGCTTATGTCTATATAGATGGCGTTTTTCTGGTATCACGAGGTCAAAGGATCTCTTACTGCTGGCTTATAACTTTGGTTGTGCCATTGTATGCCAGTCACTTGCATATAAAGAGTGCGTCAAGGTAGATCGACGCAAGCATGTGACAGAGTGGCAAAGAGGGGCTATTGTGCTTGGGCGTGCTCATGGGTACACAGTGAATGAAGCTGCCGATTCGTTGGTTTACAAACACGGACTTTTCAGTGTGTCTATAAGTAATGGTGTACCACGCATGAGCACGAAATACGGTGTCAGTACTGAGTTCGGAAAGTGATCCTAACACAGGGTGCCGGAGACGAGTGATGATGATTGTTGTTTAAAGGCGGCCTAACATCTAGGTCATCGGCTCCTAATGGTACGAAATGAGACGAAATGAAATGACAACTTAAAATTCCAAAACTCATTCACTGACTGGAATTACAAACGTGATGATGAAGAATGAAATTGAAAGTTAAAAATAGTTTCAAAATGAATCCATTGACTAGAATTCAAAAAAAGAGACTATGGACAACAACTATGAACTTAAAATAATCAGTGGAATCGACCCGCAATGCCCCACCTTCTCAGAAACGATCTTAAATACTGACCAAGGGGCTGCTTCCAAACACAATCATGAATCGATGATGCTTGTCTAAAGGGGTCCAAAATCAAGGTCAACGGCCCCTCATAATGGAAAGTAAGAACCATGGTATTTGTCATGTAGCGGTATTAATCATGAGTAACGTAGACTTACCGTGTTCCACACATTGTGGTATTACTCACATATAATGTAATACGCGCAGCTAACGAAGTCCTATGGTGTTTCTCACATTAGGGCGCCACTCTTAGGCAACGCAAACCCATGGCGTTCCTCACATAGGTATACTAATCACAGGGTCCGACTCGTTGGCTGAATGGCCAGCGTACTGGCCTTCGGTTCAGAGGGTCCCGGGTTCGATTCCCGTCCGAGTCGGGGATTTTAACCTTAATTGGTTAATTCCAATGGCTCGGGGGCTGGGTGTGTGTGGCGTATTCAGCATTATAAATCATCCTAGGTAGGGCCCTCATCTTCACAGACATGCAGGTCGCCTAATAGGCCGTCTACTAGAAAAAGACCTGCACCAGGCCTCTCCGGAGGCCATACGCCATTTTTTTACTAATCACAGGGACTAATACTATTCCGTGGTGTTCCTCACATAGTAGGTACTAATCACAGGCAACGCAGACTCACGGTATCGCTCATGTAGTGGTACTAATCATAGGCAACGTCCAGAGCCGCGGTAATTCTCACATTGGTACTAATCACAGGCAACGTAAGCCCGTGGTGTTCTGCACTTAGTGGTACTAATCACGGGTATTGATTCACCCTCTGTTGCTACTAATCACAAACCTATTGTGTACCTAACATAGTGGTACTACTCGCAAGGAAAGGCGGCCCACTGTGTTCCTCGCGTGATGGTAGTAATTACCTCTCCCCCTGCTACGCCAGCGTAGTAGGTTCGTGGCCAGAGACGAGTATCACGCCTTGTCATCGGTTTCACATCCGATAGGAATTACAGCATTCCGTGAATGCAGATCATCTAAACCAATTTCGAAACTAACATTAGGACGGGAACATTTGAGGCCGCTTACCCGGAAAGAGGTCACTTCCTGCTGCTGCACAAAAAACTGCACGGTTTCAGAATATTGACACTGAACTCTAAGTGAATTGGAAACGTGTAGTATGGTCCACAGTGTTACAATTTTGTCTTTTTTCGAGGCGAAGAGTGCACCAATGGCCTATTGAATAAGTTCATCCACAAAGTATGGAGAGCACTGTTCAAGCTGAAGGTAAGTCTGTGTCGGAGTGGAGGTGATTTTTTCGTGCCAAGATTACTCCTGTTCACCCAGACGGCCTGAAGATATTAGAGTGTCACCTGTTCAACGTTATGACACGCTCCTCCGTTTTACGTGGCTTTCATGACTGAGTCCGCTGCCTCTCATATCAATAGCTTCTCGTTGACCTCGCGTGACTGAGTTAATACAGTTCCAGCCCCCAGACCAGAATTATTTCAATTGGGGTGGCCAGGGAACCGAATCCGGGTATAAGTAAGGACATTGCCCCTACTTCATCACGCTGAACCTAGTCATAAAAAGACCTGTTCAATGTTTAGTGATAATGCTTTTTGTTTTAACCCATTTCTCTTTTTCTCTGTATGTGGTAAAATGTTAGGTAGGATTATGAGCCCTTTAAAATGGGTCCATATTTTATAACCTGCAAAACATGAAGGTTAAGACTCTTAATTTTATTATACTGTGCTAAAACTGGAATAATATAAGTAAATAACAGGGTCATTATTTTCCCTACAATTGAGATATTTCTGAATGTGATAAATAACAAGCTATTTTTTTTCATCAAACACTCATAGTTGACCTACTTCTTAACAAATAACTAAAATTTAATCTTACTCGTTTCTCCAGATTGGAAAAATATTTTGTATCAACCAGTCATGATGTCTTGGGAGTTTTACCTGGATCTGAGGGCTAGTTTGAGGTCCAGTCAGCCTACATGATCAGAATTGATGAGCTTTCTGACTGTAAGGTAGCGGCCCCGGTCTAGAAGGCCAAGAATAACGTCCGAGAGAATTCGTCGTGCTGACCACACGACACCTCGTAATCTACATTCCTTCGGGCTGAGCAGCGGGTGCTTGGTAGGCCAAGGTCCTTCAGGGCTGTAGTGCCATGGAGGGGAGGGTGTAGTTATGATATCTGATAACTACATGTTGACCATCATGGTTTTAAACGACAGCGAAGTATTATCCACGAGGTCCCACTATAATCACTTTAATTTGAACAGTGACGAAGGTTCGGGGCAGATAAAAATGTACCAGAAAAGAGTGAAAAACTAGGGAAGGAATGATAGTAAAGATGTGATGTTTCAACGATGTAGCAAAGCTCGTGGTTCTAGAATTGGTTTCTTCAGCGATCTAGGAAACCATGACAGGTGACCTTGATGCACTCCGTGGATATCATTATACTCGCCAGAGAGTGGATATACACTGACTGACAGAGCAAATGCAACACCAAGAGCAAATGCAACACCAAGAAGGAGTGGTCAGAACTTTATGCCAATTGCAGGGTAGACTGACGTCACTGAGGTATGCTCATGATGTGAAATGCGCCGCTGTGCTGCGCACGTAGCGAACGATAAATGGGACACGGCGTTGGCGAATGGCCCACTTCGTACCGTGATTTCTCAGCCGACAGTCATTGTAGAACGTGTTGTCGTGTGCCACAGGACACGTGTATAGCTAAGAATGCCAGGCCGCTGTCAACGGAGGCATTTCCAGCAGACAGGCGACTTTACGAGGGGTATGGTGATCGGGCTGAGAAGGGCAGGTTGGTCGCTTCGTCAAATCGCAGCCGATACCCATAGGGATGTGTCCACGGTGCAGCGCCTGTGGCGAAGATGGTTGGCGCAGGGACATGTGGCACGTGCGAGGGGTCCAGGCGCAGCCCGAGTGACGTCAGCACGCGAGGATCGGCGCATCCGCCGCCAAGCGGTGGCAGCCCCGCACGCCACGTCAACCGCCTTCTTCAGCATGTGCAAGACACCCTGGCTGTTCCAATATCGACCAGAACAATTTCCCGTCGATTGGTTGAAGGAGGCCTGCACTCCCGGCGTCCGCTCAGAAGACTACCATTGACTCCACAGCATAGACGTGCACGCCTGGCATGGTGCCGGGCTAGAGCGACTTGGATGAGGGAATGGCGGAACGTCGTGTTCTCCGATGAGTCACGCTTCTGTTCTGTCTGTGATAGTCACCGCAGACGAGTGTGGCGTCGGCGTGGAGAAAGGTCAAATCCGGCAGTAACTGTGGAGCGCCCTACCGCTAGACAACGCGGCATCATGGTTTGGAGCGCTATTGCGTATGATTCCACGTCACCTCTAGTGCGTATTCAAGGCACGTTAAATGCCCACCGCTACGTGCAGCATGTGCTGCGGCCGGTGGCACTCCCGTACCTTCAGGGGCTGCCCAATGCTCTGTTTCAGCAGGATAATGCCCGCCCACACACTGCTCGCATCTCCCAACAGGCTCTGCGAGGTGTACAGATGCTTCCGTGGCCAGCGTATTCTCCGGATCTCTCACCAATCGAACACGTGTGGGATCTCATTGGACGCCGTTTGCAAACTCTGCCCCAGCCTCGTACGGACGACCAACTGTGGCAAATGGTTGACAGAGAATGGAGAACCATCCCTCAGGACACCATCCGCACTCTTATTGACTCTGTACCTCGACGTGTTTCTGCGTGCATCGCCGCTCGCGGTGGTCCTACATCCTACCGAGTCGATGCCGTGCGCATTGTGTAACCTGCATATCGGTTTGAAATAAACATCAATTATTCGTCCCTGCCGTCTCTGTTTTTTTTCCCAACTTTCATCCCTTTCGAACCACTCCTTCTTGGTGTTGCATTTGCTCTGTCAGTCAGTGTATGATGATGATGATCTCTCTATGAAATTTATTCTAAATACAGGCTAAAGAAATTCTGCTCGTTGGCTGAACGGTCAGCGTACTGGCCTTCGGTTCAGAGGTTCCCGGGTTCGATTCCCGGCCGGGTCGGAGATTTTAATCGCTTCTGGTTAATTCTTCTGGCTCGGGGACTGGGTGTATGTGTCCGTCCCAACACTCCCCTCCTCATATTTTTACATAATACCACACTACCAACCACCACAGAAACACGCAATAGTGATTACATCCCTGCATATAAAGTTGTGTCAGGAAGGGCATCCGACCATAAAACCAGGACCAAATCCATATGTGCGACACAGTTCGCACCTGCGACCCCGCATGAGTGGGAAAAACGGTAGTAAATGAAGAAGAAGACAGGCTAAAGGAATTCGTTTTCCGGTCAGATGATCCTCCTATCAATAATATTGAATTAAGGAAGAAGGTAAAGTCATTTTTATTTGTTCTCGTGAGTTCTACAGGATGTTCGACAATCTATAGGATCGTTATGAACAATGAGTGTAACGTGAGGGTAAACATTTTGAACTCATGCTTTTCCGATGCAGTGATAGACATGCTGGCGTCGTCATCTTACATATCATAATGACGCATCTTGTTTGCCAGAGCATTTTTGTCGTCATTGGGACATGTATAGGACACATCTCGGTCTGTAACTGGTTAGAAGGAGTAATTAAATAAAATTTTCTTGTTGCGTCAATATGTTAACTAAGATATCACAAAGCTCTACCCATTCCTTTAATTAGGAATGAAAATTTGTTTTTAGGTGTTTCTAGATACTGATATTTTCAATATTCGCATTTGTATGAGCAGACACGATAAAACTGATTCCGTTCATATACACACGTTGCAAAACACTAAAGCATAGACTACTTCATTTATATTTAGAGAGGATTGCGATACAAGAGACCCGAACCGTAAATGGCTATCTACAGTAGTAATTCATCTGGTTGGTCAAATAACTTTCCATTTATTTGAGGCCCCGTATTAGATCTTTATTCTGTAATTTATCTAAAAACATTGCTACATTCCCATTCACTGACGTCTAATTATATTGTTAGATGTTCTGACAATGTGTATAATGGGCCATGTTCCATATATTACTTGCGAGACCGCTAGATAATGAGTTCGTGACAAAGAAGGGAGCCACAATATTTGACGTATTCGATTCCCTTGACATTCAGCACGAGCTGATTTATATCCTCGGCACAGTCACGCGAGTCCTCCACTATTGTTATTACTTGAACATAAGCCCTCCAGGTGAAAGGCTCGATTTCACCGATGTTTCAATTAGACTTGTGTTAGATAAGGAACCGTTCGCTTACTGAAGCGTATCAATTTTCTTCGTTTACCGGAGTTCGAAACATAGGTAACCTTAATTTTGTGGAACGTGATAAAAGGAACGTATTGATTTAGTATCAGTGTAGAATCTCAAATGTCAGCCCTGAAGTGTACGGGTAGCATGTCTCCCTTACACCCGGAGGCCCCGAGTTCGATATCCTGCTCATTGAAGAATATTAATCCTAGATTGAGGACTGGGACGAGGCAACAAGAGAATCAACAATCTTTCGTTATTTTTGTGTAACATGGTGTGAGGAGTCTAATGAACTAATATCGGTGTAGAATATCAAATGATATCCCTGTAGTGTATACGGGTAGCATGTCTCCATTATATCCGGAAGCCCGAGTTCGATCTCCTGTTCATTATCTTCGTCTTCGTTTTACTTTTCTTCTTCAGGTGTCATTTTCTAATGGAATACATTTTCCTATTTCATGTTTCCCGTACAGGAGTTGTGTACCGTGGATGTCGAACAGGTGTTTATGGGTCTGCGTCAACAAAAATATTTTCCACCCTTGTTCACCTTTCCCCTCCTATGTTACCTCCTATCATCAGTTAAAATTGTGGTGCCCCTTCTCAGTCAATCCACAACATTGTTCCTGACTGTCCAATTCGATCTTTCAAAGTAAAGCTAATGGACATTCACCGTATATCGGATGAAACAGTTGATTGGGTCAAAAAACTAGACCTAGAGTTGTAGTATTGTACGGACTTGTGACTACGCACATTTATCCTGAAACTGTATATGTATATCTATGTACATACATTCACCATACGATAAATAAATAAATAAATAAATAAATAAATAAATAAATAAATAAATAAATAAATAAATAAATAAATAAATAAGTCAGTTGCATCAAGCTGCATTTGTCATTTTGGAGGAAGTGACGGAAATAAACAGCACAACGAAAAATACTAATCCTGACTCAAGTGTTGAAACAAGACTAACTTGGTCTCGGCATTTCAAATGAGATATGAAAGGCACCTGGCTCGATCAAGGAAGCCATGCAATGCGACTGTGGAAGTCTTTATGCTCACAATGTGACTTTCCAATATATGTAAGCCATGCAATCCAGGTTCTCAATGGATTTCGTGTGCCACAAGGTTAATTGGCTGGTTTATTAGAGACTCTCATATAATGGAAAATAATTGGAAAAGAAATTGTAGACAGAGGGCTGAATTTTATGTAATCGAACAAACAACATAATCGTCACCTCAACGAAAACATAACTATAATTGTTGGGTACATCTTTCAGCCTAGGGTTTGCGTCTGGTATGGCATTCATCCGTAAAACTGAACCACCCGTGAGGGAAACGTGGTGGAGAAAGAAAAGTTAGATAGATAAATAGATAAATGTTTTTACTTGCGGAGTTAGGGCCATTAGGTCTTCTCTTACACTAAACCATTCCACAAAACCAGTACAGGAATCTGATATTTAATGCTAATTTTCTACAACGTAAATACATTATCGAAATCACTTCAGTATTTTTCATGACAAAATATTCTTCTCCGTTAAACCTACAGTACCTCCAGTTTAAACCCAGTCTAGATTTAACTAAATGTCGAAAAATGTTGGAAATGGCCGATGAAGATAGTTGTGATTCCATTAAATGGATTCCAGAAGAAATATTTGGATACTACAAAGAGATTTCTATGTAAATTCCAAGCATATTTCTTTTCATTGAATCAGCTTCATCAATTTTCATTGATAATTCATTCGTGGAGAAAATGGAATCTCAACTATGTAGTCAACAAGTAATAGAATGTTGTCTCACACTGCATTTTAGTAAACACCTCGGTAAATCATTGCAAAGTGGTAACAAACACGTTGAACATGCCCTTATATGATACAACCTAGGGAAGAAAGCAATGTTCTAAGTGGAACGAGTCAATAATTATTAATGGAGCCGTTAGTTATTGTCAGTTCCTTCAATAGCGTCAAGTTTAGAAGGGAATGAGATTATCAGTACGGCTTGTATGCACCAATGCATCAGATGTCAATGTTTAAAGACTGCTCGTATTTCTTCCATAGTTGCTTTCAATTGCTTCCTTGCACTGGAAGGCATAAATCTGTTCCAAGTGACACTCTACTTGCATTCGAACGAATTTGAATTGCAGAGCATTGCGTATCTCACACAATTCTAACCGCTGACAGCGTATTTCAGTACAGTTAGTCCTCTAATGTCCATTGCCGCAATTCTGTCCAATTTCTTATGCATCGGCAATTCACTCCAGGCCATTCAGTGGTCTAAGAAGTCTCGGTATAGATTTTCGCACAATCACCTTTAAGTACCGGTACTGTATATTACATTTGACAGTACATATTATTTCAACAGGATAGGCAATGGAATGACTTACATAATTCTATCAATAAGAAATATAATGGTACTATTAACTGTATTACCAGGCGAGTTGGCCGTGCGGTTATGGGCACGAAACTGCGAGCTTGCATCCGGGAGATAGTGGCTTCCAGCCCCAATGTCGGCAGCTTGAAGATGGTTTGCCGCGGTTTCCCATTTTCACACCTTACATAAGGCCAAGGCCGCTTTCTTCCCGCTCCTGGGCCTTTCTTATCCCATCGTCGCCATAAGACCTATCTGTGTCGGTGCGACGTAAAACAAATTGTATTAACTAAATTTATTTCTACATGTTTAATAACATGAAACTGAGACCCAAACTTTGGTTTTCGTGTTTTGAGTCAGGAGTCTGCAAGCTCGTTTAAGACAGGTCTGTATGTATTGATATTCAGGTGAAGTACGTGTAATTACCTCTTTATTACTAGACTAGCAAATGTACCCGTGCTTCGCTACGGTATTCTACAGTGTATACAGATATCAAAGTAAATTACTGTACATGCAGTGAATAACTTTTTTTAAATTGCATGTCTCTTAGCGTTATCCACAAACAGTAGGGAGAGGTTCCCATACGTTGTTTCCGATGCAAAGTGCGAGCTGCAGAATTGTGATGATAATGGAAGGCTCACTTTCCTACTGCCATTCACAATCGAGTAGGTAAATTTTCATTATAATGGGAGACCCCATTACCTACTGCGCAGTCACAACTGACTTGGGGAGTTTTCTTTACAATGGCACGGGCACATTCCTACTTCCAGACAGATTACAGTAGAGGAATTTTTATTATAATAATAGCTGGCACCTTCCCTACTGCCAGTCAAAATGGACTTGTGCTATATCGTTATCATGACAGGCCCCTTTTCTTAATGACAGTCACACCGAGTTAGTGAGTTTCCTTTATAATAGCAGGCCACTATGCCTAATGCAAGTCACATTTTAGATGGGTGAATTTGTTTATAATGGCAGGCACACATGCCTACTCCTAAACACAATCGGTTAGAGGACCTCAAAACCTACCTTTGTACAGATGACTGCTAAATATGAAGTTTGGTTGACATATCTCCACTAGTTTTCAAGTTATAAGAAATAGGCTTTACCCGCACCCGCTCTTGAGTTAAGTCCTGTGGGCTAGTACCAAAAAACGGTCCGTTAATGACATCTCCCTTATTAATCCTCGTATTGAAATGGTGCATATGAGAGAAAAGTTTAGAAATTGATTTCCGTTAAGGCAGGTAGATTTCTATTTTTGTTTGTGTAATTTTTCGGGAGTGCAAAATCACGGTTTCGGTTTCGAATAAACTCCCAGTGAATTCAGTGATTCAGAAATAATATTGGCAATAAAACCTACCCAAGGACAGGTGGATTCTAAATATGAAGTTTGGTAGAAAAATATCCATTACTTTTCGAGTTATAGACAAACAGGCAAACAGACAAACGAAAACAGACACCAAAGCTAAAAAATATGCAGATGGTCATTATTACACCTGAAACGGATAACTGTACGGAAATTTTGCCAAAATAGTAAATGTACAGACACACGTTCGTTACGATTTTATTTATATCGATGTGTTGCTATTCATCAGTCATACGAGAAGTTTCGCCACTACTATGGACTACTTAGAAGCCTCAGATATGAAATCATCACGTTATCCTTATTAAGAGGATGTGTGAGAATTTATTTCAGCATACGAGTGCTCACTCAAATGCGACACGTTACTAACCTACGTAGACTTAATTCACGTATGTACAACACTTATCAGTACTATAACAATATTGTAAAAGTATATACTGGAGCCTTAAGGATACCTCTGCTGTGAAACAGGAGTATAATATAGCCTATATATATACACGCACGACTTATGTATTTGAATACGGCAAAGTTAGGCCCGAAAGAACAAACGAGGACAATTGTAATCTGATCTACTTCTTCAGCATCTTTATGCTGATTAAATTCTAGCCAGATATCAATCGTGGGAGACATATTACCCACTTTTGAAAAAAATTCCTCGAGTGATTTTAAGTTTTATCAACACTCCTCTCAAATCCTAAAGCTATGTCTGTGAGCATTTGCATTAGTAGTGAAATTTTTCTGTGAATTTAGGAGTTGTTAGGCAGCCGAATTTTAATTTTCCTGAACTATTTTTCTTAATGTGCACACTTTCCATTACATTTTAATTTCATTCTCAACTGAATTATGAAGATATAATATGCAGATAAGGAAGACGAAATGGGAAAATGACGAATCAGAATTTTTGGCTGTTATTTATAAAACAGGGATGCTCAGTTACTTTTATTAACATTAATGCAAGAATTATTCCACAAAATGCCTAATCTAGAGATTTTAAAACCTGTTACTATATTGAAAATCGCAATAAAATCATCTGAACTAAATATGGCCGGCCCCGTGGTGTAGGGATGGCATGCCTGCCTCTTACCCGGAGGCCCTGGGTTCGATTATCGGCCAGGTCAGGGATTTTTACCTGGATCTGAGGGCTAGTTAGAGGTCCACTCAACCTACGTAATTAAAACTGAGGAACTATCTGACGGTGGGATAGCGGCCCCGTCCTAGAAAGCCAAGAATAACAGCCGAGGAGATTCGTCGTACTGACAACACGACATCTCGTAATCTGCAGGCCTCCGGGCTGAGCAGCGGTTACTTGGTAGGCCAAGGTCCTTCAGGGCTGTAGTACCATGGGGTGAGTTAGTTTAAAGTGAATATGGCCATGGTTAGGAAAATATCTTGTCCAAAATGCCACTAATGACTTTTTCGACAATTTGTGGCTATCTTAATTAAAATACAAATTTATTTCCCTTATCTGTATTTTACAGAATAGGATGTGTCACACAAAAAAGCACTCTTTTCTTAAGGATACAGTATAGATCATTAAACTAGGATAACATATTCTGAAATCTTCATAATTTAAAGTCCATACACTTCGTATTTTTGGAATGAATCAGAATTTCCACGTAATAATGTAAACCTAACACTTCAGGTTATCAGTACTAAATGGTCATTTCTAGCCACTAAGTGGCTGAATTGGCAACCGTGCTTAGGCTTCCCCATACGGATCTACTCCCAGCTGTACTGAGTTAGCTTACCGTAATTGCCTGTATGTCAAAAGAGTCTTATAGGTAGTTATTCTCTGACATGTCTAGATTTTAAGTTACGGCACAAAGATATAACCATTCCCTCATAATTGTAATCAGAAGAGGAAAACTGGAATGAATGCATCAACAAAAGAAAGGGAAAGGCTACGAACGGTATGAAAATTAATCACACGCAAGCTTAATATGAAGGGGCTCAGAAGTGAACAAGATTTGAGTAAGGAAAGTCGGATGAAAATATAAAATTTGAGGAACTTGGCACAAGTTACCAATCATTGCTTCCAGCACGAGAGTTAATGGTAAGGTACTCCATTTAGCTGCCCCGCACGAAAGGCATATCATACCGTGGTTGTATTCCATGTCACCACCCACAGGAAGAGGGTGTACCAAAGATAGGCTAGACACTTCCCGCTACCGACTTATGTTGCCGAATTTAGGCCAAAATCCAGCCATACCTGTAATCTAAATTTATAAAGATCCTGCAAGATTTGGTTTGAAAATTAGCCACTCTGGCAACTCTAATTAAGTAAGTACCAATGACAAGGGAAAAATTAAAAAGCGAGTATTATTTTAGTATTCCTGTTGTTACCTATGATACGTACATTCCCCCACCTCGTTAAGCTTGATATCCCCCGCCCCTCCCCCGAAGGAAAATGGCTGGATTCAATGCTGTTCGGCAGGTATTACATTAAACTCGCTGAAAGTCTCTGACAGAAAATAAAATGAGCGTGAACACTTAAAGTTAGTCGTTCATAAAAATATATACGGTGTTAAGGCAAATACATTCTATACGATACAATCAGTGTGTTAGGAATGAGACATATAACAACTGGAGGGACTCACGAATTTCAAGATTCGCTTAATTCTCCCGTCATTTGTTTACATTTCCTAAACATCCTATTCTGACCACCTGTCTTATTTATGTGTAAACTTTTAAGTTCTCCAGTCTGTCAAACACACAATTTTAATATAAATAATACACTATAGCATACCTGTAAAATGACACATTATCAAATGAAGAATAAAAAATACGCTATTTTCATGTTCATATTTATTTTCAGGGGAAGGTGGGAAAAAGGTAAGATGATGATGATGATGATGATGATGATGATGACGATGATGATTATTGTTCTTTGACAATGGTCTAAGATCTAGGACATCGGCTCCTAATGGTACGAAATTAAACGACATATACTTGCAATTTAAAAGTCTAAAACTCATCCAGTGACCAGAATTCAAATCATGATGATGAAAAATGAATGGATGAATATGAATGTAAAATAATCAGCGAATCCAACTCCCAATGCTGAAGGTTAAAAATTATTCCAAAATTAATCCACTGACTAGAATTTAAAAAAAGAGACGATGAAATGAAATGTCGTATGGCTTTTAATGTCGGGATATCCCAGGACGGGTTCGGCTTGCCAGGTGCAAGTATTTCTATTTGACTCCCGTAGGCGACCTGGGCGTCGTGATGAGGATTAAATGCCATTGGAATCAACCAATTAAGGTTAAAATCCCCAACCCGGCCGGGAATCGAACCCGGGACCCTCTAAACCGAAGGCCAGTACGCTGACCGTTCAGCCAACGAGTCGGACTAAGAGACGATGATCAACGGTTATTAAACTAAACCAATCAGTGTATTCGATCCGCAGTATCACAGAAACTGCCTTAAAAAGTAGTATAGGGCCTATACTGACGAAGGGGCTCCTTCCAAAACACAATAACTGTCTGTGAGCTTGCATCCGGGAGATAGTGGGTTCGAATCGCACTGTCAGCAGCCCTGAAGATGGTTTTCTGTGGTTTCCCATTTTTTCACCATGCAAATGCTGGGTCTGTACCTTAATTAAGGCCACGGCCGCTCCCTTCCAACTCGTAGGCTTTTCCTATCCCGTCGTCGCCATAAGACCTATCTAAGTCAGTGCGACGTAAAGCTACTAGCAAAGCACAATCCTGTATCGATGATGATTGTTGTATAAAGGGGTCCAAAATCCAGGTCAACGGCCCCACATAATGGTACTTATCGCTAGGAAAGTAAGAACCACGGCATTTCTCATGTAGCGGTACTAATCATGAGTAACGTAGACTTACGGTGTTCCACTCATCGTGGTACTCTCACAGGTAATGCAATACGCACTGGTAACACAGACCTATGGTGTTTCTTACGTTACGGCGCCACTCATAGGCAACGCAAACCCATGCTGTTCCTCACATAGTTGTAATAATCACGGGTGCAGGTATTCCCGTGGTGTTCCTCACATAGTGAGTAACAATCACTGGCAACGCCCAGGCCCGTGGTGTTTCTAACATAATGGTACTAATCACAGGCAACGTAAGCCCATGGTGTTCCGCATATAGTGCTACTAATCACGGGTACTGTAAAACCCATACTGATTCACGCTCTGTTGCTATTAATCACAAACCTATCGTGTACCTAACATAGTGTTACTACTCACAAGTAAATGCGACCCATGGTGTTCCTCGCGTGATGGTAATAACTACAAGTAGTCCCATGGTTCTAATTCAGTCATCCCTTGCTCGCCTCTTTTAGTCTCCTCTTACGACAGGCAGGGGATACCACGGGTATATTTTTCCTCTGCGTCTCCCACCCACAGGGGTTGTGTGTTTTGACCACGGGAGCTATTTTATTTCGCTCAAATCCACCTCCAAGCCGGTTAGCATCTCCCTATACGCCACCTGGGACGCGTCACATGGAAGTATCACCTCTCTCCCCTGCTACTCCAGCGTAGTAAGTTCGTGGAAAAGGGTAAGGATTGGCTCTTTTCATTCTCGTGTTCACCAACATCGTAGGTTGTTCTGACCTTTGGGAGGTCCTATCATGGCTCATTCTTCTGCCCTTTACCTTGTCACATTAATGCTTGCCTTTTCTAATATTGTCTAGTAGCTGGTACCACCTCCTTCCCCTTTCCATCACTACTCACAATAACGGATCTTGTTGTGGACGGTGTCCTATTCATTTTAGCTTAGTTCTTTAAATCACAGTTTTCCGTTTCTCCACCACCAAATGCAGAAAAATTGCATACCTACGGCATGTTTGCGTAGTGAAAAATTGCATACCTAGGAAATGTTTGCGTAGTGAAAAATTAGCATTTTTACATCTAATTTTGAAAGACAAATTTGAAGGGCCCTGAGGAGTAGGCAGGAGAAGAACAACATGCCTTAACAATATTAAAGACTGGACTGGCATGTAAAGCACTGAAGAACTCTACCGTGTTGCTGAAGACAGAAAAGCACTCTCCACATTGATCGCTAACGTCCGGGAGACTGAGCAGGGCAGACAGAAGAAGAAGAAGAAGGAAAAGTATTCTGACCGCATGAGGTATTAAGCTTAGTTCCCTGTGTTCTTCAGATTTCTTGGTCTTGTCCTCTTTCCTATTGGTACTATTATCGTTTAAAGAAAGTATTTCAGCCGTTTTTGTTTTAAGTATATTTATTAATTTTTTATAAATATTTCGACTTTCCTGAACGATATTGAGTAATTCAACCTTATTCAATGATTATTGCTTGATTTTCTTTGTATTACAATAATAATAATAATAATAATAATAATAATAATAATAATAGTAATAATAATATTAATAATAATAATAATAAGAAGCTATGCGTCTTATAAGAAGTAATGTCGGAATTAGACTTTTAATATATCAGTAAATCTACTAACATCATCAGAAAGCTGATTGCTAATGCTCTTCATCTCAAAAATCTAGAAGTGTACGAAGAAGTCCACTGCCTCGCCGAAGGAGGCAGCACTCGCAGGATTGATATTATAGCGATTGACAGACGGAGGAACGAAGCAGAAATTATTGATCCTACGGTACGCTTTGAATCTTCAGCCTCTCAGCCGACTGACGTAGACAATGAGAAAAAGGATATCTAGAATTCAACCATCCCTTTCTTTCTTGAGTCGTATAACCTAAAAAAATTACGGTGACTGGACTTTTCTTTGGCGCGACGGGAACAATTCCCAAATCTTTCGTCACATGGCGACAAAAATATAAACTAGCGAGAAGCCTACAGGATGAGATAGTCGTCTCACTCATCAAATACTCCGTTTCGATTCTTCGTCACCATTTATATGGAGTTCATGCCATTTAACATGGTTAATTGCAACCTATCATTTTTTTAAACATTAATCTTTTTATCTTCCCTCAAAATTGTTATTGTGTATTATTCTGTGTCTTATGGCAAATCTAGGGTGTCTTGATCAGACTAAATAAATAAATAAAATATCCTAAACGCTAACAGAATGCACTGGGATGTAATCCCACAGTGTCTACAAGTGCTCGCCTCTTGAGCTACAGTCCGTAGAATCCTACATTTTCCCGTCTCATGCAGCCTAGCTCTTAATTTATTTAAGCTTCGGAACTCTTCTTATTCGGAAATGATTTGAATTCAAGATTAACTGAACTGAATGCTCGATCAAATAACGATGGACGATGACAACTTCGAAAAATCCTCTTCATTCTACCTTACAGTAACTTATTACTTTCACTTTAATTTAATCTATGTTTTCAGTCTCGTAAGCCTATGATAGGTTATTTAAGTTGCGTCAAGAATTGAGTAGCAATCTGGAGCAATATATTGACAAAATGGCTTCAACTTTCGAATCATTTCGCAAATGTATTAATATATAAGAACCTTAAAAAAAGATCAGGATAATAATTAGGTAGTCATATTGAGCAACACATATCCTTTTCAGTAATAGTCTTAAATCAGGTAAGAAGTATTGTCTGACCTGAAGGTTGCAGCAGTTATTGTTATGCTAATTACGCCGCTGACCTAACAAGTGAGTGACGAGTGGCTAAGACCCCACACGTTGCTAGTCTATTACATACAGTAGGCCTACTTAAAGGAGTAACTCGGGCAGCGGGAATGATGAAAACAAATTAAAAAATGAAGTAGGATGGAAGTTTACAATATCGGTACACAGAAGTGTACAGTCAGGCTGATGAGCTCAAACGGTGGAGTGCTGGCCTTCTGACCCCAAGTTCGTCGATTCGATACCAGTCTATTCCAGTAGTTTTTAAAAAAGGTCAAATATTGCATCCTCAGTCGCTAGATATCGAAACGTAAAGGATTTTTGTTTGTTTTGCTATTTGCTTTACGTCGCACTGACACAGATAGGTCTTATGGCGACGATGGGATAGGAAAGGCCTAGGAGTTGGAAGGAAGCGGCCGTGGCCTTAATTATGGTACAGCCCCGGCATTTGCCTGGTGTGAAAATAGAAAACCACGGAAAACCATCTTCAAGGCTGTCGACAGTGGGACTCGAACCCACTATCTCCCGATTACTGGATACTGGCCGCACTTAAAGGATTTCTTACGTAACAAAATTCCGGCATATTGGTATCTCCGAAACGGTCGAATTATTTAGTGGGACATAAAACCCATAACGTTAGAAATGCACACTCACGAACTTGTGAAGCTATGTGCGAGGCTTCGCACACAAAACGCTCTACTTATGTACAAAATTGAGAGTTCTTACTCGAAAATTTTCTCATCGTCAATTTACCTCACACTGCCGTCCGATGAAAATTCATCTTTAGTGGTTACTAACAGCTAATTCTCTTAGGTATTAGACATAGGTGTAAAGAAATTCATTTCTTTAAATATTCGATAACAATTTATATACCAAAGCGAAGACATGAAGTCTTTAACACGGCATTCATAGTGCCTTTCCTCAAAAGAATAAGAAAAGATGATGAACTGTTATTTTCAATAATAATAATGCTATTTGTTTTACGTCCCACTGACTACTTTTATGGTCTTCGGAGACGCCGAGGTGCCGGAATTTAGTCCCGCAGGAGTTCTTTTACGTGCCAGTAAATCTACCGACACGAGGCTGTCGTATTTGAGCACCTTCAAATACCACCGGACTGAGCCAGGATCGAACCTGCCAAGTTGGGGTTAGAAGGCCAGTGCCTCAACCGTCTGAGCCACTCAGCCCGGCACTGTTATTTTCAAGGGACCAAACATCGAGATTACAGGCTCATGTCGGTCTATAGTTTTATGACTTATTACAAGGACGTTAAGAGGAATAGGGAAACCAAGGCCTTCTGAGGACTGACCATGAAAGCCCTTGTAATATTGGAAGGTAATGGCTTCTACAGATCGTAACCTCAGCACTTAGATGGGTTAGAACCATGTTAGGCCGTCTCTTCCCCCAGGAATGAACCTGGTGCTTATATTTGGTGTAGGTATAGTTACCCTCAGAGACATGTGGTGCTTCTCCAGAAGTGAAAATCTCCTTTCCAAGTTCTCGATTTCCTGATGGAGTAATTGAACCTACGTGAACCGAGCACTGCCTTATTGAGTTGGCTAGGTAGCCACTTCAAAAAAGTGTCACGATATTGAATAATGTATCAACCCATTATTTACATGATAGTGTTAACATTTCATAAGAGGGCCATATACTGGATCTCGAATCTTCAGTTTGATACTGCGATTCATGCCCTGCGACATGTAATCTAGCGATACCGGGACTAGACATTTCGCTCAGTTGGTAACTTTCTAGAATGAGAACTTTCTCACTGTTAGTGATTTAAGAGGCTTAGAGATACAAAAATCTTTGCTAATACCGATTCATTTAGCAATATGAACACGTAACATGTTTAATGTTGGCATTTTAACGATATAATCATTCCTAATGCTATAGGCTATAAAATTCCAGCACCTATTTCATTACAACTGATTGAAAATTTACCTCTGATTTGTATACTGATTCTTGACAGGTAATATTAAAATTATTGCAGTAATATAGCCGAAGAATGGGAGTAGACTACCTGTCATGTCTATAACTATGCATTGTGCACCCCAGACAGTTGAGACGATTTAAATTATGGTTGAAACAACCAGATGCACAAATATGGTAGTAAAGTAATAAACGTGAGAATATGCACATTTGAAGCCCTCTAAATCACCGGCACACAAAGTGGTAGGCGTGTCCTTTCAGTGAACTATGACAGTATAAATGAGCCAAGCTCGAGTGGCGGCACTTCCATTATGAAACTAGTTTTATAGTGTAATGCCCAGAGCTAGTGATCAGTTGGTGATCTCATGTACATGTGTCTAAATGTAGGTGAATTCTTATGTAAGTGCATTTACATAATATCGTTAATATAGCAGCTGTCGTGTCCAGATTCCAGGCACCAATTATGAAAGAATTACAAGAATTACATTATCATCATCATCCTCATCGGTAAATACAGAGCTAAGGGCGGACTTGCCCTTCCTGTAGGAACTTCCTCCAAGCTTCACTCTCCTCGTCAATAGTCCACTTGCCGATTTAAGCATCATTTAGTCAGTCCAGTTTCATTTCATTTAGGATTATCAACAATACTGTACTGTAGGTAGCCTTTTTTGCAAGATGAATCCCTAAATGGCCCGCCTTTTCACTGGAGTTGAGTCCTTGACATTGACCAGTACATAGAACAAGAAGAATAAGAAAAAGAACAAAAGCCTTCGAAATGTGGGATACTTAGAAAATCATGGGTTGCCAATACCAGCAACTAAAACGTCTTGAGCCGAATTATAAGGTCCAATGACCTTAGATGTTAGGCCCCTTTAAACAATAAGCACCACCATCATCAAGCCAAATGATAAGAGATAAAGTGGTACTTAAAGCTAGAATACTTCGGACATATCATGACCAATGAAGGAAAGAATCTAATACTCGTCATGCAAGGGAACATCTTGAGAAGAGAGGTCGGGAACACGGCCGGATCACGTGCTTAAGGGACCTAAGAGTATGGTACCGCACTAAATATCTTCATCAGAACGGTTCCGAAACGTCATCAACGTCTTAAATCGTCATGATGATGGCCCACATCCGGAACGATAAGGCACCAGAAGAAGAGGAACAAGAACAACAATAACAAAATTGTTAATCCTACGCCCAACCTTCAACACAGACGACAAGCGACATTTTTTCTCAGGGTTAGCACAGCATAGTCGAGCAAATACTGTCTCAAGCCGATGGGTACGCGCACTCATCCTGCCCATTTTAGGATAGAATTTGCTGGTTACTTTGAGTACAAATCTTTTGCACAATGATCAGCTTACTAGTCATTAATTCAGAGGGCCCCGGGTTAGATTCCCGATGGCGGAGGATATTAAAAGCGTTAATTCCTCTGGTTCGGGAACAGGGTGTTTGTGTTCGTCTCAATACACTTTTCTTCACGTACACGCAACACACTATACTACTAACCAACACAGAAACACACAATAGCGAATGCATCCCTTCGCATAGGTTTGGTGTCAGGCCTCCGTCCGCAAGGCTGGGTCATATCCACATCAAGGGCCAACCCCAGTAAAATTGAGATCAAGGTCAGGACGAAGATAAGAAGAAGAAGAAGAAAAATATTATTTTCCATGCTAGTTTGACAAATGCACTATCAACTTGAATGTTTCTTCGATTTTACCGAATATATTTTCTTGTCAAATCATAGAAACTAGCCCATCACCGTTCTCTTTACTCTTGGCTTAGGACCGACGTTTGGAGTTGAGATAAAATTTTAGAATAATTAAATCTTACTTTACGTTTTGAGAATTCCTTCCACATTCTCTTCTGCTCCCTTCTAAAATCTTTCCAACAGGAATATATATTGAACTGCTAAGCGAAAAAAGTTACGGAGAGGATAGTTGAGTGACGTAGACACTGGTTTCTCATCAAGGTGTTCGGGGTTTGAATCTCGAACAATGCACGTGGGTCGTTTGTAATGAAAAGTCATATCGCTATTGTTCGGATTTCAAGTAAAAGTGGAGGTCCCATGGATACGACCACAATGTCAACAGTCACGTACAACTACAATTTTGCTTGTTGTTACCTTTCGAAACCAAGCTTATTCCGGTAGTGATGATGTCAAGGGGAAAAAGAAGGATTTATTTTGTACTTCTTGACATTAATCGAAAGAAAAGCGATGAGGTACGAGAGGGAAGAATGCAACTGAGATAAGTTGTACTAATGCTAGACTCAGTTATGTACACGTGAGAGACGCTCAGAATTAAAGACACGCAAAGTTTTCAAACATTTAATCTTGGTCGTAAGTGGTACAGAGTTCTTTGCCCTACTACGTCCTCTCAAATGAACTAAATTTTCCTGCTCTTATTACGTCATTCACGAACGTACTTAAATCCTTCCCTTAATCTGCAACTTTTTTTTCTATTTTTAGGATACTGGAATGAAACTAGGCTGATAAATTGTAATGTTAAGCAGCCTTGAATTATTCTTCTTCTTGTTCTACTTATTATTATTATTATTATTATTATTATTATTATTATTATTATATTCTTCTTCTTCTTTCCGATGAGGCCTGCTAAGGACCACGAGCCAATTTCAATTCAGTTCTTAATACTGTGGGTTTTTTTTTTCAGAAAAACACAAGGCACCACAGACCACCACAGAAGCATGCAATATGCAATATTGAATACATCCTTGCACGTAGGGTTGTCGTCAGGAATATCTGTGGCATCCAGCCGTAAAATAGGCTTGATCTACATTGGTAATTACATCAGATAATTGGGATAAAGGCCAGTGAGGAATAATAATAATAATAATAATAATAATAATAATAATATGAGCATGATAGTTAAGCGAATTTTGACATGCGTTTATAAAGGTGGCTGCTATTTGTATACCAGAAAATGTATGTGTGCATCTTGAACAAAAAATTCACATTTTATTTCCTCTGTATTCCACGCAAAATAGCCATTCCGTAACCATGTTCACGATAGCAACAACCACGTGAAATTCGATGTTCACTTATGTAAGCATAAACTTAAGATCCATCCCAATGTTTTATAAGAGTAGAACACCCCTGACCGTGGTCAAGGACTGTCAGACTGTATTATATCTTACGCATTCAGAATTAAAGGCAAATAAGGAGTATAAAATCGTATTTACTGGCATTCTTGTGATATACTGGAATTCATTGTTGACGAGAAGACAGCAATTTAGTTAACTCATTTGGCCCAATTATTCTGGTGTAATTATTCCTGAAAACAAAAACCGTAATGAATTCATCCTCACATTTCATAGAACTATTCACAAAAATGTTCCAGATCCTAAGCAAAATACTTCACCACTAAAATTTGATGAAAATGAACAAGTGCTCCGTTAAGAGCACTTTAGAAATAAATAATTATATATGCCTATGTATTTGTGAACGTTATAAAAGTACGAATAAAAACATCGACACGTCAAGCGTCATCAAGATGATATTCTGGTATCAATGTTGATCTGCGTAATCAATTCATTAAGATCATGATTTAGTGGCAACTTTCCTACGCTCAACTTCTTGAAATATCCCATTGACACTTAAAATTCTCAAGCGTTTAGGAATCCATGATGAAAGGACTGATATAGCAGCTCCTAGAACTCAATACGAGCTTGAGACCGGCGTTCTCTATAGGATATTACAATTTCTCTGTAAGTTTATACTCGCGATATTTTGTAATCTGTGACACACAGGTACAGTACATGCGTAGGATCAATCCAGCCACTATACGAACTTCTCAAAGCATCAACAGCACGTCATCCAGGAAGTTACGTCAGTCGTGCGTCCATTTCTAGAACATCCTAGATGTCGCAATAGGGTTCTCTGAGACGTTATCCACCTTCGCCAGCACAATATCACGAATTCAAACTGGCGAACCAACCAAGGTCCCGTGAAGATGCGGCATCCCCTAGCCTAGAAGGAGGACGTAAGAAGCTCTGTGCTGACCCGTCTCCATCCCTAGGAACCACCGGATCTACATACATTGGCTCCGCCCGTACATCACCGAACGAAGTTCGTGATCCTCCAGGCTCTCAATCTCGTTACCTGGGAATATCACCCTAGTGAAATGTCGTCTCAGGCTTCCAGGTTGCTGGTCCATCGTCATCACCTGCTCCTTATATGCCTGTGAATGTACGGAGTTATGCTCAGGTGGCCTGTAATCCGGCGCTACTACCGCACATTTGAAATCGTAGCATTGTCACGACGCCAGCACCATCTATCGTCATCCAACCGAACTTTTATATTACTAAACTCACGAACACTAATCCAACAAAAAAGGTAATACACGTTTCGTATGCCAACTCATCGCTCGAGTCACCCCCAAACTACAGGAATACCAACTGGAACTCCAACGTAGCAGAGATGGATGATATAATGTAAAAACCAGCAAACCCTTCTACACACACTTCACTTCTAACATTGGGGATCACCAACTCGGAACGCATGTCAAGGCGTCCAAAATGACCTAGCAGTGACCTGCCAGGAGATCTGAACTACCATCCGGACCAGCGACGATCCTATCTGTCGTCACATACGGCATAGACCGCGATTTAACCGAGGACGATGTGGCTGCCCAACTCCAAATGGACGGACGCCAAATCTATCTGATAGTCCTCATCCGGAACGATCAAGGACTGAACAGCCTAGTCCGCATCCTGTCACGTGATGTGACCACTCGATGCCCTACACCGTGACGGCGAGATGATCTATGGACGGCGCTACAGGGTCGAGCCATCGAGAACGCCGCCGCCAAAGAAGATCTGTTGCGTCAGATGCCAACACTACACCCACGCGCCGGCAGCACCATCTGTGCACACCCAGGCATGTGCCATTTGTAAAAGTGAGGAGCATCCCACTTAATCTTGCCCCAATAGGTCAACACCTAAATGTGTCAATTGCTCATTACCTCATCCCTCTAGTTAAAAATGTAAGACGAAATCTGATCCAGATCCTACTCAAACCAAAACCGTCATCCCAGTCAATTCCCACGACCTCCCCACACCCACCTACTCCTCCTTCTCCCTCCACGCCCCTGGTTCGAAGAACCTAATTCGTTCTATGACTATGGTCCTCCAGATCGTTTTACCCTTCAATCGCCCCCATGTCCTAATCCAAATCCAGCTAGCGGGCCGGTTAGTCCTTAATACTCACGTTGACCTAGCATACTTAGGGCGTAAAATACACTTCGCATTCTTTCCCCCGAGTTCGTGCGTTGAGGCGTTACATGGTATTATGTCAACAATCGCTTAATGAAATTTAACCGGTCGCTACTGGAAACTTCCCTCTTTTGGCATGCTCCGGATATCTTCACACTAAATGAAACCTTCCTTACACCGAAACAAAATCCAACTTTCAGTTCTTATAACTTCATTCGAGCTGACCGCCCCAAACAAGGCCACCTGTAGCCACTGGTGTAAGGAAGAACTTCACATTCATTCAACATTCATCCCCCCCCCCCGCTTTCGTTAACAGAATTCAGGAATATTTAATACTTGAAAATCTTACCCCTCATAACTCTTTAACATTCGCCCCCCTATATTTACGCGACACACACATCTCATTCGATTCAAATTTTGCATAATATGTTATAATAGCTGGGAAAAAACGTTACGTTTTTCCCCCACGTCAAATCAGTGCATTTGATCATTTATGGACTCATCTACGGGGCATGCGTTACCACTTTCCCTTCCCCACCCTACCCCTACATTAACTCCATCCCTGACATCTTTATCCTCTCATCCACACTGGCGACCTTACCAACAATACAAAAATCAATATCTGTAGGCAGCGATCATATCCCCGCTCTTATCACTTTCCCCGGCTTCCTCCCTCATGGACGTCAACCTCCTCCAATACCTCCACCTACCAGACGATTTACTCATGCCGACTGGGACAAATATCGTACCACTATAACGGACCTACTTAAAGACATACCCTCTCCCTCCACAATACCTAACCTCATCGCCATAATTACAAAAATTGAACAAGCTATCACAACAGCAGATAACCATAAAATACCCCATCAATCATACCACCCAACCAAAGCTCCTATACCCCCTGATAAAATTGAACAAGTGAAAGAGTTTTGCTATCTAGGACCCCTAAACACGAGTGATAATAGGAGCATATCAGAAGTCATGAAATGGATAGAAATGACAGAGAAAGCCTTCCAGGATAAAAAAGCATCTGCTGGCCAACAAGGATGTGGATATTCAAACTTGGAAGGCCTTTGCAAAAACCTTTGTACGCGGCGTTCTTCTGTACGGTTGTGAAAGCTGAACATTAGAAATGCAAGAAAAGAAAATACTAGAGGCAAATTGGCATAATTGGTGGCCACACTAATTTTCGTGAAAAATGGAAGAGTATGTATAGGTACTTTAAGGCAGAAACAGGTTCCAAGAAGGACATTCCAGGAATCATTAATGAACAAGGGGAGTGTTGTAACCAAGGTTGAAGTTTACAAAACACAACTTTTATTGCTTCACTTTATGATATTTACACAAATAACTGAAATTTATTTTGAAGCAAAAATGAATATTGAATCTTGAGAAAAGTCTGTCTTTATACAATATGTACAGGTTTACAGTCTTTATATACACTTCTATCTTGAAAAGATAGTCTTTGTGAATTGACACGTTGATAGTCGAAAACTATCTGGCACACTAACATGAATGTCTTTGAGAGTCCTTGTTTGTTGAAGTGCCTGAATTCCTAAAAAGCAAGTTCAATTGATTGAAGAAATTCCACCTAGCGAAACTAAGGGAGCTTGCATACATTAGGGAATGAAAATGGCTTGTAAAAGAATTACGGAACATAGGCAGCGGAAACAGGAAAGGGAGCGGTGACCAGAGGTGAAACCTCGTACTGCCAGAAATTCAGTCCACCTGGTCGAAACACATTTTCAAGAGGAGTAGCCTCCGTGCTCGACGTAGGGTGTATTCTGGAGCTGGACACCGGGGCAAGTGGGCAAGTGAGCAGGCAGGGAGCTCCTATTTATAGTACACTCGATGGTCAGGCACGCGCACTGAGGGCTGCGCGTCGAAGCTATCAGAATGATACACAGGCGCGCGTGCAGCTGGCTGACGGAGCGAGACGGGAGCGCCGGACATACAACACCCTCCCCTCCTAAATACGCCGGTACGGCGTGAAACGGCGGCGGCGCTGGCGGCGACTGCGATGCTGGGGCGGAGCTGCTGATGTCTCTGTTGTATTGTCCGGAGCTGGAACTGGGCGGAGTGGCGCTGTCTCGTCCTGAAAGGAACCCATTGTTATTAAATGATCTAAAGCGCGTTCAGCAATAGATTTATCAGGTTTAGCAATAGCATCAATAGCTGGACAGGGGCGGTAGCGCAGACGTATCTGATCTTGATGGCGGCAGATACGTTTCTCCGTAGTCTGTATCTCGTATAGACGATGACCCAAAGATCTGCAGATGACTCCAGGTATCCAGAGTGGGTTGGATTTGAATGTCCTGGTGTAGACCTTGTCGTTGAGGGAGAACTTCGTTGGTGAGGTCTTATGCTGGGCCGGAAGAGGCTGTAACAGAGAAAGTAAAGTTCTGTGAGGGCGTCCATGGAGCTTCTGTGCAGGAGTGATAGTATCAGCGCCGGGTAGAGTCCTGTAGTTGTTTAAGAGTTGGAGCAAGGCTTGGTCTTTAGTTAAGCCTGAAGAGACAGCTTTCTTCATACTTCTTTTAAATGTTTGTACGAAGCGTTCAGCTTCACCATTAGATTGAGGGTGAAAAGGTGGTGCTAGGATATGACGAATGCCATTATGTGTACAAAAGTTCTGAAAAGCAGTAGCTGTAAATTGAGGTCCGTTGTCCGAAATGAGTACTTGCGGTAAACCGTCTGTAGTAAAGATTTTCTGGAGAGCACGAATGGTAGCTTCGGTTGTAGTAGTCGAATGCATATCCACGACATATGGAAAGTTTGACAGTGAATCGATGACTATTAACCACATGGAATTGAGGAAAGGACCTGCGAAATCGATGTGAACTCGTTCCCATGGAGTAGTAGCAGGAGGCCATGAAGCAAGATCAGAAGACGGGGCGTTCTGATTCGTTTGACATTGCTCACAATGACGTATTAGCTTTTCGATGGCGGCATCAATACCGGGCCAGTAGCAGTGTTGACGGGCGAGTTGCTTTGTTCTGGAGATACCCCAATGGCTTTGGTGTAATAATTCGAGAACTTGTTTCCGTAGGCTAAGTGGGATAACCACTCGGAAGATGGTGCCTGCTTCTAGTAATACAACTCCGGCACGAGTCGTGAGACGATGCTGCATACGATGATAAGGTGCCAGGTGGGCAGGAAGTGTGCTCTGAAGAGGCCAACCGTTGCGGATGTAAGTACGTACAGTAGCAAGTGTACTGTCCTTATCCGTAGCTTTAGCTATGCAGGTAGCATCAATAGGAAAACTGGATACAGTATCTTCAAGTTCTATGTCCAACTGAAGACATTCAGATTCTTGAGAATCGAAGGCAGTATCAGGACCAACGGGTAAGCGGGAGAGGGCATCAGCATTACAATGCTGGGATGTGGCTCGATAGACAATCTGATAGGAATAATCAGAAAGGAACATGGACCATCTTTGAAGCTTTCTGAGGGAATTCTCGGGGATCTTATTACCAGGATGGAATAAGTGTACGAGAGGCTTATGATCGGTAATGATCAGGAAATGGTTGCCATAGAGATATTCATTGAAACGGCGAATACCAAAGATGATGGCTAAAGCTTCTTTCTCTATCTGTGAGTATCGACGTTGATGGTCATTAAGTGTTTTCGAAGCGAAGGCGATGGGGCGTTCTTGTCCATGACGATCCTTCTGGGAGAGAACGGCACCGACACCGTAGTCTGAAGCGTCAGTAGCTAGCGTGATGATCTTGTCGGGCTGAAAATGAGTGAGTTGTATAGCTTGAATTAAGGCGTTGTTGATTGTTTTCCATGCCTGTTGGCATTGCGGAGTCCACTGAAACTTAACACCTTTTTTACGTAGAGCGTTTAATGGAGCTGCCACTGTAGCGAAGCGCGGAATGAACTTATTATAATAGTTCGCTTTGCCTATGAAGGACTGAAGCTGCTTGAGGTTCTGAGGTGCAGGCATGTTTACTATCGCTGATACATTCTGTGTACTAGGACGAATTCCATTCTTATCAAGTATATGTCCTAGGTAGTGAACTTGAGGCTGAAAGAAGGTACATTTAGCGAGATTCGCTCGTAAGCCATTGTCTTTCAATTTCTGGAGAAGGAGGCGTAGATTGGTTAGATGTTCCTGATGATCTTTTCCAGTAACAATAATATCATCCAGGTAGTTAGCACAACCGGGAATGGAGGCGGTGAGTTGAGCCAAATAGCGCTGAAAAATAGCTGCTGAGGATGAAACACCGAATGGGAGCCGCTGGAGCTGGAGCAGTCCGAGAGGAGTGTTGAGTGTGAGAAATTTCTTAGATTCTTCATCTAAAAGTAGCTGGAGATATGCTTCTTTAAGATCAACTCGAGAGAAGAATTGTCCACCAGAGAGACGACGGAATAAGTCTTCTGGACGTGGAATAGGAAAGATATCTGTGTCGAGTTGTGCGTTGACTGTAGATCGAAAATCGCCACAAAGTCGAACATTACCATCAGGTTTCTTGATTACCACGAGTGGAGTAGCCCATTGACTAGAAGTAACTGGTACAACAATTCCAGTTTGTATCCATCGTTCTAATTCTTTCGTGACCTGGTCTTGAAGTGCTAGGGGTACTGGACTTGAAGCGAGGCTTAGCTCCGGATTTCAGCTGTATGTGAGCTGTATAGTCTTTTGCTGTTCCGAGCTGAGAGTCGAAGACTTCAGGAAACTGCGCTAGGAGAGCGGTAACGTCAGAAGTAGGATGCAATGTAGATACGACGTTAATGTTGTCATGTATCTGGAAACCAAATAAGTTAAATAGATCCATGCCCATAATGTTTGATGCAGTGTAGTTGTTAACTACGAGAAGAGGAATGGCCTTCTGAATTCCTTTATAACTAGCCTGAAGCTTGATTTGACCTTTGATGTCAATTTTCTTCTTGTTAAATGTCACGAGCTGGATGTCAGCTGGAGAGCATGAAGGTGAACCTAAGTCGTGGTAGGTAGTCAGGTTAATAATAGAGACAGGTGATCCAGTATCTAATTGAAAATCGACAGATCGATCAGAAAATGAGAGAGGAATGATGATTTTGTGAGAATCCTTTGTGGGAAGAATAAGATTGATCTGATCAACTTCCATGTCTTGGCGGGGCTGTATATGCTTCCGGCGTGCTGCAGTAGTCTTAGCAGGGCGGAGCGAACTTTGACAGACAGTCTTAATGTGTCCAAGTTTATTACATCGGTCACAAGTAGCTTTGAAAAAACGACAGTCACGACGTTCATGATGCTTGAAACAACCTCGGCAGGAAGGCAGGAGTTTCGAGGTGCTTTTAGAATTGGGCTTCCGTGTAGCATTACGAGAGGGAACCTGGCGAGAATGCTTGGTGGAGAGCGCCTTATCAGTACGGTTCACTGTAGCAGAGGACTTGCGGGCCTGAGGCGAGACTTGTGCAACTTCGTGTGGAGAAGCTATGGCTGCGGCAGTCTTGGTAGTAAGCTCATAAACCGTAGCAATACGCTGGACGTCTTCTAAAGAAGGGTTACTCTGTTTGACAGCGTCAAAACGTATTTTGTCTTCAGGAGTATGTAAAATTATCATGTCCCGAATGAGAGAATCAGTGTAGGATGAACCACAACCAGCCTTGGAGCAGATGAACTGGCAGGGTTTAGCTAGACCACGCAATTCAGTTATCCATTCAGTATGTGTCTGATGGGGTTGCTTTCTGCTTTGAAAAAATTTATAGCGAGCAGCCACTATGTGAGGAGCTTTGGCATAGTGTTCCGTGAGACGGGCCAAGAGCTGCGTGAAAGGTACCTCAGATAAGTGTTCTTCCGGACTTAATTTACGTAGTAATTCACACGTAGCATTGCCAACCGAACTAAGAAATAGTGCGCGGCGGCGTTGATCATCTGTGACAGAATGGCAGATGAAATGCTGTTGTAAACGGGCTAAATAAACTGACCATTCTTCCTTAGCCGGATCAAAAGCAGAGAACGGAGGAATAGCTGATGGCTGTGTAGAGACAGAAATAGCTTGAATAGCCTGAAGTAATGCTGCCTGTTGTTGTTGCATAAACTGTTGTTGTTGCTGCTGTAAGGCTTGGAAGACCGTAGCGAGTTGTTCCGCAGTAGCCATTGCGAGATGCGTGCAAGAAAGAGTAAGGTAAGCTGTGTGTCAGAACTGGTTGGAGTGTCGTTGTTGTTTAGCACGTCGCCGTAGAGTTGACAACTGGGCCTGTTGAATTGTAGTGTCGTGTTTACCTCGTTGCTATAGAGTTGGCAACTGGGGTCGAAGAATTGTAGGTTGGTGCTTTTTTACCTCGTCGCCATAGAGTTGTGTTGTAACCAAGGTTGAAGTTTACAAAACACAACTTTTATTGCTTCACTTTATGATATTTACACAAATAACTGAAATTTATTTTGAAGCAAAAATGAATATTGAATCTTGAGAAAAGTCTGTCTTTATACAATATGTACAGGTTTACAGTCTTTATATACACTTCTATCTTGAAAAGATAGTCTTTGTGAATTGACACGTTGATAGTCGAAAACTATCTGGCACACTAACATGAATGTCTTTGAGAGTCCTTGTTTGTTGAAGTGCCTGAATTCCTAAAAAGCAAGTTCAATTGATTGAAGAAATTCCACCTAGCGAAACTAAGGGAGCTTGCATACATTAGGGAATGAAAATGGCTTGTAAAAGAATTACGGAACATAGGCAGCGGAAACAGGAAAGGGAGCGGTGACCAGAGGTGAAACCTCGTACTGCCAGAAATTCAGTCCACCTGGTCGAAACACATTTTCAAGAGGAGTAGCCTCCGTGCTCGACGTAGGGTGTATTCTGGAGCTGGACACCGGGGCAAGTGGGCAAGTGAGCAGGCAGGGAGCTCCTATTTATAGTACACTCGATGGTCAGGCACGCGCACTGAGGGCTGCGCGTCGAAGCTATCAGAATGATACACAGGCGCGCGTGCAGCTGGCTGACGGAGCGAGACGGGAGCGCCGGACATACAACAGGGAGTGTGTATGCGAGGATCTTCAAAAGGCAGAAGTATTCAGTCAGCAGTATATAAAGATTGTTGGTTACAAGATAATGTCCAGATAGAGGCGGTGACTAATACTAAAGAAGTATTAAAATTTACCTGCGACAGCAATGGCATTTATAGTAAGATACCAAAGTTGAAAACTAGAAAAGCAGCTGGAATTGATAAGATTTCTGGGGATATACTAAAAACAATAGGTTGGGATATAGTACCATATCTGAAGTACTTATTTGATTATTGTTTGCATGAAGAAATTTACCAAATGAATGGAAAGTTGCTATAGTAGCCCCTGTATATAAAGGAAAGGGTGATAGACATAAAGCTGAAAATTACAGGCCAGTCAGCTTGACATGCATTGTATGTAAGCTTTGGGAAAGCATTCTTTCTGATTATATAACACATGTTTGCAAAATTAATAACTGGTTTGATAGAAGGCAGTTTGGGTTTAGGAAAGGTTATTCCATTGAATCCCAACTTGTAGGATTCCAGCAAGATATAGCAGATATCCTGGATTCAGGAGGTCAATTGGACTGTATCGCGATTGACCTGTCTAAGGCATTTGATAGGGTAGATCATGGGAGACTACCGGAAAAAATGAGTGCAATTGGACTTGACAAACGAGTGACTGAATGGGTTGCTCTGTTTATAGAAAATAGAACTCAGTGAATTAGAGTAGGTAAAGCTTTATATGTCCCTGTAAAAATTAAGAGGGGAATTCCTCAAGGCAGTATTATTGGACCTTTATGTTTTCTTATATATATCAATGATATGTGTAAAGAAGTGGAAACAGAGATAAGGCTTTTCGCAGATGATGTTATTCTGTAAATAAGTTACAAGATTGTGAGCAACTGCAAAATGACCTCGATACTGTTGTGAGATGGACAGTAGGCAGTGGTATGATGTTAAACGGGGATAAAAGTCAGGTTGTGAGTTTCACTAATAGGAAAAGTCCTCTCACTTTTAATTACTGCATTTATGGGGTGAAAGTTCCCTTTAGGGATCATTGTAAATGCCTAGGTATTAATATAAGGAAAGATCTTCATTGGGGTAATCACATAAATATGATTGTAAATAAAGGATACAGATCTCTGCACAGGGTTATGAGAGTATTTATGGGTTGTAGTAAGGATGTAAAGGAGAGAGCCTATTTGTCTCTGGTGAGACCCCAACTAGGGTATGGTTCCAGTGTATGGGACCCTTGCCAGGATTACTTGATTCAGGAACTGGAAAAAATCCAAAGAAAAGCAGCTCGATTTGTTCTGGGCGATTTCCGACAAAAAAAAAAAAAGTAGCGTTACAAAAATGTTGTAAACTTTGGGCTGGGAAGACTTGGGAGAAAGGAGACGAGCTGCTCGACTAAGAGTTATGTTCCTATCTGTCAGTGGAGAGATGGCGTGGGAGGACATCAGTAGACGAATAAATTTGGACGGTGTCTTTAAAAGTAGGAAAGATCACAATATGAAGATAAAGTTGGAATTCAAGAGGATAAATTGGGGCAAATATTCGTTTATAGGAAGGGAAATTAGGGATTGGAATAACTTACCAAGGCAGATGTTCAATAAATTTCCAATTTCTTTGCAATCATTTAAGAAAAGCCTAGGAAAACAACAGATAGGGAATCTGCCACCTGGGCGACTGCCCTAAATACAGATCAGTAGTGATTGATTGAAGTGTGGATCTGGACATGAATGCAGAGGATAAGTTTGATTGAAATGAAGAGCAATACCGAATTCCTTAGAGCGATAGGAGAAAACGGAATCTGATAACTGTAATTGCTAAACGGAAAATAAAATTTATTAGGCTTCTGCGGCATGAGGAGTTTCTTTTCAACATTACTGAAGGAAGAACTGCTGGAAAAAGAGAAAGAGGATGATGATGATGATGATGATGTTTGTTGTTTAAAGTGGCTTAACAGCTAGGTCATCGGCCCCTAATGGTAAGAGGTGAACGAAACGAAAATTCAAACTTCAAAATGTATCCACTGAGAAGAATCCAAAACGAATGATGATGAAGAAATGACAGTGAAACAAAAACAATCAGTGGATCCAATTCACAATGTCTAAATTACAGGGATGATTCTTATTATCTGAAGGGGTAAAAATCCAGGTCACCGGCCCGTCATATTTTTTTCTAGTGGCTTTACGTCGCACCGACACAGATAGGTCTTAAAGCGACGATGGGAAAGGAAAGGCCTAGGAATTGGAAGGAAGCGGCCGTGGCCTTAATTAAGGTACAGCCCCAACATTTGCCTGGTGTGAAAATGGGAAACCACGGAAAACCATCTTCAGGGCTGCCGACAATGGGATTCGAACCTTCTATCTTCCGGATGCAAGCTTACAGCCGCGCGCTCCTAACCGCACGGCCAGCTCGTCCGGTCCGGCCCTTCATAATACTAACACTAATAACTGATACTAATCACTGCGATGTAGAAACATGGTGTTCCTCCTATAGTGGTACACATCACAGGTAACGTAGACTTGTGGTGTTTCTCTAATGGTGGTATAAATCACAGGAATTGTAGATCTATCGTATGTCGCACACAATGGAATCACTCACCCGTAACACAAACCCATGGTGTTTCGCACATAGTAGGACCAATCGCGGGCGCAGATATTCCCGTGGTGTCCCTCACTAAGTGGAACTAATCACAGGCATCGTATACTCATGGTGTTGCTTACATAGTCCTACTAATCATAGGCAATGTAGACCCACGGTGTATGACATTATGGAAATCACCACAGGTAATACAAAACCCATGGTTTTCGCAGATACTGATACTTACCACAGGCACCTGCCAAACCCGTGGTTTTCTTCACATAATGGTACTAATCACAGACAACGTACACCCATGGTGTTTCTCGTAAAGTGGTACTACTCATAGGTAGTGCAGATCTATTCTGAACTCAGGGGAACCGACACATTACACCACAGCGTCACGGCACATGGACATTAGTTCGCGCAGCCGAATGCCCGCTCTCCCGGTTCGGTGGAATACACACGATCGTAGACCCTACTAACTACAGAACTGTGGTGTTTCTCACATAAATGCACTACTCATTGGTATCGTAGATCCATGGTGTTCCTCACATGGTGGTGTAACGTCGACCCATGCTGTTCCTCACGCAATGGTAATAAGCACACCTAGTTTTCGTGTTTCTAATACAATCATCCTTTGGTCGCCCCTTGTAGTCACCTCTTATGGCAGGCAGGGGATACCGTGGGTGTTTTCTTCGTCTGCATCCCCCACCCACAGGCGGTAGACAGAGAAATGAAAGAAGAAAAAGAAGGGATCAGTCACTTAGAAAAATGAAAAAAAGGAACGGACAAAGAAAGGCAAGGGCCACGGAGGGCGTGAAATCGAATACCGGGAATATCTTCAGATGAGATGTCGGCAATGAACAAGATTTGACCAAGGGAGGTAGGACAGGACAGATGGAAGCGAGGAGCCTGGCACAAGTGAGTGGAAGTAATGCCAGGACTCAGCTAAGGGTATCGTAGTCGCCAACGCACGCTCCAAGATGAGAGCACCTGGGCCCCTTTTATTCACCTCTTACGACAGATAGGGGATACCGTGGGTGTATTCTTCATCTGCGTCCCCCATCCACAGGGGGGTAGGAAGAGGACTACTTATTTCATGAACCTGCTTCTCAGGATGAAGTGCAAGACCTAAGCTGTGTTGAAAGGACTGGCTCAACATCTATGGCTGCAGCGACAAGGCATAGCCTTTAGAATTATGATGATAATTAACATTATTATACTTTCATCATTATTAACACTCTTATTCTTTCTATTATTATTATTATTATTATTATTATTATTATTATTATTATTATTATTAAAATTCTTTTGTGTTCTTATGTTTCATTGACAGTTACTGAGCACGTTTTTCGTTCACTTAAAGTAATTGTGAACCCTCAGCAGCGAGTGCACTGCGATATGTTCAGTTTTGTTATATTGTTTGGCCTCAGTGTCACAGTTCTTCCCCCGTCGATTACATGTTCTTTATATCATGTAAGAGTGTTCCTTAATTTCTAAAATACTAATGTTTAGTGCCCGGCCCATATTTACGTCCAAGGCACCAATCATGTCATATTCGTAAATACTCACGCCTCAAGCAAATGGGAATAGTGAAATTTACTTTAAGACATCGCAAGGACAGATGAACTTACAAATATTGAACACACTTATATTTGAATCTATTCTTGTACATTATGTATACATTGCTGTAAATACCACTGTAATTTGTATATGTTTCTTGAAGACCAATAAACGGGGTATCTAGGGTCAGCTATGGAAGGTGTGATGCGGGTCTGGTCTGGGGTGCCCCTTGCGGGCGCAGTGACTCCTGCTACAATCAGCACATTCCTCCAATATATGTATAATACTTACTTCCATTCATATTTTATCGTTCAAGTAACATTAAAATTCCAATTCACTGGCCCATGAGCTACTTATTTAGCTGGTGGCCCACCCACCTCCAAGATATCGAAGGTGGGAATGAACAACCTCTTTGTTTGTTTGTTTGTTTGTTTGTTTGTTTGTTTGTTTGTTTGTTTGTTTGTTTGCTTTTCTTGTAATATTAATAGCACTGAAAATATTATTTAACTTCTCTCAGTTATTTCTGGGGTCGCTGGAGCCACGTGATTTCTGAGATAAAAATATTTCAACACAGCATCGATCGGAATTCGAACATCAGCCTCTCGGCGGAAGGCTAGATAATCACGTGCCCAATCATATTTCGTAAAGTACGTAAATGAAATTATAATTCAGTCTGTACAATTGAAAGTTTCGCCAAATACATCCTTTGTATCTCATATTAGACGTATGAAATTCGAAAGTAAGTTAAGAGGTCTAGTCAAATTTGTATCTGCATGTCACGTTAAAATGCAAACGAACATTTTCAAAATTCAGTATGTAATTTCAGGGATAGTGTTGGGCACTATGCTATTTGATTAGCGTACAGCGGCGTAACAATGTTAAGGAAAGTCAAACTTTTCTGTTAATAATGGCTTTATCGAAAACATGAAAATAATGGAAGCTGTATTTTTTCTTTTGATACTGTATTTGTTTTACGTCGAACCGACGGGGACAGTTCTTACTGCTACTACAATAGGATAGGATAGGATAGGATAGGATAGGATAGGATAGGATAGGATAGGATAGGATAGGATAGGATAGGATAGGATAGGATAGGGAAGGAAGCGGCCGTGGCTTTAATTAAGGTGTGCAATTGGGAAACTATGGGGAACCTCTTCAGTGCTGCAGACAGTGGGATTCGAACCCCCTATCTCTCGAATGCAAGCTCACAGATACGTGATTCGAATCCACGCAGCAAAATTATTCGGTACTGTGTAAAGTAAAATTTCCGAACTTTTACATTTCATGCATATGTTACCATACTATGAGCAATAACATAAATAATCGCAATTATTATGTTCTTCTTATGAACGTCCGATTATCTCCACAACCATTAGTCTAGTTCTATATTAACGAAAGTTGAAGAAAATGCAATGATTAATACTTTTCGTCTCTTACATTTTTAATATTTTTACTAGTAGTTTCACGTCTCACTAACACATGGAAGGTTTTCGGCGACCCAATCTTGGGAAAGGGCTAGGATTGGGAAGGTAGTAGCTTAATCGTTTGAGGAATGGTATTGGAATATCTAGGGGAAAGCTGAAGAGGTGGGGTGGGACCATTTAGAAGAAAAAACGGACAGAACTTTGTGATTGCGGGAAAACACAAACTACCCCACACATGTATAACTGTTAAATGTGCCCTGTCTAACGTACACTTCAAGACCTCGTTCAAGCGACCAAAGAGGGAATTGCTTTCTTTGTTTATTGGATGGATTTAGTGTAACAGCACGAATGACATCGGTAAAGTGCTATGTATTTCGTCTAATTTACATTTATGTTTATGTATACAGTATTTATATTGTATCAATGCTCTAACACGGAATAATAATGTAATAAGCCCCAGCATTTTCCTCGTGTGAAAAAGGAAAATAACGCTAAAAATATTTTCATGGCTGGATTCGAACCCACAATCTCCCGGACGCAAGCTGACAGTCACGCGCCCCTAACCGCACGGCCAACTCGCTCGATTCTTGCAGTTTTACTACATGAGTTATGATAAGGGATATATTAAGGAACATGCTAAGTCCATTAACGGGGAGCACCGTTAACAAGGAAATATCAATAATCCGTCAGTGGCGGATAGAGCAGCTAGTTTGCAATATAATTTACTCTAAAATAGGTAATAGACATAATAAAAATAACTTCTTCTTTATCTGCTTACCCTCCAGGGTAAATCCCGTTACACCGGGCGAGTTGGCCGTGCGCGTAGAGGCGCGCGGCTGTGAGGCTTGCATCCGGGAGATAGTAGGTTCGAATCCCACTATCGGCAGCCCTGAAGATGGTTTTCCGTGGATTCCCATTTTCACACCAGGCAAATGCTGGGGCTGTACCTTAATTAAGGCCACGGCCGCTTCCTTCCAACTCCTAGGCCTTTCCTATCCCATCGTCGCCATAAGACCTGTCTGTGTCGGTGCGACGTAAAGCCCCTAGCAAAAAAAATCCCGTTACAAGATTATATCTGTATTTTTATTATTTTATTATTTTATCTGTATTATTATTATTATTATTATTATTATTATTATTATGTCAGTATTATTATTATTATTTTATCTGTGATATTATTACTATAAAAAAATTACTATTATTGTAATTATCATTCTTATTCAATTCAATTTTGCAATGCTTGTCGCTTGCAGGATTGTACTTAGATGTATGCATATATATGTATGTGTAGAATAACATTCAATACATGTACAGTGAGAATTGTTATATAACAGATGTTGGATATGACATTGCTATATTGTGCAATACTGCTGGCATTTCTGTCAAGTCATCGCCACGTCATGGCTACGTATCGTGAGCATTTAGCAATGCGCTCAGATACTCAGGAGCCCCAGGGCATTTCACCATTACATGGAACAGTTTGAGGCGGGTGGGAGTAAATTATTGTTATCTCTGGAGATTACGTAGGTGTGCCATGCAACGTCTATAAAAGGTGGCTGCATATTGTAGCGTCAGTCGTTAGTTAAACGGAAGCAGTACAGTGAAGAAGCCAAAATGGACAAGTGAACAGTCATTATTCAATTGGAAGCTGAGGCCCTAAGTCGGTCAGTCAACGAGAGTCAACGAGAGTCAACGAGTATGACCGAGATGAAGAAGACTCAATGAGCCATTAGTTGTTGGTCATTGAGAGAGTGAGGCCAAAGTTGGTCGGTCACTTAGTTGAATACCATACAGATTTACCAAGAAATCACATGATATGGAGAAGAAGCAGCCACAAGGATGCATCACCAAGTTAGGCGTGACACATATACAGTAAACACCCGATTTAAGGAATACGTCGTAATTACACTCAAAGTGTTGAAGGTACAGTCAAGTGAAACAGTGAGGGATATATTTTGTATAAATTGCTAAATGTCCGGTCAAGAAGAATTCAAATTCATGCCTAGTTTCTTTCAGTTACAATGCCATAATTTCATATTTTCATCTGTTTTATCGCAACAAGGCTCACAATTTTTTATATATTATTTAAATAATATATTTTGTTCTATCAAATGAATTTATAGTATTATTTCAATGACAGTAAAATATCTTAACCTCAAAATTAATGGGGAAACCGAACGCCAATCTCCTTTTCCCAGAACTTATATGGTATGTTGTCAAAAGTAAGCTTATTACCCCACACCCTAGAGATAGTCAAGATTCTCATTCTATTATTGCTGCACTGAGTGGTAGCTGGCACCCTTCAAATAACGTATGTGTAAGTAAGCAGGTAAGAAGTAAGTGTGAGTCCAGGGTTCGACGATTGTGTATTTTATTTAATGAATGTTAATTTTCATAATTTACATTTTAAATGCAGAATTCAAAAATTTTCAAGTTAAATACAGTTTTATATGTTTCAAAAGAAAGTCAGCGAGTCACGAACATGTCTACAGGATAGACAAGGAGGAGGGAAAGAAGCGGCCGTGGCCTTAAGTTAGGTACCATCCCGGCATTTGCCTGGAGGAGAAGTGTAAAACCACGGAAAACCACTTCCAGGATGGCTGAGGTGAGATTCGAACCAACTCTACTCAGTTGACCTTCCGAGGCTGAGTGGACCCCGTTCCAGCCCTCGAACCACTTTTCAAATTTCATGGAATCGAACCCAGGCCTCCGGTGGTGGCAGCTAATCACACTAACCACTAGACCACAAAGGCGGACAAGAATAAATAACAAGCTTAAAAATTGTTTTCTCAGTTGTAACCAAATGGGTTAACGAAATCGATTCGTTTATTTGCCTCGTAATGTCAGTTTGGCATTCCCACTCCTGAGTGTTTCCCAGCATTATGGCACGGAGATCAACATAGCGTTTCTTGAGTGTACTGTACAATGTGTCAACAAGAGATTCTTCGAACTGTCTTACAGTGCTTACTGAAAGTCACTGCGGACCAGGAAATGTTCCCAAAATTGTTAAAACACGTCAAGTAGTGCCGCTGGAAGTAGACTACACCGTGAACTTTACAATGTTCAATCGCACAGCTCATGAAGGTTCCTTCAGTTATCACCTGTTCCCAGATTGCTTGACATGTAACTCGCATTACAGGTGTTTGTGTACTTTTCGGGTTGTGTGCTCAGCCCATGTAGTATGCAAATGAATCATTAGAGATCATTTCTAGAGCTACTAGTTCTTGACCTTCAAAGAGGAACACGTTCTGACCAAAAATTCAAGGGGCTTGCGTTCTGACGTGGCCTTTAACCATGCAAACATGAACTACGAGGTCTACACTTTCAATCAGGTCGTGACTTTTTGTTGCAGTGAGGCTGTACTTTAAATAAGGCCATTCACATCCTTGCATCGCTAGAAACATTCGATGAGTTAGTCAGACGTTAAAACATGGAATATTTTCAAAAGAAAGAAAACAGGTCCGCCTTAGTGATGCAGTATTTAGTGTGATTAACTGCCATCCCGGAGACCCGGGTTCGATTCCCGGTTCTGGGACGGGGTCCACTCAGCCTCGGGAGGTCAACTGGGTAGAGGTGGTTTCGATTCCCGCTTCAGCCATCCTGGAAGGGGTTTTGCGTGGTTTCCCACTTCACCTCCAGGTAAATGCTGGAATGGTACCTAACTTAAGACCACGGCCGCTTCCTTACCTCTTCCTTGTCTATCCCGTCCAATCTTCCCATCCTCTCTGGGCGAGGTACTGGTCATCCTACCCAGTTATATCCCCAGCTCCAGGACAATGACCTTTAGGCAGTAAAGGTGGGATCCCTCGCTGAACCTGAGGAAAAAACCGACCCTAGAAGGTAAACAGATTACGAAGTAGAAGAAGAGGAAGAAGAAGAAGAAGAAGAAGAAGAAGAAGAAGAAAGTGAACAGAAACTGACAATAAACAAGTGAATGCCGACTCTTTTGAATTTTCATAGAGAGAAAATTGTAAAACCAACAGATCCCTTGAATCTGTTTTCTAATAAGCCTCGAAAGCCGGATTTTCGATTGTAATCTTGATGATATCATTAATCGTAAAACTATTTAATTTGAACGCATTCTTCTTGTTCTGTATGTAAATGTAAGATTTTGTAATGTACCGGTACTGCAATCTGAATATCAACTTAATTTAACTCACTTGTATCAGTGGTCCACCTCTGTGGTGTAGTGGTTAGCGTGATTAGCTGCCACCCCCGGAGGTCCGGGTTCGATTCCCGGTTCTGCCACGAAATTTGAAAAGTGGTACGAGGGCTGGAACGGGGTCCACTCAGCCTCGGGAGGTCAACTTAGTAGAGGTGGGTTCGATTCGCACCTCAGCCATCCTGGAAGTGGTTTTCCGTGGTTTCCCACTTTACCTCCAGGCAAATGGCGGGATGGTACCTCACTTCAGGCCACGGCCGCTTCCTTCCCTCTTCCTTGTCTGTCCCTTCCAATCTTCCCATCCCTCCACAAGGCCCCTGTTCAGCATAGCAGGTGAGGCCGCCTGGGCGAGGTACTGGTCATTCTCCCCAGTTTATCCCCGACCCAAAGTCTGCAACTCCAGGACACTGCCCTTGAGGCGGTAGAGGTGGGATCCCTCGCCGAGTCCGAGGGAAAAGCCAACCCTGGAGGGTAAACAGATTAAGATAGAAGATAGAAGATTGTATCAGTGTCCTTATGACACTCGTGCACCCGCGCACCACACACGCACAAGCACCTTCATTATGTTCTATCATAATTTTGTAACCTAACCCTCCCCCCCCCAATCGGTTGATCCTGGCTATGCTACTGCATTAAACTAATACAAAGTAACTTCTTGACCCAAAAATCTTACATGCGATTGACCCCGATTAGAACATGAAATGAGTGCCTAAATTGAAGGGTGTGGTCCAAGGCCATAATGATGATTAGTTGGTTTTCGCCGACCTCTTTCTGAGGGGTGAAAGTTCAGTTATCATAGTTAAAATACGTCAAGTAGTGCCACTATAATAATAATTTCATGTGGCTATTTCTAGCCGAGTGCAGCTCTTCTAAGGCAGACCCTCCGATGATGGTCGGCTGCACCTGCCATGTGTAGGTAATTGCGTGTTATTGTGGTGGAGGATAGTGTTATGTGTGGTGAGTGAGCTTCAGGGATGTTGGGAACAGCACAAACACCCAGCCCCCGAGCCATTGGAATTAACCAATTAAGGTTAAAATCCCCGACCTGGCCGGGAATCGAAACCGCGACCCTCTGAACCGAAGGAGAGTATGCTGACCATTCAGCCAACGAGTCGGACAGTAGTGCCACTGGAAATAGACCACACTATGAACTTCACAGTGTTCAATCGTGTTCATATTTATAAGCTGAAACGAAGGAGGGAATTGTATGTAAAATATTTTACATGCTTTTCCCTATCATTGCGTACTGAAATAGATTGGTAGGCATATGATAAGAGCAAGGAACAAGAGATATCTGTCCATTATAAGGACACATTTAAGATTCTCTTGAGGTCATCATCATCATCATCATCATCATCATCATCATCATCATCTGTTTACCCTCCAGGTTCGGTTTTTCCCTCGGACTCAGCGAGGGATCCCACCTCTACCGCCTCAAGGGCAGTGTCCTGGAGCTTCAGACTCTTGGTCGTGGGAGACAACTGGGGAGAATGACCAGTACCTCGCCCAGGCGGCCTCACCTGCTATGCTGAACAGGGGCCTTGTGGAGGGATGGGAAGATTGGAAGGGATAGGCAAAGAAGAGGGAAGGAAACGGCCGTGGCCTTAAGATAGGTACCATCCCGGCATTCGCCTGGAGGAGAAGTGGGAAACCACGGAAAACGACTTCCAGGATGGCTGAGGTGGGAATCGAACCTACCTCTACTCAGTTGACGTCCCGAGGCTGAGTGGAACCCGTTCCAGCCCACGTACCACTTTTCAAATTTCGTGGCAGAGCCGGGAATCGAACCCGGACCTCCGGGGGTAGCAGCTAATCACGCTAACCACCACACCACAGAGGCGGACTGTATGAGCACATAACATGTATTTGTTTCATTTGCTTTGCATTCGACAAACTAACTAGCGGAAATACAAATACAGGGTGAAGCGAAATTCGCGTACTCGGGCGTCGCAACGCGACTTATCACATGCCAGCAATAAAAAAATGTCTCTCACAAAAGTTCGTCCTGCGAGTATAGCCAGCAGAAAAAGAACGTTGAAGAGTGGCAGTCTGGCAACACTGTAACCGCACGTAGGGTAACTACCTCTGTCAGCGAGTATTAGCCGTCCTGTACAGGTGGTGTAGTAGATAGAGTTTTGGGTTACCATGTAGGAGGTCGAGGGGTCAATACTGGGTTAAGGCGCCTTTTTTATTTGCTAATTTTCATCGGACATTACATACTGTAATACAGTAAGACACCGTTTCCTAGGTCACATGAACCTACATTTATAAAATTCTGTAACGCTGAACACGTTGTAACGTATCTAGTAGATGAAGTGGTGCGAATAAATTCACGCCCACGACGTGGAAAGGGCGTCTTTCAAAGCTGACCAATAAAAAATGTTCGTCCAGTTCTAGGGACCCGCTGCAGTTGCTGTTGACGATTAAGATGCCAGATACCATACAACCTGGACTACATCTACGAAATAAAAGACATATTCCTCAACGCAGGATCGACCCCTCCACCTCCTGCATGCTAACCGAAAACTCCATTCACTGCCCCAACTGTACAGCACGGCTAATACGTGCTGACAGAGGTAGTTACCCTACATGTGGTTACAGTGTTGCCAGCTTGCCACTCTTCAACGACCTTTTTCTCCAGGATATACTCGCAGGACGAACTTTTGTGAGAGACATTTTCTTATTGCTGGCATGTGAGGAGTCGCGTTGCGACGCCCGAGCGAGCGAATTTCGCTTCACTCTGTATATTTTCAGTTATGACTTACAGATGTCAGAACCTTACATTCTAAGCGTATTACTTTAAGGGCTTTGTGAATTTCGATAAAGAATCCATTGCAAGTTTATCTATAGAGCATTGAACAAAATAATGCTCTATTTTTTAATTAATTTTAAATTATATGTGACGAATTTATCTGTGACAATTTTTCGAGATATTTCCACCTAAACTACGGTTAATTGCTGTGTAAAACAATTATTTCAAATCCTGTCCGGCTTCATGGCTGAATGGGTAGCGTGCTGGCCTTTGGTCACAGGGGTCCCGGGTTCGATTCCCAGCAGGGCCGGGAATTTTAGCCACAATTGGTTAATTCCGCTGGCACGGGGGCTAGTTGTATGGGTCGTATTCATCATCATTTCATCCCCATCACGTCGCGCAGGTCGCCTGAAGGAGTCAAATCGAAATCGAAAGACCTGCATTTGGCGAGCCGAACTTGTCCTCGGACACTTCCGGCATTAAAAGCCATAACCATTTCATTTCATTTCATTTCATTTCATTTCATTTCAAATCCTAGAACTATTTCCTAATTCTTGCCCTCATAAATCGCCGGATGCAGAGTGGTTCTCGGCCCACAATTGGCCACGACTGGTGTGTGGTCCTACAGCTCTGCACTCTGACCGGCCAACGGAGCAGAGGAGGGGTGGCCACGGCTGGTCCGTGGTCCGACAGTTCTGCACTCTGACCGGCCAACCGAGCAGAGGAGGGGTGACCACGGCTGGTCCGTAATCCGATAGCTATGCACTCTGACCGGCCAACCGAGCAGAAGAGGGGTGGCCACGGCTCTACCGTGGCTCTATGCCTCTATATTCGGGAGATGGAGACGGGCTGGTCCTCACCATCGGCTGTGCTGAGAATGATTTTCCGTGGTTTTCCATTTTCCTGCACTAAGGCGAATTCCAGGACAGTTCCTAGGATATATATACGCCACGGCCGCCAACCCTCCCGCCTTCTCCACACATATCCTTCTCCTATATAAATCTCCTAGCTTGAGAGACGGCGTCACCGTCTAGGAGGCCCGCCTTCACCTTCAGGGGAGGAATGAAAACTTTTAGCAGCAGTAGTTGCTCTCATAAAGTACAAATTTCTATGCAAGAACAGGCACTATATGAGATTACTTAATAGCTATCCGTAAGGGTACGTGCGAACAATTATTATTACCAGTAGCTGATCACAATAATGTCCTCAGGCTCTGAAATAAATTATAACTCTTCAGTGGCTGACTCATATTCGATCACACTTCATGAAGGTACCGAGCAAGTGGCTGTGCGGTTTGGGTCATGTAGCTATCAGCTTGCATTCGATTCGAACCCCACTGTCGGCAGCCCTGAACATGGCTTTCTGTGGTTTCACATTTCCACACCAGGATGTGCCTTAATTTTTTTTTGGCTAACGCCTTTACGTCGCACCGACACGGGTAGGTCTTATGGCGGCGATGGGATAGGAAAGGCCTAGGAGTTGGAAAGAAGCAGCCGTGGCCTTAATTACGGTACAGCCCCAGCATTTACCTGGTGTGAAAATGGTAAACCACGGAAAACCATCTTTAGGGCTTCCGACAGTAGGATTCGAACCCACTATCCTCCGGATGCAAGCTCACAGCCACGCGCCTCTAACCGCACGGCCAACTCGCCCGGTGTGCCTTATTTGAAGCAACGGTTGTTTCCTTCCCACTCCTAAGCTTTTCCTATCCTATCGTCGCCATAAGACCTATTGTTAAAAACAAGAAGAAAACAACTTCATTCACGAGAAGATGTGTTAATCGATATTCAAATTTTGTGTACATACATTATGCCTGTGGCTGGATGAGTAGCTCGGATGACAGAGCCTCTAAATTTGATTGCTAAATACTTCGTTGTGTTTCACATAAGGGGCCCTTCCGATGTAACTTTAATTAGTCCACTGAGTCGGCTTTTCCTTCGGCCAAGCAATACACTATAGCTAAAATAAGATCAAATTTGATGTTAGTATTGCAGTATTCAATAATAATGCATCGTTTATTAAAAATTGATAATTATTTCTTTCGACATCAGAGGACCGCAGATGCTCCATCGATACAATCGGAAGATGTATCAAAATATTTCATTAACTGTGATCGAAATTTCAAATTCAGTTTCATGAAAGAATTGTAGATGTCATCTGCCTTTTAGAATTCTCCGTTATCATTGCTAAGAACTGTAAACGGTAGACAATTGCATTTAACCATCTGTAGATGAGTATATCATTCGCCCTGCCTAATCATTTTGCTCTGTTCCCCACTGTCAGATTTCTTGTAAGACTTCCGTGGTCAACATTTGTTCCTTTTTGACTGTAATAATACTAGTATTAGTTTTGCGAAGTATGGGAAGTCTTATTATGGCCATTATTACGTATTAGTTGATACGATAATTCATTCTAGAATTGATAGTCTTTCGCTACTACCTCTTATATACACTAACTACAAAAATACTGGTAAAATACTGGCTGATGATAAGGTAAGGGGAATATCCAACATTAAAAAGAAAATTCTTCGTGACTCCTATCATGGTTGAGAGAGATATTTTATAGGTTTTAAAATGTAATCTAACTTTTGTGGTAGAACTTTCGTTTTATTTCGCCTAAATTATGTAGGGATGCCACTTTACGAATTGCAGTGCTGATTTGCCTTATGTAAGTTTGGCACGCGGGGATAACGTAAGCATGAAATGTAAGTTGTGAAGTTTTCATAAGAACAATCCAGTGCGTTATCCTCGGTACCCTTCTCGTCTTCATTTTACTGCAGCTAGGATATCTCTTAATTTAATATCTATGGATCTTCTTGGACTTGAGCTTCCCTCTGCCTAGTCATTGCGTAGGTTCTGCTCATCCCCTGTTTAAACTGGGCACCGTCCAGCTCCATGGCTAAATGGTTAGCGTGCTGGCCTTTGGTCACAGGGGTCCCGGGTTCGATTCCCGGCAGGGTCGGGAATTTTAACCATCATTGGTTAATTTCACTGGCACTGGGGCTGGGTGTATGTGTCGTCTTCATCATCATTTCATCCTCATCGCGACGCGCAGCTCACCTACGGGTGTCAAATCGAAAGACCTGCACCTGGCGAGCCGAACATGTCCTCGGACACTCCCGGCACTAAAAGCCATACGCCATTTCATTTTACTGGGCAACCATACCCTAGTAAGTTGCTATGTTAATTCTGTCATAGTATGGATCCTATGTAACTCTGTGTAGCATTTTGCTATTTTTTGACCTTTCCTAAAACCTGTTGTTCATTTTCTTGGTGTTATTTTACCTTATGGTTACTTACGTAGTTCGAGCTTAGCTCCTGTATGTGGGGGAAGAATTCCTAATTAGTACCGTATTTTGCTTGAACTTATTTCGTAGTCCCTCTTTGTGGGTAATTGGGAGTTTATGGTCCATTCTCCTTAAGGTTACGTAAACTACCTAACAGTACTTTCGACTGCGTAATATGAGGATTGAGGGTCAACTCCATTTGTACTTCCTTTCTATAAAGCTGTTCGGTGACCTCTACCATTGTTATTGTATTTTTAGTGCAGTTTCTCTTTTTCTTGGAAGCAGGTTCTACCTATTTATTTACCTGTATATTTATTATTATCTCCAGTGTTCCATCATCATCATCATCATCATCATCATCATCATCTGTTTACCCTCCAGGTTCGGTTTTTCCCTCGGACTTAGCGAGGGATCCCACCTCTACCGCCTCAAGGGCAGTGTCCTGGAGCTTCAGACTCTTGGTCGGGGGATACAACTGGGGAGTATGACCAGTACCTCGCCCAGGCGGCCTCACCTGCTATGCTGAACAGGGGCCTTGTGGAGGGATGGGAAGATTGGAAGGGATAGGCAAGGAAGAGGGAAGGAAGCGGCCGTGGCCTTCAGTTAGGTACCATCCCGGCATTCGCCTGGAGGAGAAGTGGGAAACCACGGAAAACCACTTCCAGGATGGCTGAGGTGGGAATCGAACCCACCTCTACTCAGTTGACCTCCCGAGGCTGAGTGGACCCCGTTCCAGCCCTCGTACCACTTTTCAAATTTCGTGGCAGAGCCGGGAATCGAACCCGGGCCTCCGGGGGTGGCAGCTAATCACGCTAACCACTACACCACAGAGGCGGACTCCAGTGTTCCATACACGTTGTTAATTCTTGAGATTATTTTTGTTATGTATTTTAGAAATGTATTTATTGTAAACATTTGAGAAAAGGAAGGAGTGAAAATACTGGTAAGTACACACTACAATTTGAAGACTGCAATAGCTCTCGCAGCTACCTTGTCCAGCCCTGAGGCCCTGCCGTCTCATTAAAACGACTCTGTGCTGTATACAGTAAATAAATGTAAATCTCAATATCTTTAAAGCGAATTTGAAGAGTGGAAGTTCAAAAGCGCGAGTGCTTATCGGTATTTTCCGTCCAGTGTTGTCGTTGGCATGCATGTGGTGGAAAAACATGTAAAAAGCATCATTTCATTAGCATTTGAAAGTTATCTAAACAAACATAACTGTTAGGACTTTAAACTTTAATAGTCCTTTATCACAAAGCGATTGAATTTCAACATTTGCATATGCACGACACGGACTCAGCTCCCTCTCAATGACGTGAATAGTCGCAATTAGGTTGTGAAGCTTCCTTCTTAGTGCTTTCAAACCTCGTTAACTGGCCATGACGACATTTATTCTGCCGCGATCCCAAACTGTTATGAATGCTGCAAATTAGGTGTCATAGATGAACTCCCGTTTCTGTTGTGTTCGATTCATTTAGGTAGCCGTAGGTTTCGCCGACACACTTGAGAGTTTCACGAGCATAGAATTTACCGAAACTCCCTGCCATTCACAGTAAGTTATTGTACCTCAAGGGTAACCACTTCATGGGTATCAAAATGTGCATGCATTTACGCCAAAAGGAGAGCAGTTTGATTTACCAGGGGAGATCAGTGCGTTTAACTGTTTCTTCAAGGTAGTGTTGTTGAATATTATTATATGAAAAAAAATGCGATATTATCCCTCGAAACATTGACCGAAAGAAGAAAAGGAAAAAATCTTATCCCTGGAAGAACAAGAATAACTTGAAGGAAAGAAAATATCCTTGAACGCTGTGAGGGGTGATTTTACCCAGGCTTCACAGAACGTAACATAGAGTAACGTAGAGAACAGAACTTAAACCAAGTGAGGTCGGATGTTAAAATAACAGGACCAGACTGGAAGAAATATTAAGTTATTGTTGTTTTTATTTGGTGATGGTGGTGGTGGTGGTGGTGAGGCGTAGGATATCGTGGTCAGCAGCCTTACGTACTTAATGTCTGTGTGTTTCATGTGTATCTGTAATTAATTGATTAGTTGAGGCTGAGTTTAGAACGAAATCTCTCATGCCGCAGACCCTAAATATATATTTGGCACTGTCAGAACAGGCTGGGACAGAGTGGAAAACCTCTAGACACCACTTATAAAAGAATGAGAGAGACAAAGAAGAAGGAAAGACAAAGAGAGAGAGATAGAAAGAAAGAGAAGAAGGAAGAGATTTTTCAAATCTTTTCTCAGTTGAGCTCATGAGGCTGCGAGACAATTTAGTAGAATCATTAAATAACATCTGACAAAAACGAATGTGGTCTGAATTCTGGCCAATGCAACCGGATTTCCCAAACTGTGCATTCCACGCTTAACTTGAACTTAATCGTACAATAAAATGTAAACCTACAACCTGTTTTCCTGTCAGTGACCGGATCAAGGATGGAATGAATGAAGCCCTTATCTTGCGGGTGCCAAAGCCTGTCGCACTCCTCTGGGGCAATGATTAATTACTGACAGATGAAATTATAATAGATAGTGTTGCTGGAATGAAAGATGACATGGAAAACCGGAGTACCCGGAGAAAAACATGACCCACCTCAGCTTTGTCCAGCACAAATCTCACACGGAGTGACCGGGATTTGAGCCACGGAACCCAGCGGTGAAAGGCCGACGCGCTACCGCCTGAGCCACGGAGGCTGAACTTAACCGTACATAAACTTATATATTATACCAACCAAGGGATATACTGTAGCTTTTTTCTCTTTTTCTACTCCCTTCTGCCATGTCGTTAAGTGTCCAGTACCTTAATACATTTCTTACAGATATGCCGGTGCAGTTCATACTCCCTCCACCAGATTCTTGGTTAACCTTTACTGTCATACCGTCAGGCAATCTCCTAGAACTACTTTGGTTTAAAATCGTCTTCAATTTTTGTAACAGGTCTAAACCATTTAAACATACTTCCTTCAACCATCTCCACTACAGGTTCCTGTTGGAGCTATTCTCTGATAGTATTATTTCCGATACGACACCTTCTAGCCTTTCCTAGAGCTTGCCACAAGCGTCGTCGCAGTGGCCATAAGTATTTTTGAAATATTTTTAGACACTTTTTTATATTTTTACTGATATTTTCTTATTTTTCTCATTCTTTCCTTGTTTTCGTTTCATTTTCTTGCTTAAGGACAACACACACATCTAGTCCCCGAGCCAGCGGAAATAACCAATTAAGGTTAAAATCCCCGACCCGGCCGGGAATCGAACCCGGGGCTCCCTGAACCAAAGGCCAGCACGCTAACCATTCAGCCATGGAGCTGGACCTGAGTTCGCACGGTCCCACGTTCGATTCCCATTCGAACTACACTAAGATCCATTGTACACGAGCTGTTCAAAGACCACTGTGTAGCCGCCTGCTACCGCCAGTAAAATTGGCAAACTACACCTGACCGTCAAATCGCGGCTGTTGAACGGCGATCAAAACTCCCAGCTATTCTATACGAATAGTTTAAACGATGTTATTGAACAGCTCACTTTTGAAATGGACTCTGTGTAGATCGGGTGTATTGCGGGATTTATTTTGGTTGAAGAAATTCGTAACGAAACATTTTTTGAAAGGAGACGTTGATGGACTCACCCCGTTTTCCAACGGCCTATCAACAGGACAGTTACATGCAATGTTCGGTAAACATAAAATGTATTCAGATAAGTTCTTTCAGTTCTATAGAATAGCAGTTTCTCCTTTCGATGAACGACTTTATTTTGTGGGTGATAATGATTATATTGCAAAATGTGATACCATTATGAGGAAGAGGTTTTTTTTTTTTTTTGCTTTTACGTCGCACCGACACAGATAGGTCTTATGGCGACGATGGGACAGGGAGGGGCTAGGAGTGGGAAGGAAGCGGCCGTGGCCTTAATTAACGTACAGCCCCAGCATTTGCCTGGTGTGAAAATGGGAAACCATGGAAAACCATCTTCAGAGCTGCCGACAGTGGGGTTCGAACCTACTATCTCCCGAATACTGGATACTAGCCGCACTTAAGCGACTTCATCTATCGATCTCGGTATGAGGAAGAGTATTACTCTAGCATAGGCTACAATAGATACAATGCGGCCGTGTTCAACGACATGTTACTTCATCTTGTAGATCGGTACCTGTACCGTCTGTAGTTGCAACGTCTCCGAAGGCGCTGCTAATGCCTGTAGCTGTTTAAACGCCAGCGTATACCGCCGTGAAAACTGTCGTATAGAGGAAAAGGAAAGTTTCTCTCCTTACAGATATTGGATGTATGAAGGCGCGGTGTACTGATGATGCATGTTGCTTAAAGGGACCTAACATCTCGATCATCGGCAGCTAATTTTACGAAATAAGGAGAAATCTAATGGCAATTTAAAAGTCCAAAACTCATCAACTAAGCAGAATTTAAAACGTAATGATGAAGAATGAACGGTTGAATATGAATTTAAAGTAATCAGCGGATCCAACTCGCAATATTGAAAGTTAAAAACGACTAAAATTAATCCACTGACTAGAATTCAAGAAAAGAGACGATCATTATGAACATAACACAATCAATGGATTCTAACCGCAATGCTCCACCTCAGAAACTATCTTAAAACTATAGTATATACTGGCCAAGGGCTGCTTCCAAAGCACAATTCTAAATCGATTATGCTTGTTGTCTGATGGGGTCCAGAATCCAGGGCAACGGCCTCTCATAATGGTAGTTATCGCTAGGAAAGTAAGAACCATGGTATTTCTCATGTAGCGGTACTAATCGTATGTAACGTAAACTTACGGTGTCCCGCACATTGTGGTACTACTCTCAGGTAGTGTAATATGCACAGGTAACGAGGACCTATGGTGTTCCTCAAATAGGTGTACTAATCACAGGGACTCGTATTATCCCGTGATTTTCTTCACATAGTGGGTACTAATCACAGGCAACGCAGACCCAACGTGTCATTCATATAGTTGTACTAATCATAGCCAACCCCCAGAACCGTGGCGTTTCTTACATACTGGTACTGATTACAGGCAACGTAAGTCCGTGGTGTTCTGCGTATGGTGGTACCAATCACAGGTACTGTAAACCAACAGTGAACCGCTCTCTGCTGCTACTAGTCACAAACCTATTGTGTACCTAACATAGTGGTACTCCTCGCTTAGTGATACTAATTAGAAGTAGAATTCAATCATCCCTTGGTCGCCCCTCTTGGTCGCCTCTTACCAGAGGCAGGGGATACTGTGGGTGTACTTTTTGTCTGCGTCCCCCACCCACAGGGGGCGGTTTCCTACTGGCCTGAGAGCGTCGTTTGAACAGCTCGTGTAGTAGAATGGTCCTCGCAGATTGACCATCTGCAACTGCCCTTAAAATTTGCAGACTACACGGGACCATCAAAACACTGCTTTTAAACGGCGATCAAAACGCTCGGATATTCGCACGAACAGTTAAAATGCTATTGTGAAATTCACTTCGCGGGATTTATTCCGGTTGAAGAAATTCGTAAAGAAACATTTCGTTGACGGACTCTAACCATGTTACCTAATGGCCTTTCAACAGGATAAGTTCGCGCCATGCTCCGTAAACATAGAATGTATCGAGACAAGTTCTTTCAGTTCTACAAAATGTCCGGCTCCATCGTTAAATGGTCAGCATGCTAGTCTATGGTCCCAGGGTCTCCGGGTTCGATTCCCGGCCGGATCGGGGGTTTTAACCTCTATTGGTTAGTTCCGTTGGTTCGGAGGCTGGGTGTGTGTGCCATCTTCATAATTAAAATCCATCAAAGAAAGGGCCCTATTCTCACAGGCGCACAGGTCGCCTATCAGGTGTCCACTCGAAAGCCCTGCACCGGGAATGTCCGGAGGCGACATGCCGCTAAGTATTTAGTTCTACAGAATGTCAGTTCTCTCATTCGATGAACAGTTTTATTTTGTAGGTGATAATGGTAGGTAATATTGCAAAACGTAGTACCGTCCAGCATATGACAGATCCAGTGCAGACCCTGTTCAAAGGCCTTTTACTTCCTCGTGTAGATCGGTTCGCGTTCCTACCGCCAGCAACTCCGAAAGCGCTGTCACCGCCTGCAGCTTCTCAAACGACAACGAAGCCTGCCGTGAGAACGCTCGTATAGACGCAATGGACGGTTTCCGTCTTATTAATCAGGAAATGTTCGAAGGCGCGGTTGCAGGCGGCCAACAGTGGTGTTTTAACAGCTCGTGTGGAATGGGCCTAAGACCTATGGGACTAGTGGTGCTGTTAGAACTCCGAGAATTTTTCTAACTGAGAATTTTTCTAAGTCCCTAATCAGCGCTACTGCGCATGCGTATGACGTCACTACTTCTGGACGCGCCTAGTCTCCTATTGATACAAGCAGTGACAGGCATTCTGCTAGCTGCAACTATGCCGTTAAACGTTATGGAAGGCGATTCTGCTGCTATTAAGATCTTATTGTTTAATATTATTGATAGTGCAGATCGGGCATGGTTATCATGCCCATTCCTGTGCAAACGTAGCCACGAGTAATCTGGTGTATTGCTAGTTTAGACATATCACTTATTGGCTGCATACGGAAAGCCAGCTTTTGCATCTGAAAATGGTTGTTTACTTCCATAGTAGAGGATGATCGCTAAACGTTTCCTTTAATCCAGGTGTTAAGAAACACCTTGTGAGTATACAGATCGCTCTCGCTCCCAGGACGAGAACCATTAGCTATTCGTTGTAAGACAGGCTGCGAAAGTGTTTGGGTATTAATAAGGGCCTGACATTGCCTGGAAGCTACCCGCTGTTTGAACAGCTAACAATAGTAATTATAGCAGGGACGGTTTGTTCAAGGCGATTGGTTGCGCTACCGCTAGCGGTGCAGTGTGGTGATTTATCGGAGCGGTCTCACCAATTAATGAGCTGGCTGCAACAAGACACTTTACACGGAGGGCTCTACATTTGAAAGTCAAATCATCATCGGGTTGTAGATCTGAGACATTACTGCGCGGTGATGCCATCATTTGGCTACGCTTTCCATTTCCTAGTGGGGAAGGGTCGAGATAAGTAGTTGTAAGAAGCAGCGCGGCATCCCCACCGGTGTTGGTATCTGACGAACATATCTCCCCGGCAGAAATAAGCAGTAATGAACGTTACAGAACTGTACACAGTCTTTGACTTAATGAAGACAACATATGTAACTAATTGATACACACAGAACTAGTAACTATTTGAGATTTATAGTAAGGTTCTTTCCACCTGATTTTAGATGCTACTTTGGCTTGGACAAATTTTTATAAATATTTTTAAAATTACATAAAATCAAGTTTTACCCTACTGACAGAACCTTACTATATGATGATGCTTTAAAATAATAGAAAATGATAATCAATTATTACTTCCTACTTCAAAAATAGAGATACTGAAATATACTGTAGATATAATGTATTCTTACTGTGCGTAAAGATGAAGGGTTACAGGGACCGGAAATGTTTCAAATTGTGAGTCATGGGTAGCTCTATCATACTAAAAAAGACAAATTTCGAAAATTACTTCCGGCCTAAGTGCAGTTCCGGAAAAACAGCCTAAACAGCCTATAATATTTTTTTGCTATTTGCTTTACGTCGCACCGACACAGATAGGTCTTATGGAGACGATGGGATAGGAAAGACCTAGGAGTTGGAAGGACGCTGCCGTGGCCTTAATTAAGGTACAGCTCCAGCATTTGCCTGGTGTGAAAATGGAAAACCACGGAAAACAACCTAAAATCGCTAGTTTCTTTACTCGTTTTTATTCAAATCCTAGCCAAATTAACTTAGTTAGGTCTGCATAATTCTTCCTGTAATGTGCTTTTTGGGTTTTGAAAAATATCCACACCGAATGTAACTATAAGGGCTTAAGTGAAACAATGCATTGACTCACATTAGCGTTCGTAGGTAATAGAAAAAAGCAAACTGCTAATCTAATCGACCGGATAACGATGGTTAAGAAAAGGATTGTAATTTTTAGGAATAAATAACGAATTTAGGCACATATTTACCCAACATTCGTAGCTCATATCCCTAATATGTCTTCAAAATTGAGTTGCTCGCTTGAAAAACTAAAACTGTGAATTCTATGCCGAATGGATCTTAGAAAGTGATATAAATTTTAATGGTTCTCAAGATGACTGTCACTCAATAGCTGACGTGCAGTTATTAGCGTTCAATGTAGTTGGCTTGACGATATCCTCGGCCGTTTTGCATGACTTTCGAGTTCTGCCTCTCATTTCAGACTAATCCTCATGCCATTCATGGTACTTATTCTAGAATTGAAGTCCTTGTACAAACCGGGAATCCATCCCGAGTATTCTGAATAAGAGGCAGTAACGCTACCACTAAACCATGCAGCTGAATTTTCGTATTAGGTATGTAGTATTAAATTGATATTTTCTTCTCAGTATAGTTAACATTTAGTTTTTATAATATTATTACAGGCGCTGTAGGGGTAGCATGCCTACCTCTTACCCGTAGGCGCCAGATTCAATTCCCGGCCACGTCTGGGATTTTTGTCTAAATCTGAGGGCTGGTTCGAGGTCCACTCAGCCTATGGCATTACAGTGAGGAACTACCTGACGGTGAGATAGCGGTCAGCGTCTATAATAATAATAATGTTATTTGATTCACGTCCCACTAACTACTTTTTAAGGTCTTCGGAGACGCCGAGGTGCCGGAATTTAGTCCCGCAGGAGTTCTTTTACGTGCCAGTAAATCTACCGACACGGGGCTGTCGTATTTGAGCACCTTCAAATACCACCGGACTGAGCCAGGATCGAACCTGCCAAGTTGGGGTTAGAAGGCCAGCGCCTTAACCGTCTGAGCTACTCAGCCCGGCGGCCAGCGTCTAGAAAGTCAAGAATAACAGCCGTGAGGGTTCTTCATGCCGACAACGCCGCACCTCGTAATCTGAAGGCCTGCGGGCTGAGCAGCGGTCGCTTGGTAGGCCATGGCCTTTCGGATCTGTTGTGCAATGGGGTTTGTTTTGGTTTCTTGTAGGCCTACACTCTACAAATATTAGACTATATAAAACCTAGTGGTCACTGATATCATTTTAACGCTAGAATACTCGAGTAATTACATTTCATACGCATGTGGCGTGGTTTACGAAAGTTAAGCAATACAGCTGAGGAAGTCGTAAAGGGCACTATAATATCTGCAACCCATCGAGCTAGGCAGTGGTCGTCTTTGTAAGCTAAGACCTAAGGGTCGGTATTTTAATGAAGATTAAGTTCTGTAACTTGAGTTTAAACCTATGTCGAGTCTTATAATTTCCGGTCTAAGTTAAACTGAGATGAAGAAGGAAATATACGATCTTGGTAGCAGTGACTTGCGAGAAAAGATGACTGTCGATAATGTTTTGCAGTGACTAGCAAGGAAAGATGACGATCGATAATGTTTTGTTTACTTCTTGTAGGTAAAATGGGGGATAATAACAATAAAGGTTGTCCTGATTTTACTTGTAAGGAAATAGAATTGCTTGTGCAATTAGTACAGAAATATTTATATAGTCCGTGAAACAGTGGCCTTATAAATTCCTACGAAATCTCCCATTGTAATAAACATACTACCGGAGGCATAAAACCGCAATGCTATTAGTAACTGACTGAGGGGTTCTACAGCATGATTTCTGAAATAGAAGGAAGTAACTTTATTTTCTAAAATTTACACTTTTGACATTCAAACAGTTCTAACAGTAATTTTTACATCCTTACCTTACATGTTTTATTCTAGCACCAATTTGCTGAAATAGGGTTATGGCAGTCTGTTTTGTAAGCCTAAACGTATTTAAAAACTCTGTTTCATTCCGTATGTGAAAGTGACGTACCCTTGCTCGAAAAGCTCGTGGCGACTGGGATCGTTCAATAATTTGAACCACTTCATCATCGCTTAGTATTTCTTCAAACACCTAAAAAATATCTTCGAGATCCATTCGTTCTGCCATGTTATAAGGTTATTTATTCTTAAACTTCTGTTTACACGGTAGACGAGTGGCAGTAAAATTAATCTCTAGTTAAACTTAAGATTAAGTTTTATAATACGCCACTAACAGATAAACCGAAGCTTAAACTGAACCAAAAGTTTAAACCTCTATTGCAATACTGGCCCTAAATGGGCTAAACGTGCCAGAGAGATGAGAGGTTAATTACGGGAAAGATAGAATTGAGCAAGAATTGAACAAGGCAGGATAGGCAGAAAAGATGAAGAGAAGCACGCCCATTTTCAAGGAAATTACATTACTTATTATGATGTCTGAGAGATGCGATTTTGTGAGTGATGGCGCAGGATCATTGCCTGGTGGACTGCGACATTGTTAGTCGCTAAAGGGGAATAAAAATCCACAGCTCTGGCCCTTCAGTCTAGCAAGTCAATGTTGAAAACATCCTAGGGATATGAGCTGAAGAGAATTTAATGAAACTCGGTATGTAAAATCGGAAAATACGTCTATTCTCAAATATTTATATTATTGGTGGTCTTATCGATAAATACTACATAACTAAAGTTATATAGTATTGAATTTCCGATCATTTATGTCTTATACATTTTTACCGTACCGGCTATGATATCAGAGATATTCATGAATTTGGATTTTTGTTGCTAAATCCATATCAGCACGGAGTCACGAGAAAATGGATAAATAGATTTTAATGAAAATATGTATTTAAAGTTGGGGAATAAGGAACTACAGTCTACGCTATAAATAATTCTATAAAGATGACCTAATACTACAGAGTCGGAAGAAAACTAAATGTGAAGGCCTCCAATATAGAAAGCTCATAACATTAACGTTACATTGATCATTGTTTGATGTGATGTCTTCTGCTGCCACTCATCTCCGATAGATGGGATTACTGCTGCGTACGGAATATAACAGTTTGCCTCAATACTGGCGAGAATTAGCTGGGAATTAGATCTATCTCTTCTTTAGCATGCCATTCCACTTGTTCACAAGTTTTCTGATGCTACTGGTACGTAACACACTGGTTCATCATAGCATTCCAGCTATTCAGTCCATACTCTGAGGCACTGATTAGAGTGCTACTGAAATGTTTTCATTCCTCCCCTGAAAGGAGAGGCGGGCCTCTTTGACGGTGACGCCGTCTCTGAGGCCAGGAGATTTGTTACGGTGAAGGAGATTTGCGGTGAAGGTGAGAGAGTTGGCGGCCATGGCCTAAACTAGGAACTGTCCCGGCATTTGCCTTAGTGCAGGAGAATGGAAAACCTCGGAAGACCATTCTCAGGACAGCTGACGGTGGGGACCAACCCCTCTCCGTTATCCGAATGCAGAGGAGGGGTGGCCGCGGCTCTGCCGTGGTTGATCAGTCGGTTGGAGTGCAGAGCCGTCGGACAAGCGCAAGCCCACTCTGTAACTACCGACCTGATTAGAATGAGCAGTGTGCACATTTAACGGAATAATGGCACAGCAGTGTTCGCGGCTGTCTGCGGCCTGGCGTTAAAGGATTGGAACTTTGGACTGTCAGATAGGCAGCATAGTACTGTTCGTTAAAAGTGAGAAAATGTGCCGTTTTACATTTGATCAAGTATTTTATATGATAAAATAACATTGCTTTTAATCGCTACGGTCCTACTGACATAATTGTAATAACCTATGTTGACTTCAGTTGCGAAAACCACAAAGACAGCCTTTCTTAGAATTCCATAGCGAAGCATTTGTATATCAGCTAGTTGTAAATAAATGTAGATATGATGTAAACAATTGATAGGTAATCTGCCCCCTGGGTGACAGCCCTAAATGCAGATCACTGTTGATTGATTGATAACGTGGATGATGATGATGATGATGATGATGGCGATGGTGATGCTTGTGTTTTAGATGGGCCTAACATCTAGGTCACCGGTTACTAATGGTGCCAAATATAACAACTATGTAAAAGTTAAATAATCATCCATGACCAGAATTCCAAAACATGACGATGAAGAATGAATGGATGAATATGAATTAAAAATAATCAGCGTAACCGAACTCACAATAAGTTACTGAAAGTAAAGAGAATCCTAAATCGATCCACTGACTAGAATTAAAAAAAAAAAAAGATGACAATGAATATGAACTGAAAATAGTCAGTGGATCCGACCCGCAATGCCTCACCTTCCCAGAAACTAAATCTTAAAACAATAGTATTACTGCTTCCAAAGCACAATCTTGAATCGATGATAGTTGTTGTCTAAAGGGGGGTCCAAAATCCATGTAAAAGGCCCCACACAATGGTATTTATCGCTAGTAAAGTAGGACCATGGTATTTAACCAAGAGAGGTCAGAGAGGATAGATGAAAGTGAGGAGACTGGCACAAGTAAGTGGAAGCAATTCTAGGACTCAGCTAAGGGCTACGTGGTCGCCAACCCACACTCATAAGTTTAGAACCCCGGGGGCCCCTCTTAGTCGCCTCTTACGACAGCAGGGGATACCGTGGGTGTATTCTTCATTTGCGTCCTCCACCCACAGAGGGCTGATAACGTGGACTACTGTTGTTATATTGTTAGTTTTTGTAGGTGTATTCTGTTGCATAGTGACTGATATAGAGTGTTGCCAAACTGTGCATTCAGAACATTTCCGGATACACGTCTTCAAGGGAGCGTGGTCTATTTTATGTTGTTTATTCATAAGTGTAACAGACTTTCGTAAAATATGTTGTCACGGCGCGTTACGAGATTACAGGTCAGTGCTGACAGTAAATCCTCTAATTGGCCTTCATTGAGAAGCAGCCCTTCTAGTGGCACTGACCCTTCAAGGGTCTAATTAGACACGCCGCACCCGGCTCTCAACCCCGACCCAGGCTAACATTAATCTCATTATGCCGACAAGGCATTGCGAATTCTTCCTCTTGACAAAACCAGACTGCATCCCTTTCTCCATTGAATGCGACATGTACTTTAGAGGAAATTGTACATGATATATTGATATAAAAGAGAAAAAATGGTGTTGTATTTAAAATCTGGACCAGCTTAAAACATTCTTCCCTTTTAGTCTGTTAAGTGTATTCACAAGACAGGCTTTTAAAATTATGCAACCAAACACGGTTACCAGTAAAAGTTTTTCTTTTCTTTTTAAATCCAGTTAGTATCGCTATAGGCAAATATTCTGAATAGTATTCCAGACCAGCACAATACAAGGAGATTAAGAATCAAGTTCACCTATATCTTGTGGAAATCCATTTATGGGTAAGGTAGAAGATTTAAATGTATACGTTACATTCCAATAAATTATATAATAGCATTGTTTATTTTCCAGCTTTGCTACGTTTTCCTTTTAATACTCTTAAAGGATTTGAGCTAATTTAAATATTTATGTATCTAACTCAGTCCTGACGAATTGGATTTCAGATGCGAGATCTCTTCGGTAATAGGCCGTTATTCGCCTGATGAAGATGTTGATTTGAATTCCTTTGTGCTTGTTAGCATTAGCAGCTGAAATGTAGGAAATATATGTGTTTCGCTATGGTATAAATCACAGTCGCTTATATGCAGATATTAAAGATCAGATAAACTCTTGATTTATACCTTGACAGCACGCCAAGGTACATTGGATAAACTGGTAGTATTACCATTATCATACAAAAAATCTTATATTTGCCATTCTGTCGGAAGAAGTCTCTATTCAAAAATAGTTGACATCGATTTGCAAAACCACAGCGTCATAGCTAAGATGATATGATCGTCCGAGTGGGGTAGGGAGGATGTCGTGAATGTATACGTTGGGATCTTGCCAACAACAGTCAGCGTAATTGAGGGAATGGTACCTTATACGTTTGTAGTCTCATTTGACAATTTTCAGCACAATTTTAACCACAGGATCTTCATTCCTACGCGACATTCCATCGAGAAGAACGTGAACATTCATTTCAAATATCCTACATGGTTTGATTTGGATACGAGCCGAAGCAAGTTTGGTTACAATCAGGAGACGAATTCATTCAACTATAACGATAATTTATAACTAGGAGACATCCAAGTGAATCCACAGAAACAGCAATAACTGCTATAACAGCAAGGAAGTGAAAATGAAACTGAATGGTTGATTTAACTGATCGATCGATCGATTGATGACATATCGACTTGTTAGAATCATTGGTTCATAGATTAATTCAATGCAGCTTTTCATGCAACCCAATCTCGCATTAACTTCTTAATCTTCGTGAAATCGTTGTATCCTCACCCTAATCCGTCTCTCAGGTTCACAACTTGGTTTCCATCTTCCATTCAATTCTTCGACAACAACTGAACTAGCACTGATGTTTCATACTGTGGGCTGCATCCTTCTCTTCTTATGGCTGAATATCGACGAAAATTTATTTCCTCCCTCTCTTGATTCATTAATTATTGATTCAATCTTCCTCTTTACCGTCTACATTTTCTGTAGCAATCTAACAAGATGAAATTCCCCTTACTTACCATCGTTCTTACCCAATCCAATCCAATCCAATCCAATCCAATCCAATCCAATCCAATCCAATCCAATCCAATCCAATCCAATCCAATCCAATCAAATCAAATCAAATCAAATCAAATCAAATCAAATCAAATCAAATCAAATCAAATCAAATCAAAACAAATCAAATCAAATCAAATCAAATCAAATCAAATCAAATCAAATCAAATCAAATCAAATCAAATCAAATCAAATCAAATCAAATCAAATCAAATCAAATCAAATCAAATCAAATCAAATCAAATCAAATCAAATCAAATCAAATCAAATCAAATCAAATCAAATCAAATCAAATCAAATCAAATCAAATCAAATTCAATTCAATTCAATTCAATCTAATCTCATTTCGAGAGCTAGTTGTTGACGATGACGTTGAATGATCCACAGTCATGAATTCAGCTAGTAGCTGAAATTATGTCCGTAAATTTTATTTTGAAATGTATCCAGTTTCACCATGTAAATAAATACCTTGATAAATTCCATTGCGTGTTGTCTGAACTTTATTTTATTATAACGTTCCTTTAATGTATGAATATAAGTCTCCGTAGAAGGCATAGTAGTTTCTTTACGTATTACTATCTCTGTACTTGTCTGGAATAAGAATAGCCTCGAGTGCGGCCCTAATTCGCATGCATACAACCCAATATAGCATCGGTTATTTTCATTAAATTTCGAACTTTGGATACAATCTTCTGTAGGCTGTTATGTCCATGAACACCCTCCGTCAACTCAGGCGGGAGCGCGCCGGCCTCCCACCGCTGGATTCCGTGGTTCATATCCCTATCATTCCATGTGAGATTTGTGCTGGACAAAACGGAAGCGGAACAGTTTTTTCTCCGAGTACTCCGGTTTTCCCTGTCATCTTTCATTCCAGCAACACTCTCCAGTATAATTTCAATTTCATCTGCCATTCATTAATCATTTCCCCAGAGGAGTGCAACAGGCTTCGGCAGCCGGCACAATTCCTATCATCGCCGCCAAATGGGGGCTTCATTTCTTCCATTCCTGACCCGGTCGAGTAACTGGAAACAGGCTGTGAATTTTTTCATTTTCAGTTTTCCTTCTGAAATGTGGTTGTTTTTCTTGTGCACTATTCGCGGGACGTAACGTATTTCTCTCATTAATTTCTCATTCGAGTGTACGTAAAATTCAGCACGCAGTGAAAGCGACCTTCAGTCGAGGAAGTAATATCGTTTGGATCGGAAGAGAAAAAGCTAACCATAGGGTGACTGGAAGAAGGAGAGCACTTCATTAGATACCATGACGTGCAATAATAATAATAATAATAATAATAATAATAATAATAATAATAATAATAATAATAATAATAATAATAATAATAATAATAGATATATGGTAACAAATAATGTCACTTCACACCAAGCTTTGTATGCCTCAGAAACCATATGCTTAGGTGGTCACTCTAAAATTACAGAAATTGAAAAGCAGGAGCGGAAAATTCTCAGGAAAATTATGGTCCTACGAGAGAAAATGGAATGTGTATTAAGAGGAGAACAGCGGACCTCTACTCCTTCACCGACAGGTTTACTGATGCCGTACGGAAAAGGCGCCTTAATTTCTATGGCCATATCTACAGAATGAACAGCGACAGACTAACTAAATGATTATTCAAAGTAATCAACTCAAAGAAGGTCAAAATAAAATGGCTAGAAGAAACTAAGGCGGACCTCCAAGAAATAAATATCACAGACGACATCATGGAAAATCGTGGAGCTTTTAGAATAAAAGTAGCCAATCATAAATTTAGGGAGAAACCAAAAAAGACAACTGGTAGGAAGTGGTCGACAGACGCAAGATGCAACACAGTGCATTCATGAAGAGATTTTGTGAGGATAAGAAGGCACAAACCATCAAACCAACTAACAAGTTCAAACGCGCTCTATGAATTGGCATAATGAAGAAAGAATAATAATAATAATAATAATAATAATAATAATAATAATAATAATAATAATAATAATAATAATAATACCTAGATATATGGTGATAGATAATATCGCTTCATACCAAGGTGGCCGCATTTTGAATTCATTATAGTATCCGGAGTCAATGCCTGCTTATAGTAGTAAAGCAGAGAAATAAAACGCGAATTACATAACAACTATAAAAATACAATAAATAATTACATAAGGACAAACAAGAAGAAGGGATTATATCAATTTAAGATATTTCATTATAACGATATATGAGTAATTAATGAGCAATGAATTAAAACAAGAAATCCTACCCGACAATTACTCACGAGTCCTGTAACATAATAATTGGAAACATTCATATAATAATGATAATGATAATAATACTTTATCAATTTGATCAGCACTAAATAATACCTTGTTCTGAATAGATCAGGAACTACTGTGGCAGTATGAGAGAAAAGGCGTAACTGACATTGATGATGGCGGCATGTTTTGTATTCCATAATCACAGTGTGAACGAATTCACTAATATACAAATTAGAAGACTGATGACCACGGACAAGTAACCGGACGTAGGTCTAACAGTGTGCGTGCTTGATGTTCACAACAAATTGAGTTCGGCTTCCAATTACACAAGCAGGGCCGACTTGTCATTATAGCTGATCTACCGCCTGCTCAGGCAGCATCTGCACATATTGGATTAGAATTTAATTATTTTGTAGGTCTCTTTTTAAACTCGTATTTTATGCATCTCTTCTAATCTGTATAAATACAATTATAAATTTGTCTGCACTATCAATTTTTTGCCGTATAGACCTACTTGGTTTTCTTCTCGTATCAAGTAGAAGTCGAAAGCAGGTTCAGTTCCATATTTTATTCGGTCTATTTGATTGCATGCGTGTTTTTTTTATTGCTTATTGCTTTCGTTTTTTGTTATAACGGAAGCCATTCCTTTTCGGTTTCGACTTAGTTAATTTATAACTATTAGATTCTTCAGTCTGTCGGAACTAATCCATAATAGATTACATTTAGAAAATACATGGAAAAAAAGATATCATTTAATTGCAAAACTATTCCTGAAACATATACTACTAATTAAAATAGAATGATATGTTTCGTTCTTGGAAGCACATGACAAGATTCCATCAAATCACACGTTATTATTATTATTATTATTATTATTATTATTATTATTATTATTATTATTATTATTATTATTATTATTATTATTATTATTATTGTACTTGCGATTAAGCCCATTAGGACAAGACAGAGTACTTAGAGGTGTGCGCCTGCTTTCCTTTGTACCCATATTTCTTTCATTCTTTTACTGTGGATTTCCTTTCGTTTTTTCTGTTGCTATTGTTGGCTTTACGTCGCAGCAACACAGATATGTCATATGGCGACGATGGGACAGGAAAGGGCTGGAAGTGAGAAGGAAGTGGCCGTGGCCTTAATTAAGGTACAGCCCCAGTATTTGCCTGGTGTGAAAATGGGAAACCACGGAAAATCATCTTCAGGGCTGCCGACAGTGGTGTTCGAACCCACTATCTCCCGAATACTGGATACTGTCCGCACTCAAGCGACTGCAGCTATCGAGCTCGGTGGCTTCCTTTCTGTCTCCAGACGCATTTGTTCCTGTCTTCTTCTTCTTGGTCCTTACTCTTGATCAACTTGCGAATTGAGGATTTTGGATCTGAATATTACCAGTTTCTGGATATCTGTTGGTATAATTCTGCCTCTTTCAGATCAGTTTTGACTTCGTCAATCCATTTCATTGTGTCTGTTCTTGCTTTACATCATAGAATTCGACTATTATTTTCTTTTTTCTAGTTGCTTTACGTCGCACCGACACAGATAGGTCTTAAGGCGACGATGGGATAGGAAAGGCCTAGGAGTTGGAAGGAAGTGGCTTTAATTAAGATACAGGCCCAGCATTTGCCTGGTGTGAAAATGGGAAACCACGGAAAACCATCTTAAGTGTTACCGACTGTGGGAATCGAACCCACTATCTCCCGGATGGAAGCTCACAGCCGCGTACCCCTGACCGCACGGCCAACTCGCGCGGTACTGTTTGTTTTGTAAGTCTGTCTGTGTGTACTCTTTTAGTGTGTACATAGAATCTTAACCTGAGTTTTCTAATTTCACTGTTATTTCCTATTGTTTTTATTATTATTATTATTATTATTATTATTCATAAATATATTACGCGTTTATGAATATTATTGAGACGTGTAAAAACATGTTTGTTTATAATTCGGTGTACACCTTTTTGTTGAAGTTTTTGTAAAGAATGACTCCTCTTGTGCTCCGTATGTTCTCATTAATCCATTTAGAAGTGCGATGTGGTCCAGTACTCTGTCATTAGCGTTGTTTGTTTGTTTGTTTGTTTGTTTGTTTGTTTGTTTGTTTGTTTGTTTGTTTGTTTGTATTTTATGACATCATAGGTAATACGTTTCATACAATCTCTCGAAACTCAATGGGTGTTTAAGTTGAGGATTAGGGGATTGTGTCTAGGATATATATTATTTGTTTAGTATTCAGTGGTTAAAACAGGATATGTCAAATTTCTCCGTTACGATTAGCTATATCGAGCAACTATAAGTAATAAGGTATGCAAAATACAGCATGTGCCAAAACGAAGACTTTTGAAATTACAAACATGTTCTAAACAACAAGCAACAGATTACTGAATGTCACCAGAAAACTATCAATGTTACTGCTACAACCTCACTTATCGTGCAACAATATCCCTGAATCTCACACCCCCAGGTTCCCATATGTGGGGAATGTTGAAAGAAGCTGATCTTCAGTCAGATGACCCACCTATGAATGATTCCGAATTACCTTACGGTAACCTGTTTTCATCAATATGTTCGACAATATATAAGACGTTTATGAACAATCTGTGAGACGTGAGTGTGCACATGCTTCACCGACACAGATACATTTTGCCATCGTCACCTTGCAATTTTTAATGACGCCGGTCTGAGTCGCTCAGACGGTAGAGGACTAGTCTTCTGTCCAAGTTGGAAGACCAACGCTACTAATACCGAAAATTGAGTGAAGATGAACTGAACGCTGTGGTAATGAAATGAAATGTCGTATGGCTTTTAGTGCCGGGATATCCCAGGACGGGTTCGGCTCGCCAGGTGCAGGTCTTTCTATTTGACACCCGTAGGTGACCTGCGCGTCGTAATGAGGATGAAATGATGATGAAGACAACACATACACCCAGCCCCCGTGCCATTGGAATTAACCAATTAAGGTTAAAATCCCCGACCCGGGCGAGAATCGAACCCGGGACCCTCTGAACTGAAGGTCAGTACGCTGACCGTTCAGCCAACGAGTCGGACAACGCTGTGGTAATTTAACCGACTGAACCTAATATATTCGTCAAGGTTAGTTTACATAATCACATGAACGATAGTGTGATATGTATTTCCTCATCTTCAAAAATCTACCAACCTCGGGCATTAATAATTGATTTTTATCCATTCAAAGAAAATATTGTGACAAGATGTCAAGCACAAAGCTTACCAAATCCTTCATAAATAACGATAATATTTATTAATCATTTATATAAATATGCTGTTGGATAATCGCTACACAGCTAAAGACAATACGGTATTTTCCACTAAGAGGAAATGTTTTTCTTATTTATCCCCAAAATAAACAGTACGTTTCGCCACTGATTGATAAATCGTTTCCTTCGCATCACGTGGAAGGTCATGAACGACGAAGTATCTGTTGCCCTAACTTCCACAGTATTTCTCCTGCATAAAAGGAATGCAGCTCTCATGTATGCTATTTTTCCCTTGTCGACACTTTCAGCTTGATTAATTGTGTTTGTTTCATTTGATTTCATAGCGTATTGTGGGGTCGGGAATACAGACAGTGTCAGAATGTTTCATCGTGGCTACAATTTTTAAAAATCGATTCGCTTCTAACTCATGTACTAGTTCATAGGTGTCATAGATGTTTTAGCTGGTACTTACGATATTAAGCCCCGTGGTGTAGGGGTAGTGTGCCCGTCTTTTACCAGGAGGCCCTGGGTTCGATACCCGGCCAGGTCAGGGATTTTTACCTGCTCCTGAGGGCTGGTTCGAAGATCACTCAGTCTGCGTGATTAGAATTGAGAAGCTAACTGACGGTGAGATAGTGACTCCGGTCCAAAAAGCCAAGAATAACGGCCGAGAGGATTCGTCCTGCTGACCACACGACACCTCGTAATCTGCAGGCCTTCGGGCTGAGCAGCAACGCCTGTAGTGTTATAGGGTTTGGTTTGGTTTTACGATATTCAAGGGCATTGCTAGCTAAGTATGAATGAAACATACAATGTATTATAATGTACCCCCAAAGACTCTCAACTTCGGAGTCCGGGTTACGATCAGGGTTCCTCTAGCGGAGTCTAGCTTGCTCCAACTTACTAGTGACAGACTCTTCACTTTCGGTTTCCCTAACCGACGTCCCTTGGTCAACTCTTGGTCTCTCCTGATCCTGACAGTATTGAGTTAGATAGGCGTAGAGAGTCTTTCATTTCCATGTCTACGTGGCCCGTTCTTTTGCCGATACATTTAATCTTCGCAGGGTCGGACTTCTTCCTCTTTCCTTCTCATTAGTGTCAAGAGAGGATGGTTGAAGAGTTGCATTTCTTCTTAAAATAACAAACACCGGCGTCTTCATGTACGTACAAAACACCACAGAATCTGGCAATAGCGACTACCTCCCTCCATATAGGGTTGACGTCGGGAAGGGGATCCGGCTGAAAAACTGGATTCAATTCACATTAGTGTTGACCCCAGACAAAATGCCTGCTAAGCAGAATAAGAATTACTTTGAAATGTATCTGATAAATAGTAATGTTGATTGTTTTTATGTACCGCCAACTACTCTCACGATTTTCGGAGAAGCCCAGGTAACAGTCATTTTGTGCCACATGAGTTCCTTGTGTCTGTTAGGTCATCAGCCCAGAGGCTGTTTGGATCCTCAAATAGCACCACCAAAGGTTATGCGGTTGTAAGGAAACCCCAAAAACCAATGGCAGCACCAAAATGATGAGGCGTGAGGTAGTTTGCCATTGCTTTCCTCACAGGGTCAGAAAGTTCTATTGCAGCACGACTGACCCTATGAGCAGCACCTTTCATAACACTCAGATGCACTAGTCATGCTCTGAAAGTCATTACTCATCACTACCCATACCCCAGCAACTCCCATATTGTCACAGCCATGGATGTTGACTGGGACTTCGGTAGAAGCTACACTTTACTCTAGCCTGTGCAGTAAATCTACAGACACGAGGCAAGAGTATTTCACCATCTTCAAATAACATTGGACTGAGCCTGGATCGTGTCAACTACCTTGTACTCAGAAAACGAGCGCTCTACTACCTCAGCCACTCGTTCTGGCTTTCGGCAAATATTGTTGAGCAATCGCATCTATTTATAGCTATAAAATCAAAAGTAAGTTTGTTTGTTATACAAATCCACACGCCTACACTGATCAGTAACAAAATTTACACCAAGACGCATCAGGTATTCGGATGGTTCGTAGGGGCAGATACATATATTCAAATTTGAACTTCATGTTGTAATGGAGCACAAATCAAAAAAATACGAAAAATATCGTTGTTGTAGAAGAACCGGACAGAGTTCTTTCTTACGCCCCTCACTAAGAGAAACAATACTCGACGAGTCTCATGAGGATCCCGAAAATAATATTTTAAGGCCCTAAAATTAACAAAACAAACAAAAACAAAACAAAAAATTCCCGCTCTTGAAAACTGGTGAAGTAATGCTCATCCGTAACCATGACTCCTGCTCAAGATGTCCTATTCAACCTTCTTTCTATATCTGGAAGATCGTCGCCATAAGACCTATCTGTGTCGGTGTGAGGTAAAGCCACTAGAAAAAAAAAGCGGCATGCCAAAAAATTTCGCGGTATACTTTAACAACTGCGTATATTGTTGCGCTATCTATCGATATCCTCAAAATTAGCTTCTCTTTGTCTCCAAGGCCTGCTGTGATAACTTACTTTACAACTGGACTTTGCTGCATGATACAATCTAACAATTCGTTTTCTGGAAAATTAACCTCAGTTCCATGAATGAGTGTGGAATTGTTGCATTCAGGTGCGGATTACTTGCCTCAATCGATTCTTAGTTCTTAAACGTTGTCTTCATTAAGTATTTCCTGCACTCTTTTTATTCCAGTCTTTGGAGTGTTCGTTTTAGTTGTAGATTGCGGCAATCAAAAAGTCCATTCTGAACCCTTCAAATCGATTTATCATTAAATCATCATAACTAGCGTTCATGCTTAGCAGTAGAAACTGTACTACATGAGTGTAAAGAAGCTTTCACGATGACTACAAACAAGGCTCAAGGACAATCTCTGAAAGTAGCAGGAATTCAATTAATGCATTTATGCTCCTAATAGTGTGACATATAACACTGTTTATCCTACGTCAGTGGGATAATGATTTCGCAGTTAGAAAAATGCACAATGTTAATACATCGATATCAATAATTCCCGGTACCGGTAAGTTAAAAAACTTACCTTACTTCAGAAAAACAAATGTAGTTCAATTTCTATTTGCGATGAACTTAATATTCTATTACCACTACTGTTCATGTGTACTACTTAATTACCTCGAAAGTTTACAAGTACATTCTTGGGGCATTAATGAAAATCAATATACGTTGCTGACGGAGCCCGCGGGTAACTGCTAATTACAATATATTACTGTAACGTGTTTAAGCACTGCCAGCCCCCTGAAAACTCACTTTGATATTTTCTGGGAAGGATGAGTTAGCCAGGCTGGAAAACTCCCAGCCAGCCCGATGACGTGGCCGGCCTCACGGCCTAACCACCCAAAAGCTGGTTCTATTCCTGTGATTGTAAGATCTGCGGCCGTGAAAGGTATTTCTTGATACTCAAGTTGTATTGTTTTCGTCCGGTTTTTCATCAGATCGTCTGGAATTCGAAACGAGAATATTCCCTTTCTAGTCGTACCTTTTAGATTCCAGTACTTCATCACCCGAAATGTAAATACACGACCGCCGCGAACGAGGAAATTTTACGTTGGAGTGTCCAGTGTATTGTGGGTGTCCCACCAGGGTCAGCGTCAGAGTATCGTCTTGAAGGATTGTTGCTGGAGTACTGTGTGCGTGTGCGTGTGTGTGTCTATGTAACAGTTGGTGTGACAAAAGTTGGAACGGTATTAATTGCTGTTGTAGTGCTGGTTAGTATTGTTAAGTTGTTTTTATGTGACCGCTGTTTAGTTGTCGGTGTTAAGTAGTTCACTGTGTGGAGCAGTTACGTTGTCTGCGAGTTAACAGAATTGATTTTAATTTAAAATCTTTTCAGTCTGTCAAATACACGAGTTAAGATATATATTACACTATAACATACCTGTAAACACTCACTTATGTGTTCGAGAGACCGAAAAGCTTTTACGTTAAATTTAGCTGAGACAAGACTGGAATTCATGGCTTGCTCTTTAACAATTTAACTGAATTGACTCTGTTGACTGAGTTACGGGACTCATATGGAGTCGAACTAAGGTAGAGTCATTATGCGTTGTGACAGTCGACAACCCTATGTTCGAACCCGTCTGCATGCAGCTGCTGAGGGAAGTGCTTGAGAGTGTAGAGCCAAGTGAAAGTGATAAATGATAATGTTATTGATTTTACGTCCCACTAACTCCTTTTACGGTTTTCGGAGATGCCCAGGTGCCGCAATTTTGTTCCACAGGATATATTTTACGTGCCTGTACATCTATCAACACAAGGTTGATGTATTTGAGTATTTTCGAATACCACCGGACTGAGCCAGGATCGAACCCGCCAACTTGAGCTCAGAAGGCCAGCGCTCCATCGTTTGAGCTACTCAGCCTGGCAAAGTGAAAGACGAGCTATCAATCAGGATTATCTCTGTAGTACTTGCTATTAGGACAGAGACTTTGAAATAAACAGCAGTTAGTGGGGTGTGGTTATTCATAGTTGTATTTAACAGACAGGTGTATATATATATGTGTGTGTGTGTGCGCGCGTACTAATTGGGTCATTATGAATTCATTAGGATCGATAAAACAGACAGTATTTCGGTCTTTTGGGGAGCGATTAGTGCAGTGATTTAACTGCAGTGATGTAACTGCTGACTTTACACTCAAACGGTGAAGATATTTTGAAACAGGATTTTCACTTGAAAAAGTGTGTGCTGGCAGAAAGACCGAATCTCAGAATGAATCAGGATGCCTCCAACGATCGCACAAAAGCTGAGATAAAATTAAGGAAGTCGTATTATTTACTTTAATGATACAGGTACATGTACAAGATGTTACCAGAATTCCCGAACAAATTTAGTATCCTGATTTTAGTTTACGCATCCTGTTGACAGATTTTCCACTTGCATTCTATATCCTGCATCATATAGAATGGAGATGCATTAGGCGTATTCAGCTCATATTCCTTAACGCGGAAATGCCTTCCACTAGTACTTTTATTTATTCACTACATTCGTCTTGCGATGAGTGTGAGAGACTTGTCAGCATAAAATATTGAATTCGTTTCCACATGCATAGTAACTGACAAAGTCAATATCTGCACTTCTCGTGAACTGGATGAAAACTCTGTGATTATCATTCTCGTCAGGTCTGGTTCTCCATTAGCGGAGAGGGAGACCAAAGGAAAGCCACAGTAGCATTGTAGATAATTACAATAGCGGACGCCGTCTTAGCCACAGAGAAACAATCATCCCCAGATATTGCTCATCCACGTTTCGTATTAGTTGTGATTATACTGTGGCGCCACCCACAACGAGTTCTGGCCCTGGGTGTCCTACAACCCCCAAGTTCCCACACACAATGATTCATTGTCTGACAGAGACCCCGACGTTGACTATTGTGTGAAAGCAGATGTTCGTTTTACTGCAAATTCTATCAATTTAGAAAAGTCTAAATTTACAAGGAAACATGAAACAGAAGTGTAAGCCATTAATGAAGAAAAAACATTTGAATTTTAGGGGAAGAAACCTATTGGCGCAGATATGAAAATAATAATTTATTTTTACATATTAACGTACACTTCGTTGTATGGGTAGGAAATATGTATTTAACTAAAGGCGGGTAACAAACACAATTTGTATTTTTGGGTAGCAATATATATTTTATAAAACGTAATAGTTAATAACATTTTCTACCTTATGTATTTTACTTCATAGAGAAATCAATAACATCATCTATAATAAGGATGAACATAATTCGAGGACACTATTATTCATGTTAGGGGGCTTAAATGATTTAGTTTTGAAGTAATTTGCCGGCACCGCGGTATAGGACAGCGTGCCTGCCTCTTACCCGGAGGCCCCGGGTTCGATTCCCGGCCAGGTCATGGATTTTGACCTGTATGTGAGACCTGGTTCGAGGTCCACTAAGAGACTACGTCATAGCAAATGGTGAGGAGTCTGACGGTAGGCGGCTCCGGTCTAGGAAGCCAAGAACAACGGCCGAGAGAAATCGTCGTGCTGACCACAGGGCACCTCATAATCTGCAGGCTTTCGAATTGAGTGGTGGTTGCTTGGTAGGTCCTGGCCCTTCGGAGCTGTTGCGCCATGGGGTCTGGTTTGGTTCATGAAGTAATTTATAAGATAATTTAAAATAGAAAAATATTTCATGATATACTAGAACATTAATTCTGGATTTGTACAACTATGAATATGACAGGATATTATAGACTAACGTGTTGATGAGTTTATTAATAGACCTATATAGATCGGTGCCATAATCCGTGCTTACACACAGCTCTAATATGTCTCAGTTGAATATGAGTCATCAGTAAAGTCACTGATTATTTAGAGAATTGCCCGTGGGGTTCAGGTCACATAGATGTGAGCTTACATTCGGTAGGTGGTGGATTCGAATACCACCATCGGCAGCCTTAAAGATAGTTTTTAGAGGCTTTCTATTTTCACACTAGGCAAATGCTAGGGCTGTACATTAATTGAGCCTTGTAATTCCGAAGGGGTGTAAGTCAATATTTGCAGTTTTGAGATATTCAAAGATTTGCGTTTCATTTCGCTCTCAATTCTAGGAAGCACATAGAAAAACCTGGATCATGCTATTGGAAACTAAATTCGTCAAATTTTCAAGTCCAATCAAAAGACAATAATTCATTTGCAAAGTAGTGCTTTATCACGTTGTAAACAATACAAAAGCAAGACCATATTACTAAAACAAAAATTCGAAGCCAATAATTTGTTATTTTTCCATTCTCAATCAGCGACTAAATGTTTTTTGGAATCATATTATACTTCTTACCTGTTTGTCATAATTCCATTTCAATTCTGAATATGGTTAATAAAATTATATTTATTTTTATTGGAAGAGAAACATAAATAACACTAGGATTTTTTTTAAATATAGAGAGAAGTCCAAAAACAAATAGTATAAGAATAAGGACCAGGTGCGATGTCCGTACGCCTAGTAGGTTCAGTAGCATTGCGTTAATTCTTTTACCACGTCATTTCCCTCTTCTGTGACAGCACAAACTGCCCCATCATTCATATGTGCCGCCTATCTCCAATGAGATAGGTGGTTTGTGGAGTACCGATACCGGTGCGCTATTGTGCTCCGCAGTCGGTTTCTATGTGCATGCGATAAGTTTGTGAAATTTTATTCGTTTTAGGGTTTTTTAATCAGTTTTAGAATGCATTTTATAATGTGTGTAAATTGTTTTTGGGTAATTCACAGGGCACTCAATCATATTGCCCGTTACCTGACTAGTACAGCGGTCAATACGATACGGTATGTGGTAGATCTGAGTGGTCACCCATCCACCGGCTAACCCCCTTCCTGATATAGCGATATGAGCGATATGGACCTAGTTCCGATTTTTACTGCCGAGCGCTGCGTTGCTGGCATTGAAACACGATTGTTCCTTACAGCACACGCAAAGTACTTTTTTTACATTTCTATTTAAATATATAGGCAATCACTCGATAAACATATTTGAATCACATCGCACACCTTAACAAAGAAATTCAGTGACGAGAATATAACTCCGCAGGGGGAGAAACCGTACACAATAATGGTAAACGGTACCTCTGTTGTTTGGAGCTACATACACTTTTCTGTTCAAGTTCAAATATTTTGGTCTGTGAAAGGTCTCTGTTGTTGATGACTATGTTATTCAAGAATATAGGAATAGCACACTCACAAATAACTTCATTCAATAACTGTTAATTTCCAGTTTCCGGACCACTGCATTGAGTAGAATCCGGCAACACAGGCACAAAATAGTCACACATAGTCGCATAATTTTTTTTTTTTGCTAGGGGCTTTACGTCGCACCGGCACAGATAGGTCTTATGGCGACGATGGGATAGGAAAGGCCTAGGAGTTGGAAGGAAGCGGCCGTGGCCTTAATTAAGCTACAGCCCCAGCATTTGCCTGGTGTGAAAATGGGAAACCACGGAAAACTATCTTCAGGGCTGCCGATAGTGGGATTCGAACCTACTATCTCCCGGATGCAAGCTCACAGCCGCGCGCCTCTACGCGCACGGCTAACTCGCCCGGTCATAAAATATTTTAAATCGCAAATGGTTGTGCTATTAAGACAAAAACATGAATAGCTTTCAAAATCCACGGCAACAAATCAGATGGGCACCGCATCGCGCCGTTCTCAACTCTTTTATATACCAAGTCCATACGTTGCATTTTGTAAAAAGGGTCAAGCAACTATCACACATGGTTTTGAGGAGTGTTTCTCTAACAACAAAAACTTTAACCTACTAACTTCATAGATGGATAACCCAGAGCTGAAAGAGAAAATTGTCGGAATTGTTATCATATCTGAGACGAATAATTAAGAAGTAGGTAATGCACAATATATTTAAAGACCGGCTGCTGTAGGTATACAGTAGTAGTAATTTACCATAGGACTTGTGCAGATCCTAAAAGATACACGTGACTTGATCTGGTAAATGTGCTGCATGGAACTACCTCGGGATGTATTAGGAAGATTCTCCTCGGCATTTCCTGTCACAAAAGTGCCAGACTCCATCTTCGTGATACTGCTTGCAGGATTAGCAAGATTCTTGTCTTTAAAATGTGGTTGAGACTGAAAATGACAGTGGGCCTATATCATTCCAGTTTTACATTTTCCTCAGGGCGCTAAAATCCATTTCGATTGAGTCATTACTGTATGCTCGGGTCAGAACGAAATAAAATCCTGCCCGAAGAAGGTAAATGTCACAATCTACTGTTGATGCTGTCGTGAAGAGAATGACCACATATGTCTCGTTGTTGAGAAGTTGCATTCTGGCTCTCACTGACGATAGTAAGTATCGTCAGGTACTGGGGAAAATCATTGTCCAGCCACTCCAGTCTCTCGTCATCGAAGCTGAAGAAATGCATCTGTCCATCTGCAATGTTGCTACATTTGTGCTATATATATGTCTAACGATTTTCTTTTTGCTAACATGTATTTTATAGTGGCACCTGCATTAAAAAGTGCTCATTTTCATTATATGATTGGTCTTTTACATATTCTGGGACTGTTATTACTTCAGCTGAGAAAATATATTTCGTCGGCACTGCACATTCATTTTCTCGAAATTAGACGGCAGAATGCGTTTATGTGTATGGAAAGGAACTGGCTTAACATTTTTTTTTATTGCATCTCATATAGTTTCTTGATAAAATCACCACTTACTTCTTGGGAACCCTCAAACATAGATTTTTCCAGTAAATGATTTCTTACGTTTTTCAAAATGTGACATTGGCCGTGAGCAAGAAAAAGAGGCCTTTCACTATCAACAGGATGCCAGATCTTTGGTCTGATATCTTTTGAAGGAGATATTCTTCTCACCATGCTGACATTAGTCTTATGATTGTAACTCACCGTCCTCAATACGGATAAAACCGTGGACTTTGACTTCATTTGTAGTCGTGATTGTTAAAGTATGTAGATTTGTACCTGAAAGCCTCTTAGAGGAGAAAAATGCTGCTGGTAGCCTGTACTTTGTAGTCACACCAGAAATTGAAAAGTATAGAAGGTTACTGGACAAGGTAATTGCTGTTCTACTTTCTTTATAATTTTCGTTTCTTTGACAGTCATGACGCATATTTTCAGAAGACCCCCAGCCATAATTCATATTTTCAAAAGTGTACGTAGCGCGATAAAATTAAAATTATAACGCAAAAACGACAAAAATGGGGCTACGAACAGCTGTTGATTGGTTGCCCAACCTGGTACTCTTATACCTGATGGGTCATTGGAACCATGGGCTAAATAGTTCCTCATACCGTCCTGCTTGACTGCTGTATCGTTGCACAATGATTTCAAAAATGTACCTGATTGTAAACATTGGAATACACATACGTTACCATCTGCCACACCATCCATGTGAAGTGAATACCCCTTCTAAGTCTAAATTTGATTTGTTTAGACCAGTGGTCCTCAAAGTATGGTACGCCTGAGACTTTTAGTGGAGTACACGAGCAGCCTTCAGGGAAGAAATGAAGGATATATGGAAATAAATAAGAAGAAAGTTAAATATGCATATATGGAGCAACGCTTCGCTTAAAAGTTTCACCTGGACTACGATACATCAGAAAATTCCTTCACGCCAGGCAGGCACACCCATCCCATTGAAATTTTGATGGTCCACTATGTCTGAAATTCAGAATTAAGATCGAAAATTTTTCGTCCTTTCTAATTAATTTTATATTCAGGCTCAAATCCAGCGTTTTGTGAAATATTCATAAAAGCGGGGTATCTTGTGTTACTTTAATATCTTTGTATTATAATGTACGGCTCCATGGCTGAATGGTTAGCATGCTGGCCTTCGATCCAGGGAGTTCCGGGTTCGATTCCCGGCAAGGTCGGGGATTTTAACCTTAAGTGGTTTATTCCAATAGCTCGGGGTCTGGGTATGTTTGCCGTCTTCAGCATTAGAATGCTTCATACGTAGAGCCCCATCCTCATGGACGCGCAGGTCGCCTATACGTCGTCAACTCGAAAGACTTGCGCCATTATTATTATTATTATTATTATTATTATTATTATTATTATTATTATTATTATTATTATTATTATTATTATTATTATTATTTTCCGGCGTGCTGGCCTTTGGTCACAGGGGTCCAGGGTTCGATTCCCGGCAGGGTTGGGAATTTTAACCTTAATTGGTTAACTTAGCTAGCACGGGGCTGGGTTTATATGTAGTTTTCGTCATCATTTCATCCTCATCACGACGCACAGGTCGTCTACGGGCGTCAAATAAAAACATGCACCTGGAAAGTCGAACTTATCTTCGGACACTCCTGGCACTAAAAGCCATACGCCATTTCATTTTTCGTTATTATTATTATTATTATTATTATTATTATTATTATTATTATTATTATTATTATTATTATTATTATTATTATACTTGATACAGGAGATGTAGTGTTTACACTGCACTGTGTCTTCTGGTATGGGCTAGAGCAATTTGTTACTTTCATTGACCTGTCACAGTCTCATCCTTGGCTTTGACAATATGAAAGTGACCGAGGTATGAGCAATGCTAGTACTAACATTCCTTATGCAGCCAGTTCCTGTTATGAATGGTGTGAAAATATTGCTCATAGGGTCAGTTGGCTTGGCAGGCTGATATGCAGTAGCAACTACTGGGTCGGTGAGGAAAGCAACGGGAAACTACCTCACTCCTCATTTCCCTAGTACGCCTCTTCAGTGACGCCTAAGCTATCCGTTGATAGCTTTTAGTGGAACTGTGGAGGATTAAAACCAGCCTTCGGGCTGCATACCCAACATACATACATACTTGATACAGAAACGAACTCTTTAAGGTTCTTGTAATTTATAAAAGTGTATTTAATTTCACAGTCTCGTCTTATTTACGATCTGTATTTAAAGAATGGTTTGTAATAAATATAAAAAGCCTTAATGATTAGCCAAGGCACTCATTTTTAAACCTATCATTTAGGTATTTATTTTTCGTGTGGGTTTATTGAACGTTTAGCCATGAGTGAGGGGTAGGTCTACAATCATATAATAGTTTGTATTTTTTCCTATTTGCCTTACGTCGCACTGACACAGATAGGTCTTACGGCGACGATGAGACAGGAAAGGCCTAGGAATGGGAAGGAAGCAGCCGTGGCCTTAATTAAGGTACAGCCCCAGCATTTTCCGGGTGTGAAAATGGGAAACCACGGAAAACCGTCTTCAGGGCTGCCGGCAGCGGGATTCGAACCCACTATCTCCCGGATGCGAGCTCACAGCTGCGTGCCCCTAACCGCACGGCCAACTCGCCCTGTATATAATAGTTTTAGAACCTATGGTGTAGGCCATTATGTGTTAAGACATAATGTAAAATAATTTTTATTCGTTTGGTATGATATAGCTTGTGAAACACCATATGCGGTCTCTTTCTTCTGAAACGCACATGCCGAAAACTCCTTGTGGTTCTCCCCGAAATGAAACACCGGCTGTGGGCATCTCCTCCTCCGACTCGCTCTGTTTAAGTTAAGCATGTGTAGTATTTATGGCACGGAGAGGATGTTTCTCGGTCCCTTGGAGACAATACGAGACGTGTGGACATGCCTGGCCACCCACTGCGACCTGATCGCTCATTGAGAGTGCTATCCCCGTGGACTGGGGCCATCGGTACATCGATACGGCACGGCGCGCAGGAATGTGTGTCCTTTCACGGGAAACTGATCTAAACAAGAGCACCCGTTACTTTCAAGCATACCGTTACAGTAATATGCATTAGTGGTTTTATGGGGTTTTAAAATAAATCATGAAAAGTTTTACAATGAAAGGAAGTACAGAAGTCCTATACCATGCGCCGGTAATATGCAGGGTGGGCCACGTAAATTTTTCAGCTCAAATTGTGTTCTGACTAGTTGAAGATAGCGGTAGGTGGTTTTCACCTAGGTGAATAACAATAAAATATGCATGAAACTACACGCAAAATGTGGCCCGTGCTTTAGTAAGTACCGAGACAGCGATATACAGAGTATCCTTGATAATGAATCCAGTACTTACAGAGGAGGCAACACGCAAAAAAGGAACGAAAAACGGGTCCTATAAACATTAGGCGCAATTCCAATATCTTCGAAGTTATGTTTCGATACCACTACTATCAATAATCACCTCGTCTTTGATCTACTCTTCACAACATGTGATCGAGGTGACCGCCATCCATTGCAATGCAGCCTTCCATCCTACGCCCGTTGGAATCACGCATTCGTTCGATCACCCCTGGCTGTTGTCGGATTGCATCACAGGCACTGAAAATACGCGTTCTCACAATCTAACCACATAACGTATGGGAACCGCATACACTCAGTGGGTGCTCACTTGGCGTGCGCAGTAGGATTCCATTTCAGACGCTCTGAGTGCGATGTCACTCTTGAGGGAACTCTAGCGGAAGTGTCAGTTATTTATATGTGTAAAGCATGGTGAAATAGTGTATTACATGATTTTGGTAAAGTAATAGTGCATTGAACTTCTTCTTTAGTTATTTCATTATTATAGATATAGTTGTAGATAATATGTATGCGATAGTCGTAAATATGCGCGGAATTTGCTCAGTTTATTTATTCAAGTGCGAAATGGACTGTCTTAAAATACTAGTTTTTTAAGTATTGTAGTTTAATTAGTGTACTTGTCATTGTCGTAATATAAACATTTATATGTGAGAGTTCGTAGAAGTTATTAATAATGCCAAATTGTGCTGTGGCTACTTGTGAAAATTGCAAAGAAAAAGCAAAAGTAACAAGCATCACCTATCCTATATTTCCGAAGGACTCAGCTGTTTGTAAACAATGGATTCATGCTTGCAAACGGGGAGATGAAATTAACGTGAAACATTCAACAGTGTGTAGTGCCCAAATTAAAGAAGAATATTAAATGCGTGACCTGAAACCTGAACTTCTAGGATTGCAGCGAATGGAGTTGCTTAAGCCTGGTGCAGTGCCTACTTTAAATTTAATTTCAAGACGTCCACCTGTACCAGTAGAAGAACACGGAAATTCCCAAGTTTCAATGTTATTCTCTTCCCAATATACTAATAACGAACAGGCCGTCACCAGAAAAATTCGATATCGAATCCATGAGACTCGAAAGCGTACTTTTAATAGACTGTTATCTCTCTCACCCATAAAGAAAAAAAGACGCCGAAACCGAAACTGAACCATTTAATGAATTGTCGCTGGAGCAAAGACTATGAAAAGAAGTAAGTTTCTTAAAATGTAATGAGCGCTTAGAAAGTGATTTTACTAGGCTTAGGGCTAAAACCAGATCACATCAATCACAAAAATAAACAAATACTTGATTTGAAAACTTCTATGCAACAGGCCATTCAACTAAACGTTAGCAGAACTCTAGGAAAGGCGTTTACAGAAACATAAATCAACTGCCTTTTCAATGAAAGCAAGAAACTTTGACGGACGAAAGAGGATATAAGCAAGGCACTGACTCTTTTATCCTTATAAAAATGTGTTTTTACAAAAGTGATGAGGAGATTTTGGTAGTCGCCGTACATTTAATAAAAACCCAGTCAAAAAGTTCAAATATTACGGAGGTGTTTTGTGTACTGAGTTTTGACGAAATGAATGTTGGTTCTCGCATCTGTTATGACCAAGGAGAGGACAACATTCTCGGCTCCCACAGTCAGGCAGAGGTTGTGATGGTTCGTGGACTATGCGCAGCCTAGAAACATCCTACATTTTATGCCTTTGGTATTCCAATGTCTGGTGTGCTACTGAAGACAATAATTATTGTTGAAGTACAGGCGATAGGATTCAAAGTCGTGGGCGTAGTCTCGGACTTGGGTGGGAAGAACGCGAAAGTATGCAGAGATCTTGGAGTAGAGTATAAAGATGTGGTTTTAGTAATCCTTCAGATGACAGTAAACGTATTTGGGTGTTTTGTGACGTACCACATCTGATAAAACTACTGAGAAACCATTTCTTAGATGATGGTATTGCACGACCGGGAGGGAAGATCTTTGATAAATGTGTCGTGGAACAGCTCCTGTCACTGGATTATGGTAAAATCAGACTGTGTTCTAAACTTACACCTCATTACTTGTCTGTTTCTGGTAGAGACCGCCATCGTGTTTATCTTGCATGCCAACCGGTCTCTAACCATGTCGCACAAGGTGTCTCGTACCTTCTACCAGACGAAGAAGAAGCTACTGTTTATAAAACTAGTAAATGACACTTTTGATGTACCGGTACTGAATTCAAGAATTCCTATTTTAGAAGGTCATCCACTCGAAAGTGTTTGGGTTGTACACGGAGGTCCAGGAGGGATTCCTGCGCAAATTTTATTCATTGCCGGCGGACTTGAGGGAAATAAAATACCTCTCGCGGACCAAATACACACCCCCTGTGGGTGGGGGAGGCTGACGAATAATACACCCACGGTATCACCTGCCTGTCGTGAGAGGCGACTAAGAGGGGCGACAAAGGAATGATTGTGTGTGCAACACCACAGGTCTGGGCGTTGCCTGTGAGTTGTACCCGTGTGAGCGACACCACGCGTCTGGGCGTAGCCTGTGAGTTGTACCACTATACGAGCGACACCGTAGGTCTGCGTTGCCAGCGATTAGTACCCACTATGTGAGGAACACCACGGGAATACCGGCGCCCGTGATTAATACACCTAGGTGAGGAACCTCACCGGTTTGCGTTGGCTATGAGTGGCGCCATTGTGTGAGAAACACCATAGGTCTGCGTTACCTTTACGACGTACAATACTTGTGAGTAGTACCTTAATGTTTGGAACACCGTGAGTTTACGCTACCTTTGATTAGTACGGCTGCTTGAGAAATATCGTGGTTCTCCTTTACTACCGATAAGTGCCATTAGCATCATTGTGCTTTATAAGTGGTCCCTTGCTCACTAATACTATTATTTACAATCTTTTTTGAGTCTGATCCACTGTTTTTTTTTGTTGTGTTCATGTCCATCCATTCATTCTTCATGACATTTTTTTTTTGACAGTGGATGCTTTTCATTTTTTGTTGTTATCTCATTTCGTACCATTAGGGGCCGATGACCTCGATGTTAGACCCCTCTAAACAACAAGCATCATCATCCATTCCAGAAAGACTTCCTTACAACCATTCGATCTGTGCTGTGTTGTTTAACGGACTTGAAAGTGCTCTTTGACATGAAATATTTGCTGACGTGTAGATTTAATCGAGATTGTCTGGTAAACCTTTTTTCTCGTAATAGAGCAGGTGGGCGTACTTACGACAATCCTCTACCGGTAGAATTCAAGAATCGTTTACGTTTTATGCTTAAGAGCAGGAATGTGGCAGATATGTCGCTGAACAGCTCCTCTTCCGTAGCAAAAAAAGATAACGCGAGTGATTACCTCACATCTCATATTTACAACATAATACGGAATATGCACTCTCGATGACTGAAGGGGAACAGATTTTACAGACCTTACTCTTGAAGATTTGCCTTTGACACCTACGATGCCGAAGTCTGAATGTTCTATTCAAGGTCTACGCTTATGCTCCTTCTAGACTTCTTTCCGTACATCGATCCTTGGGTTATCCTACCGGAGAAAAAATGAGTAGATTTCCAGGTGACAGTGACAACGGCTGGATTATCAAAAATTCTCGAGTGGGAGGATAATTCCATCAGATGATTGCTACGATGCTGTTTTCCACTTTTCATAATACCACTTTTTCGAAGAGACCGAATGTGATGACAAATTTGTGGAAAGACCTCTGTGAGAAATACCCCAGCTTACACTCTCAGACTTTAAGGACATACGTAAGAACCAGAACGTCCATTCGAATTCGTCATTTGAATCTCGCAGGCCACGCAAAGAGAACAGTCCTGCTTTATAACGAGAAGGCTCGTAATTGGCAAGCTTCGTCTAAGCCATTCCCACGCTGAATAAAAGATTCATATAAATATTTTCATTTACGGGTAATTCTGCCATTATTGTTGTTTATGTTGTTTACTGCATATGATGTGATATTTAATTAATTTAATAGAGCACACAAATTGTGTATATAAAGCGATTACATGTTATTTAGGCCTATTTCACTTAGAGCATTCCACAACATGGTAACGAGGACAAGTCATGTCACACAGTGCACACACACAACTATCGTCAGGTTCATGAAAAATCTTAGTTTTGCAAAGTTTGGTATCCATGAATTGCCACAGAACTGACAAAATGTCGGAGATCCTGATTCGATTTGGTCCAAGTTCTATTCGTCATTGCTTCAGTCGAATATAATTCAGTACAAATATCATCCCTTTTGGCCAATCATTCATCCAAGAGTTTCTTCTAATCGTCTGTGTAAAGTAGAGCGAACTTGAATCTCCAAGCTTCAATTAAAAAGGGCTCTTTTGCAAGTTCATAAATAAGTCTTGATCTAGTAAATCTGGACACACAGAAGGTTATCTTTAAGAATCGGGCTTTGATTTTTTCTAGAGTGTGTAGGTCATTCTTTGTTAGCTTATCCCAAATTATTTCCAGTCCATATGTTAAAACAGGGATTATTTTTGCGTCAAACATGACCATGGCCGTCTTCAGAAATAATCTATTTAAATTCTTGATGTCAAATATTGCTTTCATAGCTGCCGTAGCGCGTAGCCTAATAGGAAGTCAAAGGAGTTTACTGTCGTCTGCATCGTCCAGCCCAGATATTTAAAACTGTTTACGTTGTTTAATGTTTACGCTTTATAAGTCACTTTGTCACTTGAGGGTGATATTTTAGCAATAATTATTGTTTCGTCGTCTATCCATATCCAATCGTTATAACGTCCGGCTCCATGGCTAAATGGTTAGCGTGCTGGCCTTTGTTCCAGAGGGTCCCGGGTTCTATTCCCGACAGGTTCGGAGATTTTAACCTTAAATGGTTAATTCCCTTGACTCGTTGACTGGGTGTCTGTGCTGTCTCCAACATCCCTGCAACTCACACACGACACGACACTATCGTCCACCACAATAACACGTGGCAGATGCCTCCCACCCTCATCGGAGGGTCTACCTTACAAGGGCTGTACTTGGCTAGAAATAGCCAGACTAATTTGTTTTAATCGTTGTAACGTACAGTTCTTTATTTAGACCTACGTTACGACTCGATGATTTTCAGTGTTATGGTCTATGGGCAATACTTTCAATGTATGAGTCTCCGTTTTCAATTTTTTTCACTTTATTTTTAACATAAAGTTTGAATATATATTTATAGTACTTAGTATTCCTCGGTGAGGAAAGTAACAGGAAACTACCTCAATCCTCAATTCCCTAGTACGCATCTTCAGTGACGCCTAAGTTATTTATGGCAGCTTTTGGCAGAGCTGTGCAGGGTCAAACCAGCCTTCGGATTGAATACACAACATACGCATATACCTTGGCATACCAACTGTATGCATAAGTTTTTCCCGGTTTTAGTGGTAAAGAAAACATGTAATTTTGAAGGGAAATTCATTTTCTATCTATTCAAAATATTGGCCATCTGCTTCTATATACTTTGCCCATCTTTCAGGTAAGTTATGAATACCATGCCAGAAAAACTGTTTGTCTTTTGCGGCAAACCATTCGTCTAGCCATTCTCCAACTTCCTCGAAATTGCTGAAGTGCTGCTCTGCTCTGCGAGCGCGTGCCCAATTGATGCGAAGAGGTGATAGTCAGCGCCAGATCGGTGTAGTATGGCGGACGCTGAATGATGTCCCATCCACGCGATTTCAAGCTGTCTTTCACTGGTTTTGGTGTGTGAGACGGCGGCGCATTGTCGTGTAACAAAATTTCTTTGCCATGTCCTCTGGCCCATTCCGGTCGTCTTTTGATCAATGCGTGATTTAAATTAATCATTTGTTGGCGATAGCGTTGTGCATTAACGAATTCGCCGGACTTCAAGAGTCTTCGCAATTTTGTGGTCTGACTTTTACGTTGAAATCGCCACGTTTGAATTGTTGGAACCATGTCTCACATATTCTAATCGATTCAGCGTGTTTACCATATGTTTCTACCAGCAAACGATGACTTTCCACAGATTTTTCTTTTAATTAAATCTCGTACTGAAACGGAAAAGAGTTATGGATACACCTGATACACAACGGTCATTACATGTCCCCATAGCGAAAGCTCTAAAGGGTTAAGGTCAGGTGAATGGGCAGGCCAAGGCATTGGCCTTCTCCGCCCAATCCATCGCTCGCGGAAGACCCGTGTAAGGTGTCGCTTACGTCTACGATGACAATGGGGCCGGTGTCCCATTATGCATGTAAGACATTTGATGTCTTTTACGACCGATGTTTAGGTAGGAACGTATTTCCGTCTTTTGTTGCATACGACCCTCCGTACATTATTGGAACATCGTGATCATTGAAGATAGGGGTAGCGGATCATAACTCCGAAGATATTGGGTTTGTGTCTTATGTTCATAGCACCTTTCATTTCCTTCGTTTGTTGCATGCTGCCTCCTCTGTAAACATTGAAACAGTTTTCAAGGACACACTGTATAATTAAGAATATTTTCGTGTGGCTATTTCTAGCCAAATGCAGCCCTTGTAAGGCAAACCCTCCGATGAGTGTGGGCGGCAGTAGGTAACTGAGGGTTATTGTGGTGGGGGGTAGTGTTATGTGTAGTGTGTGAGTTGCAGGGATGTTGAGGACAGCACAAACACTGAGAGTCCCCGGGCCATTGGTGTTAACCAATGAAGGGTAGAATCCGACCCGGCCAGTACTCTGATCATTCAGCCAACGAGTCGGACACTGTGTAATTAAAATGTATCCATTTCTTTTGCATACAGAGTAAGATGTAGGAAGCTACATTCCAGAATGCAATTATTTCTTCAGTGAGACATGAAATGAAATGAAATGTTGTATGGCTTTTAGTGCCGGGATATCCCAGAACGGGTTCGGCTCGCCAGGTCCAGGTCTTTCTATTTGACTCCCGTAGGCGACCTGCGCGTCATGATGAGGATGAAATGATGATGAAGACAACACATACACCCAGCCCCCGTGCCATTGGAATTAACCAATTAAGGTTAAAATCCTCGACCCGGCCGGGAATCGAACCCGGGACCCTCTGAACCGAAGGCCAGTACGCTGACCGTTCAGCCAACGAGCCGGACAGTGAGACATGTAGCACTGACAAAAAGGAGTATTGAAGTGCTCACGTTTGCGAATGTGGCCCCAACACTCTGAACGTTGAATGTGTGGTGAGTTTGATGCGTTAAATTTGGTTTGCGTGTTCACTGTGCCCGGTGACATCATCACGAGGTATTAGTCATAGGCAGCCCTTGCTTTCTTGACCTATGGGTAATAACTACTGACGGTGCCACATTTGTACACTTCACTCATCCTTCTCGCCAGTACCACATTTCTGACTATTGAGACAATTGCATGAAAAATGCAATGAACTGCAATATACGGCAGAAAAAGCTATCCTGAAATTACAGTCATACTCAGAACATCAAGATCCTCTATAGTAACATTCAAAATGCCAACGGCAACACGCATGTAACTGCATCGGTATGGCATGTGTTCAAAATGTTCAACTTCACGCCTCACTTTTCGTTCATAGTGGTCCAGTAGATTGATGAGCATGATCAAGAAAGGTTATCGCAATTCTGTCGTAACACTAGGTGGGTCAATTGATGGGAAGGATTCTTTCAGTGTGCCCCCATATATAGGAATCTGGGAGCGTGAGATCCGGGGAATGAGGAGCGTTAGAGAAATAATAAGAATAAGAATAATAAGAATAAGAATAAGAATAAGGATAATAATAAGAATAATCGTATTGCCTCAGCTACCATGTGCAGACATTTCAAGTTGACGCCATCTGGCTGTCTGCTCGTCAATTTCGACGTTCCGTTTTACTCTAGGCCCACTAGATGGCAGACCGAGTAAACCGAAACTCTCTTGGGCTTCTACGGCTGAGATTTAATTAATTTTGTCGGGTAAACACCAAATGTGTCACCAGAGATCTTTTACATGCCGAAATCGTACGACATGGAGTGTCGAATGGACTTTTTTCCGCCCTTCAAAAGTCCGACTGCCTCTGCCGGGTTTGAACTCGCTATCTTGGGATCCGGAGGCCGACACTCTACCACTGATCCACAGAGAAATGAAGTGATGTCAAACGTTATTATTGCAGGGCAAGTAACACCCCTAGCACTATGGGCTTCCGCACGTTCTAGGATATCCTAGTTGGTTATATAATGCTTCATAGTCTCTATAGAGGAAAGTACATACATAAGGAAATGACCAAATGATGTGATGTACTCTAAGACACAGAGAAAATTCCTTTTTTTTTTCCTGTGGCATTCGGATACAAGTCTGTAAGTCCAATTTAAATGTACTTTTTACTCAAATACCAATCACTCCAGAAGAGGCATCGTGGTATTTCAACGAACAGAAAAATAAATACTTCTTCTCAGATAAAAAAAATAATTTTTAGCCCAAAATTCAAAATGTACAGTTAGATGATGATGATGATGATGATGATAACTGCATGGTAGGAGCATTGTTTTTACTACAGAATGGTATTCAGATGTACTTTTCCTTAAAAAAGTAACCACTTCTACCGAACCCAAACCTCATGGCGCAACAGCACGGTGGGGCCATGGACTACCTTGCAACGACTGCTCAGCCCGAATGCTTGCGGATTCCGAAGTGTCGTGTGGTCTGCACAACGAATCCTTGGCTTTATAGAGCCGGCACGCTATCATCGTCAGATGCCTCTTCAATTGTAATCACATAGGATAGAGAGACCACGAACCAGCCCTCAGATCCAGATTAAAATCCCTGACCTGACTGAGAATTGAATCCGGGACCTCCGGGTAAGAGGTGGACACGCTACCGCTACACCGCGAGGCCGGCACAACTACTACTACCACTGGCAGAAGATCACCATATCTGTATCACCCTGAACGGAAACATTATCATATTTCCAGTATGTAGGATGCAGACTTACCTACAAATGGAATTCGGATATAGCAATCAAAACCAGATTCTGTACAAGAAGTATATTTCTGAAATGAAAACATGTGTGCAACGAAATGAGAGGAAATGCAATGACAATTTAAAAGTCTAAAATTCATCCGCTGACCAGAATTTAAAACGTGATGATGAAGAATGGTCCGCCTCTGTGGTGTAGTGGTTAGCGTGATTAGCTGCCACCCCCGGAGGCCCGGGTTCGATTCCCGGCTCTGCCACGAAATTTGAAAAGTGGTACGAGGGCTGGAACGGGGTCCACTCAGCCTCGGGAGGTCAACTGAGTAGAGGTGGGTTCGATTCCCACCTCAGCCATCCAGGAAGTGGTTTTCCGTGGTTTCCCACTTCTCCTCCAGGCAAATGCCGGGATGGTACCTAACTTAGGCCACGGCCGCTTCCTTCCCTCTTCCTTGCCTATCCCTTCCAATCTTCCCATCTCTCCACAAGGCCCCTGTTCAGCATTGCAGGTGAGGCCGCCTGGGCGAGGTACTGGTCATACTCCCCAGTTGTATCCCCAGACCAAGAGTCTGAAGCTCCAGGACACTGCCCTTGAGGCGGTAGAGGTGGGATCCCTCGCTAAGTCCGAGGGAAAAACTGAACCTGGAGGGTAAACAGATGATGATGATGATGATGATGATGATGATGATGAAGAATGAATGGATAAATACGGATTTAAAATAATCAGCGGAGCACACTCACAATACTGAAGTTAGAAATAATTCCAAAATCGATCCACTGGCTATAATTCAAAAAGATGAAGATGAACAATGATTATGAACTGAAAACAATCAGTGGATTCGACTCGCAATACCTCACCGTCCAAGAAACTATATGGAAAAATTAGGATTATTGACCAAGGGACTTCTTACAGAGCACAATTCTGAATCGATAATTCTTCTTGTCGAAAAGGATCCAAAATCAAAGTCAACGGCCCCTCATAATGGTACTTATTGCTAGAAAAGTAGAACCGTTGTACTTTCCAAGTTGCGCTACTAATCAAGAGTAGCGTAGACTCACGGTGTTCCAACGTTACGGTACTATTCACAAGTACTGTACGCCGCATAGGTAACGCAGACCTATGGTGTTTCTGACATAATGGTACGACTCGTAGTCAACGCAAATCCATGGTGTTCCTCACATAGGTGTACTAATCACGGGCGTCGGTATTCCCGTGGTGTTCCTCACGTAGTGGGTACTAATCACAAGCAACGCCCAGACCCGTGGTATTTCTCACAATGGTACTAATCAAAGGCATCGTAAGCCCGTGGTGTTCGGCATAGTGGTACTAATCACGGGTACTGTCAACACATAGTGAGCCACCCACTATTCCTACTAATCACAAAACTATACAGTACCTACCATAGTGGTACTACTCGCAAGTAAAGGCGACCCATGGCGTTCTCCGCGTGTTGGTACTAATCACAAGTAGTTTCATGATTCTGATTCAATCATCCCTTGGTCGCCCCTTTTAGTCACCTCTTACGACAGGCAGGGGAGGCCGTGGGTGTATTTTACATCTGCCTCCCCCACCCACAGAGGGTAGACAGAAAAAAAACAATAAAAAGAATGGATCCGTCAATTCGAAAATTAAAGTACCTGACAAAGAAAGACAATGGCCACTAAGGGCGTGAAAATGAAAGACTCCTTATGCCTCGAATGCTCAAATACCGTTGGGGTCAGAAAAGAACTAGAGTTAACCAAGGTGGGTTGGACAGCATAGATGAAAGTGTGGAGCCTGGCACAAGTGAGCGGAAGCAATGTCGGGATTCAGCTAAGGGCCCCGTGGTCGGCAACCAACGCTCCCATGTTGAGAGTTCCTGGGGCCCCTTTCAGTTGCATCTTACGACAGGCAGGGGATACCGTGGTTGTATCCTTCGTCTGCGTCCCACTTTTACAGGGTGTCTGTTACTGGCGCTGCTTCACGGTGTCGAAGGTTGGATACCAAATGCTTCACCAATGAACCGAATGCAAGCCTCTGAAATGTGGATAAAATCACACTATGATCAGACCACGTAACTAACGAAAAGGTACTCCCGTCAAGTTGGGAAATTATGTGAAACCTCAACCCGCGAATAACGCAGGAGTGTAAGCTATTTCCGTAACATATTCCGAAACGATAAATGCAGCGTCATAAAGCTGTTCATAGAATGTAAGATACAAGGGAAACGTTGACTTGAGTAGAGAAGATTATAGCGGGCACTAAACCTCTGGCAACTCCTCGATGATGATGTTGATGATGATGATTCTTGTTTAAAGGGGCGTAACATTTAGTTCAACGGCCCCTAATTGGCACGAGGTGCAACGAAATTAAACTATAATTAAAACTTCAAAATGTAGACCTATCCACTGACTAGAATCTAGGACGTAAGATGATGAAAAATCAATGGATCCGATTCGCAATGCCTTATTTTCTGAGATTATGCTTGTTGTCCAAAAGGGACCAAAATCCAGGTCACCGGACCCTCTGGTAAAGCAGACCAATGGTGTTCCTCATTTAGCGACATTAATCACAGGTAACGCAGACCCATAGTGTTCCTCACATTGTGGTACTAATCACATGCAATGTCCAGACCCGTGGGGTTCCTCACATAATGGTACTACTCACAGGTAACGAAGACCCATGGTGTTCCTCACATAGCGGTATTAATCATAGGTAACGCAGACCCATGGTGTTCCTCACATAATGGTACTACTCACAGGTAACGAAGATCCATGGTGTTCCTCACATAGCGGTATTAATCATAGGTAACGCAGACCCATGGTGTTCCTCACATAATGGTACTACTCACAGGTAACGAAGACCCATGGTCTTCCTCACATACCGGTATTAATTACAAACAACGCCCACAGCCGTGGTGTTCCTCACATAGTGGTACTCATCACAAACAACGCCCAGAGCCGTGGTGTTCCTCACATAGTGGTACTCATCACAAACAACGCCCAGAGCCGTGGTGTTCCTCACATAGTAGTACTAATTATAGGTAACGTAGACCCATGGCGTTCCTCGCGTAATGGTTCTAAACACAGATAAACTCATGGTTAAAAACCAATCTTCCCTTGGTCGCCCCTTTTAGTCACCTATTTAGACAGGCGGGTATACCGTGGGTGTATTCTTCGTCTGCGTCTCCCACTCACAGGGGGTGCAACGGTTCGATATCCACTGTATGGCAACCACCATAATGGTAAGTAAGCCTAAAATAGGAAGAATTACAGCATGCTGGTGGTCAGTCTTTTGTAAGGAGAGGCTAGGAGAACGACAAGGGGAAGAAGAAGAAGATCACTATATTGTACTCAGGATGAAGTTCATAACTGCAAAATGAAAAAAGAATCGCTGACACTTCAGCTATGTATAAAGTCGAATCTCGATATCTCGAACCTCCATTACTCGAATTTTCAGTATCTCGAAGTGACTTAAATTTATCGGCCGTTTGTCGTACTCTTCACCTGTGTTCATTTCTCTATTATGCGAAATTCGGTTACACGAATTTCCCGATTTATCGAAGGAAACATTTCCTCCCATGAAGCAAAAAATACTGTAACTCGAAATTTGTGCAACATTAACTGTGCAATATAGCATTTGTGGTTTGCGAGGAACAGTTAACAAGTAAAGAAACGATTATAGTGATGCTAGCAGCTAATATGACGGGAACCGAAGAACTAAAACTTCTATTGATCGAAAATCGACAAAACCTCGCTGTTTCTCGGGGTGTGAATTAGTTACTGGTAACGTACGAAAGAAACCCCCGAAGTCGCGGATGACAAGCTCTATTTACGAATCTCGGTTGCGTGGTACTGACGAGGAGATTCAATGTGAAGGGAGGAACGCTTAACAGTTACAAACAGAAGAAACTATCGGGTTGTTTCCAAAGGTGTTATCGGAGGTATCGTTCTTGTTTCACTACTACATGTACTGTATCCTGTCTTCATAAAAATTACTATAATAAGGGTTATAATTAAAGTGAAGCCGTAAAATAGAGTCTGTTTGTATAGTTTTAAATACTGTTAAAAATAATGTATTCAGTATAAGCTCGTAGATATCTACGATTTAATTATGTGCAATATATGCTCAAGAAGCTGTATTCTCCATATCTGGAAAATTCGATAATTCGAAATAATATTTAGCTCCCGACGTGATTCAAGATATCGACGTTCCACTGTACTTCCTTTTAAAATTAGTGGCACGTGGTCTCGGGAGAAGCCTGATGCAGGTCTTTCCAGTTGACACCTATAGTTGACCTGCGCGTTTGAGAGAATGAGGTCCTAGCTGCGACGAATTGTAATGCTGAAAATGACTCTCTCTCTCTCTCTCTCTCTCTCCACACATACACACCCCTCAAGCCAACGGAATTAACTAATTAAGGTTAAAATCTGTGACCCGGCTGGGAATCGAACCCGCTACCCCTCTGAGCAAAGGCCATCACGCTAACCATTTATACACGGAACCGCACCCATTTTCAATCGCTTTTATAGACTTAAGAATTAGAACAGTGAGTGAAGCACTGTTATATAATTTTGTGCTGGCTGAGAGACAGAATCCTTTTATTCATAAAAATGTCTAATGTGTTTGGTGAAATCTACCATAACACATACTAAATAGTTTATCTCTACTGCATACAAGCGCCTCCAAATTATCTTCATTATTAAAAGAGCTAGGTATCTACGCAGCGTCTTACTTCCATTGTTTGTAATGAACTAACCTATGTTACTGTAATGTGGCTATGAACCACTTGAATTCCTCTTTTTATTCGCGGTCTCAATAGCTACACCTTCTTGCCGGTACATTAGCGCGCTGTGGTGGTAATGGACCGGATACTGTATCAGTTGAGTCATTAGCGCCGTGCTCGAGTGGTAAACTCCGATCTGCTGCTCGGGTGGTCCCGCTCAATGAGAAATGTTAGAGCATTGAATGGAAACTGAGACGCACTCAACTTAGTTCTGCTCCGCTTAAAAACAGGAACACCTCTCACAGCTTAGAATAATAATATTAATAATAATAATAATAATAATAATAATAATAATAATAATAATAATAATAATAATAATAATGCTAGGGGCTTTACGTCGCACCGACATAGATAGGTCGTATGGCGACGATGGGATAGGAAAGGCCTAGGAGTTGGAAGGAAGTGGCCGTACCCTTAATTAAGGTACAGCCCCAGCATTTTCCTGGTGTGAAAATGGGAAACCACGGAAAACCATCTTCAGGGCTGTCGATAGTGGGATTCGAACCTACTATCTCCCGGATGCAAGCCCACAGCCGCGCGCCTCTACGCGCACGGCCAACTCACCCGGTAATAATAATAATAATAATAATAATAATAATAATAATAATAATAATAATAATAATAATAATAATAATAAATAGTCCGCCTCTGTGGTTTAATGATTAGTGTGATAAGCTGTCACCCCGGGGGCCCGGGTTCGATTTCTGGCTCTGCCACGAAAGTTGAAAAGTGGTATGAGGGCTGTAACGGGGTGAACTCAGCCTCGGAATGTCAAGTCAGTAAAGGGGTGTTCGATTCCCTACTCAGCCATCTCCGAAGTGATTTTCCGTGGTTTCCCATCTTCTTCTCCAGGCAAATGCCAGAATGATACCTAATGTAAGGTCACAAGCCGCTTCCTTCTCTCTTCCTTTTCTATCCCACCTAATCTTTCCATTCCCCACAAGGACCCTGTTTAGCGTAGCAGGTGAGGCCACCTGGGTGACGTACTAGTCCTCCTTCCAAATTGTATCTGCGACCAAATAACTCACGCTCCAAGACACTGCCGTTGAGACAGTAGAAGTGGGATCCCTCGCTGAGTACGGAGGAAACATCAACCCTGGAGAGTAAATGGACTAAATAAATATATAAAATAATAATAATAATAATAATAATAATAATAATAATAATAAAAATAGAAAAAGAAGGAGAGGAAGGCAATTTCTTCGAATAGTTTAGTCACTATCAAGTTTCTTCTTAGTAAAAATGCGACTAATAAAAGGCCACAATTATTCTAGCATTATATCTTAAAACTTCGACGTCATTATTTTCTTCTTCTCCTTTTTTCTTATTCGTTCAAGGGTCAAGTTACTGCCCTTCTATTCAGAGGGCCGAGCCACGAAAATAACTGCGTGTAGTTAATTCTCCTGGCTCGAGTACTGGATGTGTGTGTGTGTCCTGATACACTTCTTTACATCTACACACAACACACCACTATACTGTACCCGACATAGTCAGTCTGCGAACACGAGACACCCCAGGGGTGCTCAGTTCGGTGGCTGTAGGCTTATAAAATAAATGAAATAAAATAAAATAAATAAAATAAACACAAGCCATACCAACACCTGTTCACTCAGCTGTGGCCTCACGGTCACAATACTAACCACATATTATGATAAAAACTGGTATCTGCGTATGGACTATACCCAGGAGTTTCAGTATATAAAATATGCAAGTGCAATGACATCGAGGTTAGTTTTCAAAACTTACTCTACAGACAGATGATTTCGACACGAAATTGTAACGAGATTATTTAGATGATTGTGTTAATTATATAAATATTAAATTGCATACTCTGCGGTACAAGAAGTTAGGCCTATATTAAATCGCTGCAGAGCCCTGCAATGACTCTCCCACTTCCTTCCGTGGATACTCCTCAGTGATTTGAGTGTTTACTATATAATTGTAAATACCACTTCGCTTGTTCCACTAACTGCACTAGTGTGAATTTAGGATCGTTTCACGTTTTAAGATCAAGTAAAAAGAAAATTAGGCTGCTTAGTACTTTCTTTGATGATTATGATGCTTGTTGTTTAAAGGGGCTTAACATCTAGGTCATCGGCCCCTCATGGTACGAAATGAGACGAAATGAAATGACGTTTTAAAAGTCCAAAATTATCCACTGATCAAAATGCAAAACGTGATATTGAAGACTGAATAGGTGAATATGAATTTAAAACAATCAGTGGATTCAACCCGCAATGCCCCACCTTCCCAGAAACTATCTTAAACCAATAGCATAACTGACCAAGAGACTGCTTCTAAAGCACAATCCCGAATCGATTATGCTTGTTGACTAAAGGGGTACAAAATCCAGGTCAACGGTCCCTCATAATGGTACTTATCGCTAAAATAGTAGAAACATGTCATTGTCACGTTGCGGTACTAATCAGAAGTATTGTTTGTCGCACAGGTAACACAGACCTATGGTGTTTCTCACTTAATGGCGCCACCCATAGGCAACTCAAACCCATGGTGTTCCCCAAATAGGTGTACTAAACACGGGCACCAGTATTCTCATGGTGTTCCTCACATATGGGGTACTAATCACAGGCAACGCCTGGACCCATGGTGTTTCACATAGAATGGTACTATTCACAGGAAACGTAAGTCCGTGATGTACAGGTACTGTAAATCCACAGTGAACCGCTCTCTGCTGCTACTAATCACAAACCTATTGTGCACTAGCTTAGTGGTACTACTCGCAAGTAAAGGCGACCCATGATGTTCTCCGCGTGATGGTACAAATCACAAGTAGTTTCAGCCCTGAGGCACTTTAAGTCGCCTCTTACGACAGGCAGGGGATACCAAAGGTGGATTCTTCCTCCGCGTCCCCCCACCCACAGGGGGCAAAGAGAGAGAGAGAGAGAAAACATAAAAGAAGGGATCCATCACTTCGAAAAATGAAGTAACGGACGAAGAAAAGCAAGGGCCGCGAAGGGCGCGAAATGAAAGTCTCCCTAGGCCTCGAATGCTCTAACGTCGTGGTCGGAAAAGAAAAGAGTTGACCAAGGCAAGTCGGACAGGATAGATGAAAGTGAGGAACTTGGCATAAGTAAGTGGAAGCAATAGCGAGGACTTAGGTAAGGGCCCCGTGCTTGTCAACCCACGGCCCTGGGGCCCCTTTTAGTCGCCTCTTAAGACAGACAGGGGATACCGGTGATATATTCTTCGTCTGCGTCTCACTTTGCGTGCTTTGCTCTGTAGCGCATTAAGTGCCTAATTCTCCTCTATGAACCTCTTCCTTTGTAGCTGCTACAATTCCTCCGACTGTCGGACCGGGTGTTCATATTTCTCCCGATACTTCATTCTTCATAAACACACACTGCACATCACGCTAACAACTTCTACAGAAACACGCCATCGTGAATACATCCCTCACCGGGCGAGTTGGCCGTGCGCGTAGAGGCGTGCGGCTGTGAGCTTGCATCCGGGAGATAGTAGGTTCGAATCCCACTATCGGCAGCCCTGAAGATGGTTTTCCGTGGTTTCCCATTTTCACACCAGGCAAATGCTGGGGCTGTACATTAATTAAGGCCACGGCCGCTTCCTTCCAACTCCTAGGCCTTTCCTATCCCATCGTCGCCATAAGACCTATCTGTGTCGGTGCGACGTAAAGCCCCTAGCAAAAAAAAAAATACATCCCTCTGCACAGGTCTGGCGCCGGGAAGGGCATCCGGTCCTAAAACAGGTAGCCCACACAAGCGACGCCACAAAGGTATAGGAAAATCCGTAGAAGAAGAACATGTTGACTTAGATTCCACACGACCTGGCGGGAATTTTTTCTCATTCTTGATTCTTCCTGGTGGTTCATTAAAGCTAAATGAAATTTCTTCTGGATTTCAGAACTGCTGCCAACATAATGAATGTGCTTGGATACGAGGGCTGTAAATGCAGTTGTGGCATTATCGATACAGCGCAATAATTAATGAACTAACAAGTGCAATTGTATTACACTCATTCAATATAGTCACTCGCAAAGTCTATTACCTTTTGCCAAATATCGGGAAGCCTTTGGGGACCGTTAGCATGGCGTTCTGTGTTGATGACAGCGACGGAGTGCCCTGCAGCGATGCCTATTGCTCACGGTAAAATGTTTCGTAAAATTTGTTGTACAATTAATTTTATAAAAAGTTGGTGAAAACAAGTTGTGTTGCTCACGGTAAAATTATTTTATAAAATCCGTGGAAGCATCAGAATTGCCATCTATGAACTCACTTCTGAACTAAGATGTGTATGTGCTGCCATCAATCGCTAAACTTTTAAGCCAAGAATCAGCTGTTCAACTTAGTGTGTTTGAAAGTATGGCTCCAACAAACAAAGCAAAACTTGCTGCTTTGGCTGCAATTATATGTTGTACAGTGGTAAAAAGGAAGAGGAGAAGGGATTGGATCAAAAGAAGAGAAGAAGGTAAAGGATTACTGTCCTTGGTCGAAAATTAGTTGAGAAATTCAGCGATTGTGTTTTCTGCCTCTCTTGTTGCATTTCTGTTGTAGTAAAGTGGCGTTTTAACTTCGTACAAACAAGGCTATTTTTGGTATTCGTCCAGTAAAACACTAATAGCTTCCTTAGTCCACCCGGATCCTGCCATTTTAGAAAGAAGTGTTTGTTTACAATCAAGCTTCACAATCTTCTCACGACGTAGCGCCAACATCATTGTGATGTCAACTTCGCTGATTGGTTCGTTTCGTAAAATTAATTTTACGGAATAGAACATGTTCTATTTTATGAACAGTTTTATCAAAGGTTTTATAAAACTTGATTTGGACCGTGAGCAACATAATTTTTAAAATTAAATTATTGTACAATAAATTTGACAGAACATTTTACCGTGAGCAACAGGCATGAGGACATTCTATCGATGGCCTTAGGAAACGAGACCACTCACGTTGTCAATTTGATCTTGAGGAATGGACGGCCGAAGTGTGTGTTGCAAATCCGCTGTCTCATTCCGACCCCCACGAAATGCTATGATCCATCATGCAGCCGTCCTACACGGTAAACGCATTCTCGTCACAGGCTTCACGTAATACTCGATAAGATTCGATACATTTTTGCCTCGGGCAACCTCGGTTTTATTTCACGAACGCTGATCACCGTTTAGAAACACGCTTTAGAGAGGTGAAATCGACACTCTTCACTTCAACTCCAAACAGCAATAACACTCCCAATTGGATGCCCGTACTGTATGATGCTCACTCACATCTACAACCTGACCGCTTCAACATATCCTACTTGCCCAATCTCCTGCGAGTGTCTGGACTACGTTGCCAATAATTATTTAAAATCCTCATACTTTACGTGTCATATTTCCCATTTCTAGATGCCATCTCACGTTGTATATTTTCAAGATCAATACTTGAGAGTAGATTTGAAACGTCGAAGACGATCGCGTTAAGTACAAGTTACTTGTGATATTTACTTTTGTCTGATGGTTTAGCCCTACTGTAATTGCGGCGTTCGCTGTTTTACTAATATTTGCTTCCGCTACCTTCCTCTGTCACCCTGTGGTCATTTACACATCATCCTTTTAAGGAAACATGAGAACAGCTGCCACTAGTATTAGCTGATACACACGCGAAACAATCAAAGCAATCACTTCTTAATAAAGTTCACGGCAATGTAGTTAAAAGGAAAGATGAGACCGTCTGACATGGCTACAAGAATTCGTGAATTGCATTACCGTAGCTGACCTTGTAGGTAATTAATTAATCTGGGCGTTGTGGCTGGCCTGAGAGTAATCAGAGCCTAGTGGTTAGACATCAATCGTAGCGGACAGTGAGTAATAGGGTCCTCATTGTGCTTGAGCCGCTACTGCTGGCTCCAGTAACGAGTGGTATTGAGGGGGCACTTTGGCTACCGCACAGTCCACCCACTGGGGATAATGAACCGTATTGAATGCTTGATATGCTTGCCATGGGAAGACGTTCTTTAAGTACCTACATGCTCTTTAGCCTTTTCGTCGTGTAACATAGACAAAATAAAGAAATGGCACTGATTGGATGTACTCAAAACCTTCATAGAGTTTGCTGAGGGTAGTCAACGGTGATACTTTACAAACTATCCTTACATTCTTATTCTAACTAAATTGGATATAATAGCCCTGAAATAATCCATTAAGTAATAGCTACTTGAAGAGAGGAGGTACATTTTAATGTGCCTTCTTTTCAGGGGAGTTATTAGGAAGTTGTAAATGATATACCTCAATAGAGAAATTATTTTTATTTATTTAAGAATTTGACTCAAAACTAAGCTTGTCATCAACACGCATAATAATACATTTTGGTCTCAGTCCATATAAAGATGGATTCAAATGCAACTGAGTTGTTGTGCTATAAAAGTGATGAAATGAAATGTCGTATGGCTTTTAGTGCCGGGATATCCCAGGACGGGTTCGGCTCGCCAGGTGCAGGTCTTACTATTTGACACCCGTAGGTGACCTGCGCGTCGTGATGAGGATGAAATGATGATTAAGACAACACATACACGCAGCCCCCGTGCCATTGGAATTAACCAATTTAAGTTAAAATCCCCGACCCGGCCGGGAATCAAACCCGGGACCCTCTGAACCGAAGGCCAGTACGCTGACCGTTCAGCCAACGAGTCGGACTATAAAGGTGATGACTAATAATAGTAACTAATAATAATAGTGATCAACCGGGCGAGTTGGCTGTGCGTGTAGAGGCGCGCAGCTGTGAGCTTGCATCCGGGAGATAGTAGGTTCGAATCCCACTATCGGCAGCCCTGAAAATGGTTTTCCGTGGTTTCCCATTTTCACACCAGGCAAATGCTGGGGCTGTACCTTAATTAAGGCCACGGCCGCTTCCTTCCAACTCTCAGGCCTTTCCTATCCCCTCGTCGCCATAAGACCTATCTGTGTCGGTGCGACGTAAAGCCCCTAGCAAAAAAAAATAATAGTGATCACCTCGGTTCACTGTAGGCTATTTTCTAATTTGTATCTTTTCCCACAATCAACAACAACTACTACAAAAGCAAAAACGAGGAATTGTGTTTTTGGACCCAAAGAAGTGACCTGTGACTGTGATTTTATTTAGATAATATTTATCCAAAAGTATGGTATTGTGCGTTCATAGATCGCTTTCTTTTTGAATTTCTTTCTCCTCTTCCTAAGGTTGCTTATTTGAAAGTTAAAACGGCAGGATCAACAATTTCTGGTTCCGGTTTTTCTCGGTTAATCGAGACAATGTCGATTCTGCGATTACTGACACTTAAAGAAGAGCAGTGTATTTCATGGACCTCTAGTACGTTAAAGAAAGTTGAATGGGAATTTCTATTATTACATTTTTAGACATTTACCCAACGAAATAAATTGAAATTTCCTTATAAAATTGGTAAATCAGTTGTTAAGAACCTCGTTCTAGAAATATTTTGTTTTTTCTTTATATTTGCTAAATAGTCTATTGTGAAGGTCTCTGGTCATTTTAAATTCAAACGTAGGTTGTCATACCATTACCAAAGAACGGGACTGCTAATAGATGTGATTTGTTTTTACAACAATCAGCTTTATTTACACGCACCAAAAAACGTGCTTCCAGTAATAACAGAGAGAATGGGAAGCACAAATCCATTACTTCACCAGCGAAACACACTATGATTTTCAAAAAAGGCCTTGGCACTCGTGAAGTGAATGGTAACCTTAGAAACTTTGGTGAACGTCTATTGAATAGAAGACGAAGTTTATGCACCTGCTTCATTAATTATCACAAAATATTTCGTAAAGTGTCCTGGCACAAATGCAAGGACGGATCATCTCACTCGTCTGGGATCTTCATCGTGGGCAATTTGCTGTTAGCTCGCTCAAAAAGTGTAAAAGAAATCCTGTATCCATAAACAGTTTGGAGAACAGAAGTATTGCCAGAGGTTTAGATGGGCATAAAAGTAAACTGATCGTAAGATGATCGAGGTAATAAATTTTGCTGATGACCAGGCAACTGTTTTTTGGAAGTCCAACCTCGCTACAAGCAATGTTGCCACGCATTGCTAGAACTGCAGACCGATATATTGTGATCATTGCATCGAAAGGAAAGTGCAATGAAATAGCACCACATCAGTTTAAGATCCTTGGCCAGAATATAGATCAAGTTAATACTTTACCCACTTTGGTCAGTTTACTGATGATGTTAAATGCGCCACAGAAGTTAAGTTCCGCATTGCGCAAGCCAAGGCTGCATTTATACAGAAACGCTCCCTACTTTACGTCAGTAAATTAAATTAGTCTACACATCTAAAATATTGACATCAGACAATGCATAAATTCACTGTTTGAAATCATTTCGAAATGTGGCGTACTTCTATGGGATGATGAGAATCTCGTGGAAGGATAAGATCTCCTATTTCAAGGTCCTTTAGATGGTAAACTAGTGAAATCCTTAGTACACCTCTTATGCAACTGACATTTGCTCTAGTGGAGACATGCGATGGGCCATTCGGCAATGATGCATATTTCTTTGAAAGATGAGCACCGCGTAAACGACTGAGATTCAGCTTCATCAGACAAATAGTGAATGTCATAGGAGCAGAAAGCTGTGTAGTAATGAAAACGATTGCGAAGGGCCGCCGAACATATGAGGAATTCTATAACAACTGGCTAGTCTGCAACTGATTACATATGACGATGAGTGATATATGAATACAGTGTTTACATACTTTTCTTCAAAGCGCCTGCACTTTCAAAACTAACTGACGAAGAAATGTGTGGTTTTAAAAATTCCTAAAGCAAGCTTCATTCTTTACGGTGGCAAACGAGTATGATATTCTAGTATGTGATATTTGGTTTATGATTGTAGTGAATATTCATAACAAATCACTTTCAGCGATGTTCTTTAGCACCTAATATTTTCATAACATTTTGTACATACAATGTGTTTCACAAACTACTGAACAGATGATATTACACTTTTTATCAACGCTTTAAGAGAAGTGAGTCAAGCTGTATGTGTATGTTGATTGTTCATCCTGGAGCCTGGTTTGGAACTCAACATCTCAGCCTTCAGCCGTTAGGTGGCCCAGGCGTCACTGAAGAGGCGTACTAGGAAATTGCGGAGTTGCTTTCCTCACTGAGACAGAAGTTGCTATTGCATCTCAGTCTGCCATGCCCACTGAAATGACCGGATCAACGAACCCTACGAGCAATATTTTCACACCATTCAAAACAGGAACTGGCTGCATAAGGAATGGTATTATGAGCATCTCTATCACCTCTTCCCCTGCTACGCCAGCGTAGTAGGTTCGTGGAAAAATTTATTCTAGCCTACACCAGAAGACATAGCGCAATGTAAACACTAGGTCTTGGCAACAAAGGCATTAAATCAAGCTACTAAATGAAAATCGTAGTAAAATCCTTCTTAAGTGTTGAATTATATTAATTTGTATAAATTCTTGTTCTCAGAAAATGTACTTAAGAGAAAAGAAGTACCATAAATCTCATTCTGAACACGATAGTCGCTTACTTCCCGTTTAGTGAATTTACAAGCCTCAGTTAAATGTCACAATGACAAATACAGAGCGATGATGACGTAACATTTATCAGTGAGGGCTCAATTACGCCCACTCGGTACACTACGGAACGCCACGCCATAGCGAGCGAACGTGTAGACTGATTTAAATGATTCTGGTCTCAATTTTGTTTTGCAAATAGCTAACAAATGCAGTAACATTATAGTGAATGTAAGTATAGTTTATAAATAAGTGACGGAGGACATCGAAAATTTGTGCAAGAAAAGTTTTGATTAGACGATGATTTGACCATACAAATATCAATTCCGAACCTCTGATCTGTGTTAGCATCAGAAAACCTTTTCTGATTTTTAGACAGGTGGTGTCACAACGGTGGTCCTACAATCCTCAGTGACAACGCAATACTGGGTCGAAAATGTTAAATTATTTCAATTTTCCTCACATAGACTTCTAAATATAAATTCCAACCCATAATGTACATAACTGAACGGAGGATCTCACGCCAGATATACCAGTATAACTGCAGAAGACTTAGGATAATAAATGCACAAGTGTCATGGTGTCTGCAATGTTGAAAATTACCGGTTGGAATGGAACTTAACGTAGGACTGTTAATCCTCCTCCGTCCTGAAAATAAATCTGGGGATTCTTTCCTAAACTATTAGTGATTTCATGATCTATAGTTCATAGGTTCAATGATGCCTAAACATAATGACATTTCATTGAAAAGAAAAAATAAATAAGAAGCCAAAGCGTTCATACTTCGTTTATTTCATAGTCCTCTTCCTTAATTCATATGTATCCTCGGAGACTCCTTTCATCAACACTTAGTTTATACTGTTTTACACCTGTCCAAGTTCAGCACAAATTCGTCATCTTAGTGACACTCCCACAAGCTTAATAGCTTCATAACTAACATATAAGGCTGCAATATACTTTGTTGTTGTTTGAGTCATCACTACGTAGACTGCTTTGATGCAACTCTCCATGCCACTCTAACATGGGCTACATTTTCATTTCTACATAACTGCTGCATCTTACATCTGCTCTAGTCTGCTTGTCGTACTCATATCTACCCTTCTTACCGCCCACACTTACCTAAAAAAACCTACTGAACAAGTCCTGGATGTCAAATCCTATCCCTTCTTCTCGTCATATTTAACCAAATCGATCTCCTCTCATCAATTCGATTCAGTACTTCTTTATTAATGATTCGATCTATCCAACCGGGCGAGATGGCCGTTCGGTTAGGGGCGCGCGGCAGTGTGCTTGCAATCGGGAGATAGTGGATTCGAACCTCACTGTAGGCAGCCCTGAATATGTTTTTAGTGCTTTCCCACTTTCACACCACGGCCGCTATCTTCCCACTCCTAGCCCTTTCCTATCCCATCGTCGCCATAAGACCTATCTGTGTCGGTGCGACGTAAAGCAAGTTGTATAAAGACGGTCTGTCCATATCACCTTCAGCATTCTTCTGTAACACCACATTTCAAAAGCTTATATTCCTTTTCTTTCTGAGCTAGTTATCGCCCATGTTTTACTTCCATACAGAGCCACGCTCCAGACGAAAGACTTCAAAAAATATCCTTCTAATTCCTGTATCAATGTTCGAAGTGAGCAAATTTAAAAAACGAAAAGTCTTCTTTGCTTGTGCTTGTCTGCATATTATGTCCTCCTAACTTCTGCCACCGTTAGAGATTTTACAGTACTACCCAAGTTGTTATATTCATCTACTTCCTTTAAAACTTCATTTCCTAAGCTAATATTTCCTCTATCACCTAGCTTCGTTCTACTGCATTTCTTTACTATTGTATTGGACTTATCTTCATCTTGTACTTCTTATCCAAAACTCTGCCCATAGCATTCAGCAATTTATCTACATCTTCTGCAGTCTCAGATAAAATAACAATATCATCGGCAAATCTGAGGGTTTTGATATCCTCTCCTTGGATTTTGATTTCCTTTCCAAATTCTATTTGATTTCCTTCACTGATGTTCTATATATTGTAAACATTGTAAAGGAGTCCGGCTCCATGGCTAAATGGTTAGCATGCTGGCCTTTGGTCACGAGGGTCCCGGGTTCGATTCCCGGCAGGGTCGGGAATTTTAACCTTAATTGGTTAATTTCGCTGGCACTGAGGCTGGGTGTATGTGTTGTCTTCATCATCATTTCATCCTCATCACGACGCGCAGGTCGCCTACGGGAGTCAAATCAAAAGACCTGCACATGGCGAGCCGAACTTGTCCTCGGACACTCCCGGCACTAAAAGCCATACGCCATTATTATTATTATTGTAAAGGAGGCGGACAAACTGCAGCCTTGCCTCACACCTTTCTGGATTGCTGTTTATTTTTCAAAGCCCCCGATTCTTATCACTGTAGACTGATTTTTATAAATATTGTAGATCGTTCTTCGTTCTCGTATCTGATCCCGATCATCTCTAGTACTCAAATAGTTCGTTCCAATCAATATTATTGAATTCTTTTTCTATATCTACGAATGCCATGTACGTGGGCTCTTCCTTATTAATTCGATCCTCTAAGATCAGACGTAAAGTCAGGTTTGATTCACGTGCTCCTACATTTCTTCTGATTAGAAACTGATCTTCTCCAAACTCAATTTCAAATTGTATTTCCATACTTTTGTAAATGATACGTGTTAGAATTTTGCAGGCGTGAGATTCTAAACTAATGGTGCGAGAGTTTTCGCATTTGTCAACACTGACTTTCTTGGGAATAGGTATAACAGCATTCTGCCGAAAATAGGACGACACTTCTCCTGTCTCATACATTTTACACACTAAATGGAATAACCTCGCCATGCTGGTTTCTCCTAAGGCAGTCAGTAATTCATAAAGAATGTCATCAATTCCAGGTGCCTTGTTTCTGCTTAGGTCTCACAATGATCTGTAAAATTCTGGCCTCAAAACTGGGTCTCCCATTTCATCAGCATCGTTAGCCTATTCTTGTTCCTGAACCGTATCATCTACGTCTTTTCCTTGATACAACTGTTGGATATGTTCCTGCCACTTTTCTGCCTTGTATTCTTTCCCTAGAAGTGGTTTTCTATCTTAGATAATATTCCTACACCTGGTTTCCGTTTCTCCAAAGGTTTCTTTGATTTTCCTGTATGCAGCATCTACCTTTCCCAGGACCATTAAACCTTCAACATCCTTATACTTCTCCTTCAGCCATTCTTCCTTAGCTATCTTACACTTTCTCTCCACTTCATTCTTCAATCGCCTGTATTCGTTTTACCCTCATCATTTTTTGCATTCTTGTATTTTCGTCATTCTCCAGTCAGGTCTACTATCTCCTGAGTTATTCATTGATTCTCAGGTGGTCTTTGCTACATTCCTAACATTTCCAAAGCAGCGTTACTGACCTCATTCATCACGACTGTCCATCTTCTTCTACTTGTTTCCTTCAGTATTTTCTTGTAGTCCTTGTGCAACATGTTCCTTGAAACAATCCCTTACACTCTTTTCTTTCGACTTGTCTGGATCCCATCTCCTTGCATTCCTTCTTTTCTTCAATTTCTTCAACTTTAGAAGGCATTTCATGACCAACATGTTGTGGTCGAGTCGACGTCTGCTCCTGGGAATGTTTTGCAATCCTGCACCTGGTTTCTGAATCTCTGCCCAATCATAAAGAAGTCCGTGTCTGTGGGTCTCATCCATGTTACAGCCGTCATTTGTGGTGTTTGAACCAAGTATTATCAAGGTCTAAATGGTGATCGGCGCATAATTCAACCAGCCGACTTCCTCTATCATTCTTTTGTACCAATCCGAATTCTCCTACTCTATTACTCCCTCTTTCTTGACCTACCAGTGCATTCCAGTCTCCCATCACAATTAGATTCTCGTTATCTTTTATATATCGTGTTCAATCTTCTATTTCTTCACATATTCTTTCCATTTCTTCATCATCCGCTGAACTATTGTGGTTGGTATTGGTTTGGTGTCTGTCTTGACAACAATAATCCTTTCAGTATGCTGGTGGTAGTAACTTACCCGATGCCTTATTTTCTTATTCATTATTATACCTACTCCTGCTTTTCCCCTGTTTGATTTTTTGTTGGTAATTTTGTAGTCGCCTGACCAAATATTCTGTTCTTCCTGCCAACGTACTTCTGTTAAACGAACAACATCTGACTTTAGTCTATCGATCTCCCTTAACAGATTCTCTAACCTACCACAACGATTCAGACTTCTAACATTCCACGCTCCAACTCGCAGAATGCCAGTATCCATCTTTCTGATGATTGCCCCCTCTTGTGTAGTCTCCACCCGGATATCTGAACCGGGGACTATTTTACCTCCGGAATATTTTACCCTAGAGGAAGCCATCATCAGTACATACATACATACATACATACATACATACATACATACATACATACATACATACATACATACATACATACATACATACATACATACATACATACATACTGTACCGGTAAAAGAGCCCGACTCTCAGGTTATATTTTAAAGTAAGCAAGTATATAGTTCTCAGGGCAAAAACTGGGTGACTAGTAGCTAGGGCTCGGTACAGGAGGGTCCTATCTACAAGAAAACTTTGACATTGACTGAACATGAGTTTATTCATATAAGACATGAAATTGCACATCACCTCCAGGTAGATATAAGCTGTCTTCCACATAGTCCTATAATATGGCTCGGATTCTCCAGTTCACCAAGCCGAGCAGGTTGGAACACGTTCCAGAAGATTCCAGGGACTCCGTACAGAAGCAGCTGGACTGTCTGGGTTGGTAGACGGTAGAGATGCCTCGAACTTTCGAGGCCCAGGTTGAACCCCGATGATCCAGGTGATGTTGCAGATGATCATTTATTACCTCAGTCCAACATGACTGAGAGGGTTGATGTCTCCAAGGTCACTCGCAGTACTGATAAATCTGAGTTCATGAAAACCTTGGGTGATTAACCTATTAGCGAAGTCACTGGTTATTATTCGTCAAGACTTTCAAAATTTAACACTCGTAAAATGATATGTCTCTGTATACGAGGATTATGAGTACTTTCAAAGTTCACCACTAGCAAAGTCCTCATCTCTGGCAAACATGACTGGCAAAAATAACACAAGTCCCTTCTCATGAAACTATGACCAAATTTAAAGTTCATCACTGGCGAAGGTACAAGTCTTTGAATGAACACGGACGAAAAACACAAGTCCATCCACATGAATAAATTTACAGTCTATCACTGGCGAAATTTATAAGTCTTTGAATCAACACTGGCGAATGTACAAGTCTTTGAGTGAACAAGGACGAAAAACACAAGTCCATCCACATGAATAAATTTACAGTCTATCACTGGCGAAATTTATAAGTCTTTAAATCAACACTGGCGAAATCCTAAATTTATGTTTTAAAGACATTGAATGAAGTTAGAGTTCATCACCGGCAAAGTTTGTAAGTTTTTGAACCAGTACCGGCAAAATCACAAATTTATGCTTACGGGAACTTTGAGCACATTCAGTGATCATCACTAGCAAAGTTTGTAAATCACTGTTTATTAGAGGAATGAGTCTCTTAACACTCGCAAGTATTGCAGGTTCAATTTATGAAGAATTCGTTCTTTAACATACGTAAATAATACAAGTCCAATTATGAGTTTAACACACGTAAATAATACAAGTCTATTTCATGAATAATTGGAAAAGTTCCAGTCTCGAACACCCGTAAATATTGTAAGTTCAATTATGAAGACTTAGAAAAGGTTCTTTAACACTCGAAATATTACAAGTCCACTTGAGAATACTTGGAAGAATTCGTTCTCCCACACTCGAAGAAAAATACAAGTTCACTTTATGAATACTTAGAAAATTACAGAGTTCCCCGTCGGGACTGTCACTACACGACGATAGTAGCAGCGAGAGTATCCACGCTGACTACTCAGCTGTAACTGAGTGAACAGGCTACAGTGGGCCCTCCTTTTATTCGATCCGGGACGTCTACGTCACAATACGGCTTGACTGAATATGTCCTGCATCCCTCGATGGATTTACTTCAAACTCAGGCATTGCGACGTTCAGGTGATTCCAAACAAGATGACATATCGCTCAAGCCGCTAGCGTAATTATTACGGGAGTTACAAAATTTTCTCCGTCGAACAATCTGGAAGATGTGACGTGGATTCTAGAATATACGAGTCCAGGCTGGGAACACGTGCTGTGAAGGGCGGGCGGTCTAACTAGCCCCTGTGGCTACGTCACAGCTCACAGCTGTCCTTCACTCGTTTGCTTGCCCCACTGACGGTAAACAAACCAGGCGTGCTCAGAACATCACGCGTGATAATTAAATGTCATTTATACTCAAAAAATACTCATGTACAGGTCGTAACCGGTACAATACATACATACATACATACATACATACATACATAGAGAGCTGCATGTTGTTTTCAGACGTGTAGCAGTATCAGCACTGATAAGCCATGTTGAGTATTATTACAATGGCATAACAGTCTATCACCCAGACTGCCGTCCTTCAGCTTCCGAAAGGCAGCTACCCCTCCTTTTGATGAAATATTCGTTAGGCTGGTTTCTCGACAGGTACCCATCCGATATGGTTGCAACTGCGATTCGTCTACCTGCTTTACTGGGACACGCAAAACTCCCCGCCGCGGCAAGATCACTAGGTTCGTAGGGGAGTCCAATATACCTATCATTTAAAATATTATTTCAAAAAAGTCATTTTTGCGATATAATAACTAAGGTTTTTACATTTAAAGCTGTAAATGTATTTGGATGTTCCACTTCTACATCGTGAAGTCATTACTTTTCACTATTCTTTATGTCCTCTTATTGTAAACGTTAGCCATCATATTTTGTATAATACCACAGGATTGGAACAAGAAAAATATATACAGAGGCTTGAGTTTCATGTAAAGTACTACACGGCCAAACACATCACATATCTTGGAGAAAATGGAAAGAACCAATGTGATACATCCTGACTGAAGAGGATAATTCCCTACGCGACCATCCAGATAATTTAGTTCACAATATGTAATATCAATAACACGACATATGTAAAAAATAAAATCAGTTTATTGGTTTTATTTATTCCATTCTTTTTTGTCTTTTCCTTTCTTAATCCGTTTATCCTCCAGGTTTGGTTTTCCCTTGGGCTCGTCGAGGAATCCCACCTCTACCACCTCAAGGGCAGTGTCCAAGGAGTGTGATACTTTGGTTCTGCGGATGAAACTGGGAAATAGGACCAGTACTTCGCCCAGGCGGCCTCACCTGCTATGCTGAACAGGGGCCTTGTAGGGGAATAGGAAGATTGGTAGGGATAGACAAGGAGGAGGGATGGAAGTGGCAATGGCCTAAAGTTAGTTACCATCCCGGCATTTGCCTGGAGGAGGAGTGGGAAAAAACGGAAAACCACTTCGATGATGGCTGAGGAGGGAATCGTACCCACCTCTACTGAGTTGACCTCCCGAGGCTAAGTAGACCCCGTTCCAGCCCTCGTACCACTTTATCAAATTTTGTGGCAGAGCCTGGAATCGAACCCAGGCCTCCAGGGGCGGCAGCTAATCACACTAACCACTACAATACAGAGACGGAGTTTATTCCATTCTGATTTATTTATTGACGTAACAATTGTTCACTAGTATGACATTTGGCTCTGCCGGGCTGAGTGGCTCAGACGGTTGAGGCGCTGGCCTTCTGACCCCTACTTGACAGGTTTGATCCTGGCTCAGTCCGGTGGTATTTGAAGGTGCTCCAATACGACAGCTGCATGTCGGTAGATTTACTGGCACGTAAAGGAACTCCTGCGGGACTAAATTCCGGCACCCCGGCGTCTCCGAAAGCCGCAAAAGTAGTTAGTGGGACGTAAAGCAAATAGTATTATTATTATTACATTTGGCTCTAACTATAATTATCATAAGTATCCACGACTAAATAGCGCGCGGTGATAGCTGCAGTCGCTTAAGTGCGGCCAGTATCCAGTATTCGGGAGATAGTGGGTTCGAGCCCCACTGTCAGCAGCCCTGAAGATGGTTTTCCGTGGTTTCCCATTTTCACACCAGGCAAATGCTAGGGCTGTACCTTAATTAAGGCCACGGCCGCTTCCTTCCCATTCCTAGTCCTTTCCTATCCCAACGTCGCCATAAGACATATCTGTGTCGGTGCGACGTAAAGCAAATAGCAAAAAAAAAAAAAAAAAAAAAAAAAAAAACATAGCGCGCTGGCCTTTGGTCCAGCTGTAAAAATAAAGCCAGTTTATTTTAGTTTTTCTTATTCCACTCCAGCATTAGCATTCATCATAGATAAGATCCCATCTCTACAGACGTACAGGTCTCCATTACGGCGTCATCTCGAAAGACCTGCACCAGGTCCCTTTGCAAATTTAATTCTAGGAAATTGATTGTCTATGTTTTTCATTTCACAGAACCTAAACTTGTGCCAGGCGAGGTTGTCACGAAATCCTGTGGACGGTCTTCCACCTGTGCCCCCTCGTATTTGTTTTACATTGGTACGACAGGACATTCAAAATCCCTTTATTTTAAAACTCTTGGGACACTTAACTAATAGAATTATTTTCCGTGTTTGTAGTAGGAATTCTTTCTTCTCCATCTGCCACTTTTTCCACAAACTAATGGCCCACGGTGCGAACTCTCTCTCTCTCTCTCTCTCTCTCTCTCTCCCTCTACCTCTCGCACACACATACATACATCTGTATTTGACCCTGTGTAGAATGCCAATATTATTCTCAAAATATTACTTTTAGGTAGCTTGTTACGCTTATTTAAGAAGAAAATCACGTTGTTTGAGGTAAAATTAAATATTCATTTTTTATTGCTTAATTGAGCATTTTCACAGTAAGCTCCAAATTTTATTCGGCAGCATAGGGGTTAAGAATGGATCTTTTCTTGATTAGAGCTCTCTTTGTATCGGGATCCATGTTGCATTTGTAGAGATTGATATTTACGAAGGAATTCCCGCGCCATGGATATTAGTTATCATATGCCACATTCGATGACGCTACTTGTCATTATAAGTTGCCAGATTCATGGAGTTTGCCGTTGAAATCCATATCCTGGCTGGAGGACCAATGTTGGGAGTGCAACTTCATACACCAACTGTTTGATATACCTACCAACACAAATATTTACATGACTAAATAAAATTTCCCAAAGAGATGGCAACAGACAAACAAATAAAGGCAGATTACATGACCAACTTGAAAACAGAAACTTTCTCAATAATAGTTAAAATATTTAAACAAAGGCTCCGCTAGTAATCAGATACTACTGTCGGCACAGAATCAATCAATCACTACTGATCTGCATTTAGGGCAGTCGCCCAGGTGGCAGATTCCCTATCAGTTGTTTTCCTACCTTTTCTTAAATGATCGCAAAGAAATTGGAAAATTATTGAACACTTCCCTTGGTAAGTTATTCCAATCGCTAACTCCCCTTCCTATAAACGAATATTTGCCCCCAATTTGTCCTCTTAAATTCCAACCTTATCTTCATATTGTGATCTTTCCTGCTTTTAAAGACACCACTCAAACTTATTCGTTTACTGATGTCCTCCCACGCCATCTCTCCACTGACAGCTCGGAACATACCACTTAATCGAGCAGCTCGTCTTCTTTCTCCCAAGTATTTCCAGCCTAATCTTTGCAACATTTTTGTAACGCTACTCTTTTGTCGGAAATCACCCAGAACAAATCGAGCTGCTTTTCTTTGGATTTTTTTCCAGTTCTTGAATCAAGTAATCCTGGTGAGGGTCCCATACATTGGAACCATACTCTAGTTGGGGTCTTACCAGAGACTTATATACCCTCTCCTTTACATCCTTACTACAACCCCTAAATACCCTCATAATCATGTGCAGAGATCTGTACCCTTTATTAACAATCATATTTATGTGATTACCCCAATGAAGGCTTTTCTTATATTAACACCTAGGTACTTACAATGATCCCCAAAAGGAACTTTCAGCCCATCAAGGCAGTAATTAAAACTGAGAGGACTTTTCCTATTTGTGAAACTCACAACCTGACTTTTAACCCCATTTATCATCATACCATTGCCCACCGTCCATCTCACAACACTATCGAGGTCACCCTGCAGCCGCTCACAATCTTGTAACTTATTTATTACTCTGTACAGAGTAACATCATCTGCAAACAGCCTTTTCTCTGATTCCACTTCTTTACACTTATCATTGACATATATATAAGAAAACATAAAGGTCCAATAATACTGCTCTGAGGAATTCCTCTCTTAATTATTACAGGGTCAGATAAAGCTTCGCCTACTCTAATTCTAATTTTCTAGAAATATACCCACCCATTATCACTCTTTTTTCTAGTCCAATATCACTCATTTTTGCCAGTAGTCTTCCATGATCTACCCTATCAAATACCTTAGATAGGTCAATCTCAATACAGTCCATTTGGCTTCCTGAATCCAGGATATCTGCTATATCTTGCTGAAATCCTACAAGCTGAGCTTCAGTGGAATAACCTTTCCTAAACCTAAACTGCCTTTTGTCAAACCAGTTATTAATTTCTCAAACATGTCTAATATAATCAGAAAGAATGCTTTACCAAAGCTTACATGCAATGCATGTCAAACTGACTGGCCAGCCTTACGTCTATCACCCTTTCCTTTATACACAGGGGCTACTATAGCAACTCACCATTCATTTGGTATAGCTCTTTCAACCAAACAATAATCAAATATGTCCTTCAGATATGGTACTATATCCCAACCCATTGCCTTTAGTATATTCCCAGAAATTTTATTAATTCCAGCTGCTTTTCTAGTTTTCAACTTTTGTATCTTACTGTAAATGTCACTGTTATCATAGGTAAATTTTAATACTTCTTTACCATTACTCACCTTCCCTATCTGTACATTATCCTTGTAACCAACAATACATACGGCTGACTGAATACTTCTGCCTTTTGAAAATCCCCTTATACACACTCCCCTTGTTCATTAATGATTCTTGGAATGTCCTTCTTTGAACCTGTTTCTGCCTTAAAGTACCTATACATACCCTTCCATTTTTCACTAAAATTTGTATGACCACCAATTATGCTTGCCATCATGTTATACTTAGCTGACTTCTTTGCTAGAGTCAATTTCCTAGTAAGTTCGTTCAATTTCTCCTTTTTTCCATAACCATTTCGAGTTTAAACGCTAATCAAATTTGAAGCAGTCCATCAATCTAAAATATAATCACACCATCGTTAAGCTTTTTTATTTTTCGTTCGTTGGAGGTATTTGGATATTTTTATTGTGTCTCTTGTGAAAGTTACATTGGGCGAAATGAAAAAAGTACCAATTTTCTTGCCCGTTTTTTGTAAACAACAAATTTGTAGTACCATTACATGAAGACGCACTGTCCGAATTTCATGAGATTTAGCTGCATTATGGAATGCACTATTATGAATATATTTCTGAATTTTAATTACTTTACATACTTTGGAAAAGTTATTGGTTTCGTAAAATGCTGTTGGTATTCCGAAATCGAAATTCAGTTCATCGGAAAGGTCTGAAGTTTTTGTTTCAGATCGTTGCATATTGAAAAAGTACAATGGTTTTTGTATTTCATATGTAGAATTTCTTTGAAAGCGAGCGAGTGATATGTACTAAGGCGTGTCAGGCAGCTTGAGCAAAGGGTTGTCCAGTAAGCGGGTACGTCTCGGTAAGATGACAAGCAGGTGAGCCATGGTATTTCCAGAGTTATTTACATTCATCTGGGACTTCAGTATCACTGGCTGTATTGCTCAGTTAAGACAGAGTTAGAAATGCCTCCGATGTCATGTTTTACGGAAGGTGAAATGCGTATGACTGTAAGTGCAATTTTCTTTTTCACGCTAGAGAGAGAAATGCTCGTGAAAAACGATATCTTGTGTGCCAACGAGTGTTATTTCGCTCCGATCAGTGTAAAAAGTTAAAATTCAATAAAATAAAATAAAATAAAGCTGCCGTTGGAGGTCCAAAGCACTAATGTGAAAAGCTGATGGGATATGACATAAATTACATCACACTAGGGCTGGCGAAGTATTTGAATAGCCGGAAAGGCGTAACTCATGGTTAAATGATGATGGTGATGATTATATTGTTATTATTATCATCATCAATTTTCATATCTTACTAATCTTTAACCCAATCTTAGCGAATGTGTCCCTAGTAGGGTAATTTTTGTAGAATTACCATATCTTACTTTTACTTTTATGTTTACATTTAGGCCCTATCAATTTTATTTTTGAAAGTGGTGGAGCGTAAGTGACGTCCTTGAGCCCTAACTTCGCCAAAAATGTAAGTCAAGAATAAATAAATAAATAAATAAATAAATAAATAAATAAATAAATAAATAAATAAATAAATAAATAAATAAATAAATAAATAAATAAATAAATAAATAAATAAACCCAGGAAATCTTTTAGGAATGTAAGGTTATTCAGTGCAGTATCCTTTTTGATGATACAGACTACTGTCCGATCTGCATCGAAGGTATTACTAGAACTAGAATAGAGACAGTGAAGTCTGTCTGCAGACGAAAAAGTAGAGATTCTGCAGGATGTAGAAATTAGACAGACGTAGGCTACATGGATATTAGTGAAATGTTCCCTTGAATAGAAAGAAGTTTCAGGATATAGAAAGAGAATGGGTGGTATAGCGGGGTGCTGTAGTAGAAACAGCAAGGAATTGCCTAGGAATAACTGCTTGAAAAAATGGGGAAAATAAATTAACCCAGGACAGCTTGTGATCGTAAAAAGGAAGGCGTATCAGAAATGACTCTAAATGAGAACTGACAGAGATAGGGAATTGTATATAGATTAAAGGATCAGAGTGAACAAATCCCTGTACAGTCCAAGAAGAATTGTTGGAAATACTTCGGTGATAACCTGGGAGGGTTGCTCAAGAGGCAGGAAAATCTTTCGGGACTGCAATAACGAATCGTGAAAAGGGAGGGACGTGATGAAGATGATGATTGTTGTTTAAAGGGGCCTAGAATCTTAGGTCATCGGCACTTAATGGTACAATATGAAACGAAATGTAGTAATAATTCAAATATACCCTCTGACTGGAATTTAAAAGATGTTGATGAAGAAAATGATTATGAGTTAAAATAATCAGTGTTTCTAATACGCCATGCCTTATTTTATTCTGGACTGATTTTAAATTGAGATTAAAATATGTTAAAATGGAATAAGGCATTGCCTTAGGAATGAAATAATATTTTTTTAAAAAATTAAAAATGCACAAATAATTACTAAAGAAGAACTACTGTAATAGAATACAAGAGCAGTCAATAATTTAAAAATTAAGAAGAAATAACAAATTTACTTTAAAACACAATAAAATAGGCCACTATCCCTCATAAAACGAATAACAAGGTCTTCTGAATGCTTGTCATCTCGTAGAATGGGGGAGATGGTACTCGGAAGTTTTAGACTACGGCGCAGATCGGCCAGGTCCGCAAATAGAAAACATATTTAGAAAAGATTTTAAAGAATAATATTCTCAGAAAGTTTAAAACTTAATGAGAGTTTCGTGAGCCGCACAATATGGATTTACTTTGTGGACGACCCAGGTTTGTAACATGACAAGGTGAATAAACTGGCATTCAGTTCGAATTATTCCTGTTCCCATAAAGAATGCTGCCTGAACTCTGAAAGGCGAACAATGCGCCAATTACATCAATGTACTTCTAATGCGTTGGCATATTTATGGAAGGAAACTCTTTATTTATGTTTTGTATGTGTAGTGTAACGCAGACATCTTGTGCAGGAGATGATTCTGGTCTTGACACGGCGCTGCAGTAGGTAGAGCGGCACGCCCTGACGTTGAGATATGGGTTGGTAGCCCTGCTACTGTGCAGGCAATCCCATGAATTAACTCGTAAGTGGGCTCCTCGGGCGGGGAGCAAATTAGGCACCCGTCACTTGATTAAGTCTATACGCCCTACTATCACTGGCATCGCCGTCAGCTTCTTACCGCTGATAACGATCACTACCTTATCCAACTCCTCAGATATCTCCTCAAGCCTCATTTTATCTACAGAACTAAAACAGAAAGAGGAACTACGATAGAATGGAACATAATAACATTGAATAGAATATAATGAAACAGTACAAAAGAACAGAATAGAACCTAATTCTTGTCTTCGCGGGCCGCACAATATGGATAGACTTTTATTATTTTTATACTTTTTTACTTATTAAGCATAAATGCATACGATTATGCCGTTATTTTAACAAAACCTTCAAAAAGAAAACAAAACAAAAGCAATGATTAACTAATTAAGCTACTACGGTACATTTCCCATAAATAATTCCTGGAAATACATTGTAATGAGTAATTAATTATTCTTGTCAATTATAAATTATTTCCGAAATTTCTCCTATAGTATTGAGTCTAGGATGTATTATCTCCTTCATCACCGCCTTCATTTACCTTTCCCATATATACCTAATGATATTACGTAATTTTTCACCAGTGGTATAGCCATTGGATTCTCACAAAGGCGACCGTAGTTTGAATCCCTTTCTAGTATCATTATCCTCCCTTCTGGAGCATGTGGCCTTGCCGCGTTAGACGTCCGAATGAAGCACGAAGCCGAGCCGGATGTTTAATCTTATCGGATGGTTACGATATCTGTCGAGAGACCAGACTAGCGAACGGTTCATCAGAAGGGGACTAGCAGTCTTTTGACGGGTTAACTTTAGATCATTGCATGGTATGGCCTTGTAATATGGTTTAGTTTTGCCTTTGCCAGTGAGACCTCGTGCATCCAGGTATTGCCTAGAACTTTGTTTCTTTTATTTTCCTGTCTCCGTCTCAACCTTGGCTTCAAGAGTGACGAAGGTATGAACGATGATACCAATCCTGTTCCTTATGCAGAAAGTCCCCCTTACGGAGGGCGTGAAAATTTCAATCATAGGGTCATTTGTTGCGTACACTTCAGCGGGCTTGGCAGACAGGTATGCAGTAGCACGGTTTGGATCAGTGAGGAAAGCAACGAGAAACTACATCACTCCCCATTTCCCTTGTACGCCTCTTCAGCGACTTCTAAGCAATATACGATAGCTGGTGGTGGAGCTTCGCACTGACTACTCAACGTGGCTTAGTATGCCGATAATACTACATTGCTGAAAACAACGGGGAACTTCAACCCTAACTAACGCTTAAGGGCATACAGCTCTCTCTCTCTCTCTCTCTCTCTCTCCCTCTCTCTCTGATGGTTTCATTCTTTTCAGACGCACCACCAAGTGAAGTGAGCTGTATGTACAGTTTCAATGATATACCAACCATCCCGCCATTCTTAAATCTTTGGCAATAACAGGAATCGAATCCGGGCACCCGAGGACGGCAACTGATAGCATTAATCGTTACGTTACTGAGGCAGACTCCTTGAGGGTAAAATAGTCCCCCATTAGGATCTCCGAGAAGGGCCTACACGAGGGGAAGGCAATCATCAAAAAGATGAATAGATATTCTGCTAGTTGCTTTACGTCGCACCGACACAGATAGGTCTTATGGCGACGATGGGACAGGAAAGGGCTAGGAGTGGGAAGGAAGCGGCCGTGGAATTAATTAAGGTACAGCCCCAGCATTTGCCTGGTGTGAAAATGGGAAACCACCGAAAACCATTTTCAGGGCTGCCGACAGTGGGGTTCAAACCTACTATCTCCCGAATACTGGATACTGGCCGCACTTAAGCGACTGCAGCTATCGAGCTCGGTAGATATTCTGCAAGTCGGAGGGTGGAATGTTGGAAGGTTTTAATCGTTGTGGTAGGTTAAAGGCCCTGAAGAGAGAAATTGATGGACTAAAGCAAAATATAGTTGGTGTAAGTGAAGTATGTTGGCAAGAAGAGCGGGATTTTTGGACAGGTGACTACAAAATTATCATCACAAAATCAAATAGAGGTAATCCAGGAAGGGTAAGTTACTATGACCAGCATAGTGAACGGATTACTGTTGTCAAGATAGATACCAAGCCAGTGCCCACCATATTATTGGAGGTTTATATGTCCACTGGTTCAGTCTATGATGAAGAAATAGAAATAATATATTTAATATGTCAAAGGAGATTAGAATCTAAATTATGACGAGAGAATGGAAAGCAGTGGTACGTAAAGAAAGAGAAAGTAATGAAATTCGAGGAAAAGGACTGGGATAAAGGACTGAAAGCGGAGTGTGGCTGATAGATTTCTCCATCGATCATAATTCAGTCCTAACTGTTACTTAGTTCAAAGGCTACAAAAGACGTCTGTATACGTGGACAAGACTTGTAGGCAGTCGAAGATAATATCAAAAAATGTAGACTTCGGTATGAGTAAGCAGTAATTCAGAAACCAGGAAATGGGGAAGGAAATGTAGGAAGGTAGGAAGGAAGAGAAGCAAGTGCGAGACTAGTAGACTACTGTGAAATAAACTCAATCCACTTATTATCAATATTTTGTAAATATTATTGTTCTTATCAAGACACAAATAATCTGTCGTTTTAAGTAATTTAATCCAGGAACGGAGCACTATTTTAAAGCTTTTGTTCGTATAAAGTGCAAAGTAGGTTATTTTGTGATTGTACTTGCTCAATAAAAAATTACGCACGTCTTCAGGTGTGGGTGAATCGATGCCTGCTATCGGAATAATGTTCCCGAATCATCGGACACAACTTGAAATCTGTAAATTTCATTTTTGACGTATGTCAATTAATTTCTCAATTTATATTTATTCAGAAGTTCATCTTCCTGATGCCCGATATTGATAAACGTAGAATACGTCTATTGTTTCGGAACCGTACATAGGCCAGTATGCGTTACAATATCATCAAACATAAAATTGACATTATTTCTGGAATACATAAATGACGATAGTGTTCAATAGGACGTACCAATGCACACGGCAACAAGAGACTGAGTTCGGTATGACGTCATCAGGTTAGGCCCACCTTCGGAAGGTGTTAAAATAATACTGCCTTTTTGAGGTGCTGAGATCTTCGTGCAGACTTCAGCGTGAAAGCATGTCGTAAGAAGTGTCGTTCGATTAGTCTGAGCGAATTCTACATGAGTGTGTGTGTGTGTGTGTGTGTGTGTGTGTGTGTGAGAGAGAGAGAGAGTTCAACCCATACCCCGTTTCTCTGCAGGGATGGGTATGAATTGAGATGATTCTTCGTAGCGATATTTTATGACCGGGATAGGAATTGTGCCAGCTGCCGAAGCCTGTCGCACTCCTCTGGAGCGAAGATTAATGAATGACAGATGAAATGAAATGATATTGGATAGTGTTGCTGGAGTGAAATATGACAGGGTAAACTGGAGTATCCGGAAAAAAGCCTGGCCCACCTCCGTTTTGTCCAGCCCAAATCTCACATGGAGTGACCGGAATTTGAACCACGGAACCCAGCGTGGAGGGGCCGGCGCTCTGCCTTCTGAGCCACGGAGGCTCATATATTTATATACTTTGCCATAATATATTCGTCAAGGTCCTCGCAATTAATAATTCGAGCTACAATACTACTGGCATACTACCTTTTTTTGCCAGTTGCTTTTTCGTCGCACCGACACAGATAGGTCTTATGGCGACGATGGGACAGGGAAAGGCTTGGAGTGGGAAGGAAGCGGTCGTGGCCTTAATTAAGGTACAGACCCAGCATTTGCCTGGTGTGAAAATGGGAAACCACGGAAAACCATCTTCAGGGCTGCCGATAGTGGGGTTCGAACCTACTATCTCCCGAATACTGGATACTGGCCGCACTTAAGCGACTGCAGCTATCGAGCTCGGTGGCATACTAGTACAAATCCGCATTGCATAGTGTGAAACCTTCATATGGGCCACCCATTTTGACAAAATCTAATTACTTGAACATTCTTCATTTTAACGTTAACAATTCAAGTTTATCATGCGAACACTTTACTGCCAGTTAAAGCGCAGTTTTCAGCATGTTTCTTTTGTGAGATTTTATCTTGTATTTTGTTTTGACAATTCACTTCTTTTAACAAGTGTTTAGTTATATTACTTTCAATCAATCAATCAATCAATCAATCAATCAATCAATCAATCAATCAATCAATCAATCAATCAATCAATCAATCAATCAATCAATCAATCAATCAATCAATCAATCAATCAATCAATCAATCAATCAATCGATCGATCGATCGATTAATCAATCAATCAATCAATCAATCAATCAATCAATCAATCAATACTGATCTGCATTTAGGGCAGTCGTCCAGGTGGCAGTTCCCTACGTGTTGTTTTCCTAGCCTTTTCCTAAACGATTTCAAAGAAATTGGAAAATTATTGAACATCTCTCTTGGTAAGTTATTCCAATCCCTCACTCCCCTTCCTATAAAAGAATATTTGCCCTAGTGTGTCCTCTTGAATTCCAACTTTATCTTCATATTGTGATCTTTCCTACTTTTATAAACGCCACTCAAACTTATTCGTCTACAAATGTCATACCACGCCATCTCTCCGCTGACAGCTCGGAACATACCACTTAGTCGAGCAGCTCTTCTTTTTTCTCCCAATTCTTCCCAGCCCAAACTTTGCAACATTTTTGTAACGCTACTCTTCTGTCGGAAATCACCCAGAACAAATCGAGCTGCTTTTTTTTGGATTTTTTCCAGTTCTTGAATCAGGTAATCCTGGTAAGGGTCCCGTACACTGGAACTATACTCTAGTTGGGGTCTTACCAGAGACTTATATGCCCTCTTATTTACATCCTTACTACAACCCCTAAACACCCTCATAACCATATGCAGAGATCTGTACCCTTTATTTACAATCTAATTTATGTGTTTACCCCAATGAAGATCTTTCCTTGTATTAACACCTAGATACTTACAATGACCCCCACAAGGAACTTTCACCCCATCAACGCAGTAATTAAAACTTAGAGGGCTTTTCCTATTTGTGAAACTCACAACCTGACTTTTAACCCCCTTTTATCAACATACCATTGCCTGCTATCCATCTCACAACATTATCGAGGTCACGTTGCAGTTGTTCACAATCCTGTAACTTATTTATTACTGTATAGAGAATAACATCATCCGCAAACAGCCTTACCGCTGATTCCACTCCTTTACTCATATCATTTATACATATATAAGAAAATATAAAGGTCCGATTATACTGCCTTGAGGAAATCCCCTCGTAATTATTACAGGGTCAGATAAAGATTCACTACTCTAATTCTCTGAGATCTATTTTCTAGAAATATAGCAACCCATTCAGTCACTTTTGTCTAGTCCAGTTGAACTCATTTTTGCCAGTAGTCTCCCATGATCCACCCTATCAAATGCTTTAGACAGGTCAATCGCGATACAGTCCATTTGACCTCCTGAATCCAAGATATCTGCTATATCTTGCTGGAATCCTACAAGTTGAGCTTCAGTGGAATAACCTTTCCTAAAACTGAACTGCCTTCTATCGAACCAGTTATTAATTTCACAAACATGTCTAATATAATCAGAAAGAATGCCTTCCCAAAGCTTACATACAATGCATGTCAAACATGTCAATGTATGTCATCTATACGAAATATCGGAAAGGTTGCGGCGGAAATTACAATGAGTTACAACTCCTTATGATAATCTGCCTTTGTAAGTATAATACCAACGGACCTACAGATATTTAAAATTATTGTTTTAAAAGCTAATAGTATTACCTAAAGTATTTCCTGAACCTAAATTCGAAACAAAGTACACGTAGCTAGTCTACTTAACCTAGAAAACGTAATCTACTGAATACCAAATTAATTACTTGTTATAAAATTCAAATAAAGATCACTATCAAGGAAACCTTTGGAGAAAGGAAATCTAGGTGTATGAATATTAAGAGCTCAGATGGAAAACCACTTCTAGGGAAAGGAGACAAAGCAGAAAGATGGCAGGAGCATATACAACAGTTGTATCAAGGTAAAGATGTAGATAATTTGGTTCTGGAACATGAAGAGGCTGTTGATGCTGATGAAATGGGAGACCCAATTTTGAGGTCAGAGTTTGACAGAGCTGTGAGTGACCTAAATAGGAGCAAGGCACCTGGAATTGATGACATTCCCTCTGAATTACTGACTGCCTTAGGAGAAACCAGCATGGCAAGGTTATTTCATTTAGTGTGCAAGATGTATGAGACAGGAGAAGTCCCATCCGATTTTCAGAAGAATGTTGTTATACCTATTCCCAAGAAAGCCGGTGCTGACGGGTGTGAAAACTACCGCACCATTAGTTTAGTATCTCATGCCTGCAAAATTTTAACACGTATTATTTACAGAAGAATGGAAAAACAAGTTGAAGCTGAGTTGGAAGAAGATCAATTTGGCTTCAGAAGAAATGTAGGAACACGTGAAGCAATCCTGACTTTACGTCTGATCTTAGAGGATCGAATCAAGAAGAACAAGCCCACGTACATGGCATTCGTAGATCTAGAAAAGGCATTCGATAATGTTGATTGGACCAAGCTATTTATGATTCTGAAGATGATGGGGATCAGATACCGAGAACGAAGAATTATCTACAATCTGTATAAAAATCAGTCTGCAGTGATAAGAATCGAGGGCTTTGAAAAAGAAGCAGCAATCCAGAAAGGAGTGAGGCAAGGCTGCAGTTTGTCCCCTCTCCTTTTCAATGTTTACATAGAACAGGCAGTAAGGGAAATCAAAGAGAGATTTGGAAAGGGAATCACAGTCCAAGGAGAAGAAATCAAAACCTTGAGATTTGCCGATGATATTGTTATTTTATCTGAGACTGCAGAAGATCTCGAGAAGTTGCTGAATTGTATGGATGAAGTCTTGGGTAAGGAGTACAAGATGAAAATAAATAAGTCCAAAACAAAAGTAATGGAGTGCAGTCGAACGAAGGCAGGTGATGCGGGAAATATTAGATTAGGAAATGAAGTCTTAAAGGAAGTAGATGAATATTGTTACTTGGGTAGTAAAATAACTAACTATGGCAGAAGTAAGGAGGACATAAAATGCAGACTAGCACAAGCAAGGCAGAGCTTTCTTAAGAAAAGAAATTTGCTCACTTCAAACATTGATATCGGAATTAGAAAGATGTTTTTGAAGACGTTCGTGTGGAGCGTGGCATTGTATGGAAGTGAAACATGGACAATAACTGCCTCAGAAAAAAAGAGAATAGAAGCATTTGAAATGTGGTGTTACAGAAGAATGCTGAAGGTGAGATGGATAGATCGAATCACGAATGAAGAGATACTGAATCGAATTGGTGAGAAGAGATCGATTTGGCTAAATTTGACGAGAAGAAGAGAATGATAGGACACATCTTAAAACACCCAGGACTTGTTCAGTTGGTTTTTGAAGGAAGTGTAGGGGGTAAGAACGGTAGGGGTAGGCCAAGGTATGGATATGACAAGCAGATTAGAGCAGACGTAGGATGCAATAGTTACGTAGAAATGAAAAGGTTAGCACAGGATAGGGTGGCATGGAGAACTGCATCAAACTAGTCTATGGACTGATGACTCAAACAACAACACGCCCAATTTCTACCAACAAGCATTAAACACCAATATACAAATAGCACTAAATGGAACACACACACACACACACACACACACACACACACACACACACACACACACACACACACACACACACACACACACACACACACACACACACACACACACACACACACAAAATTTAAAAGATTTCAATAGGTTTTAACTACTTTATCACTAATTTTTTTTTCTACTTGCTTTACGTCGCACCGACACAGATAGGTCTTGTGGCGACGATGGGACAGGGCGGGGCTAGGAGTGGGAAGGAAGCGTCCGTGGCCTTAATTAAGGTACAGCCCCAGCATTTGCCTGGTGTGAAAATGGGAAACCACGGAAAACCATCTTCAGGGCTGCCGACAGTGGGGTTCGAACCTACTGTCTCCCGAATACTGGATACTGGCCGCACTTAACCGACTGCAGCTATCGAGCTCGGTTATCACTACAATAATGCAAGAGCTCTCTCAACAGCCAACCGTTCACAAGCGCATCCAACAATGTCGTTCACTTTTTTAGTGTAACTGCTATTGATGACCTAATAACGGATTGAAGCATGTACTGATATTTTAACTTTGACTAGTATTGACTAGGTGGACTTTTCAATGAATTCTTTCAATAGGATTGACATTTTATATATATTCACGCGGTGCGTATTCTACGTCAAACCTTGTGGTGGTGAATCCGACACAGCACCGTTCAAATATTTTATATATTGTACGGTCACAATACTCCCCTTCCGAGCCTCTAAAGTTATTCTTAAATACATGCTAGGGTCTGGAGTCGAACCCGGATCATTGACTACACTATTATGGTAACTGCTTGAGCGTGCTGCCTTTTGAAGTTGACTGAAACAAAACACCGACTTACGAATAGGTCATTACCACACATTTTTTCCCTTTGATCATAATTGATCTCCCTTACACATATGCGTGTTTGAAGCCAGGGATCATTACTCTTCGAGTACAGTTATGCTCAGTTCATCGGCCGCAGATTGGGAAATCCGTTTTAGGATATTTAGGTTATCTGGATCTGTGCCATGCATTAAGGAGGCAAGTCTGCACTGGGATACGGCCGTGAGTGCCCGATTATCTGTGATGCAGTATCCTCGAGGCAATGTGGACTAAAGAACAGTTCGCCAAATCTGCTTAGATAATAACCTATGCACCTTTCACAAAAACAAGGATTTGATGTCCAGCAGGTGACGGAAGTGTCGTTGTTTATTATCATTACAAGGAGAGCGTTACAAGACTGAAGTCGCTCTGTAAAGGTAATAATATATAGCGTAGTATATTTAGGCGCTAGCCCTATCTGATCAAGGTAGTGGGAATGAATCCCGGGTCAGACGTTCGTTGCTTAAGAATGCTTAAATGAAAGATATTTATGCCGGTAGATTTAATAATAATGACATTTCTCGTACGTTTGACTAAGTACTTTTACGGCTTTCGGAGACGCCAAGGTCTCGAAATTTTGCTCTGAAGAAGTTCTTTTACGTGCCTGTGTATCTACCGACAGGAGGGAACCCGCCACTTGGAGCTCAGAAGGCCAGCGCTCTATCGCCTGAGGTACTGCTGTCGTCAGCAGTAGATTCACTGGTATGTAAAAAAAAAAAAAAAGAATATAGTAACCCTTAAGAAACATTATCCTTATTCCAGTTTCAGTGGTAAGTTGACTTACGTACACATATTCTTTCTCTCAAGACAGCGGAATTAAATCCCGGCATAGATAAAGGGCATTTAAAAGGTATTAAAGCTAGGAAACCTGCCAGTGAATTTACTAACACCTGAGAACGAAACTATATAACGACCCAGTAATGTGACTACCACACATATGACTAGTTGTTTAGACGCTGATCTCCAATATAGAAGATAATAGAACTGAACACCGACATAGAAAATTGGCACTTATAAATGCTAGAATGTGAGGTATGTGTCATTATATTTATAGGTACGTTGAAGTTCCCCATTACGACGTTACATGCCTGGCAAATCAGGGTCTCGTAAGACTGATAGTAACTGAACAAACAGGTTATCTACAGTTACAAATCTTAAAAGACGTGTACGATGACCACTTAGCCTACCACTGTTAAGTAGCTCCTCTCATCTCCTGACCAATTTACTTTGATCATGATTATGGCGTTTGGCTTCGGAGTTATGATGATTCTTGTTGTTTGAAGCGGCCTAACATCTAGGTCATCGGCTATTAATGGTACGAAATGAGACGAAATATAATGGCAATTTACAAGTCAAAAACTCATCCACAGACTAGAATTAAAAACGTGATGATGAAGAATGAATGGATCAATATGAATTTAAAATAATCAGCGGATCAAACTCGCAATATTGAAATTAAAAAGCGGAAAATCAATCCACAGACTAGAATAAAAAAGAGACGATGAACAATGATTATTATCGAGTTAAACAATCAGTGGATTCCACCCACAATGCCCCAGATTCCTACAAACTATCTTAAAACAATAGTATATACTGACCAAGGGGCTTCTTCCAAACCACAATTCTAAATCGATAATAATAATAATCGTATGGCCTCAGCTACCGTGTGCTGATATTTCGATTTGACGTCATCTGGCTGTCTGCTCGTCAATTTCGACGTTCCGTTTTACTCAACGCCCACTAGATGGCAGACAGAGTTAACCGGATCTCTCTTGGGCGACTATGGCTGAGATTTAATGAATTTTGTCAGGTAAATACCAAATGTATCACCAGAGATCTTTTACATGCCGACATCGTACGATATGGAGTGTCGAATGGACTTTTTTCCGCCCTTCAAAAATCCGACTACCTCTGCCGGGTTTGAATCCGCTCTCTTGGGATCCGGAGGCAGACACTCTACCACGGATCCACAGAGGCAGCTTCCTACATCGATGATGTTTGTTGTCTAAAAGAGTCCAAAATCAAGGTCAACGCCCCCCTCATAATGGTACTTATCGCCAGGAAGGTAGGAACCATGGTATTTCTCATGTAACTGTACTAATCATGAGTAACGTAGACTTACGGTGTTCCACACATTGTGGTACTACTTACAGGTAATGTAATACGCACAGGTAACGCTTTACCTATGCTGTTTCTCGCATTACGGCCCCACTCATAGGCAACGCAACCCATGGCGTCCCTCGCATAGGCGTACTAATAACAGGAACTCGTACTATACCGCGGTTTTTCTCACATAGTGGGTACTAATCACAGGCAACGCACACCCACGGTGTCGCTCATATAGTGGTACTAATCACAGGCACCGCCCAGATCTATGGTGTTTTTCACAATGATACTAATCACAGGGACCCGAACTACCCCGTGGTGTTCCTCACATCGTGGATACTAATCACAGGGACTCGAACTATACCGTGGTGTTCCTCACATAGTGAGTAACAATCACAGGCAACGCACACCCACGGTTTTGCTCATATAGTTGTACTAATCGCAGGCAATGCCCAGATCCGTGGTGTTTCTCACAATGGTACTAATCACAGACAAAGCCCAGATCCTTGGTGTTTCTCACAATGGTACTGATCACAGGCAACGTAAGCCCGCGGTGTTCCGCATATAGTGGTACTAATCACGGTTGCTGTAAAACCAATACTGACTCACCCTCTGTTGCTACTAATCCCAAACATATTATGTACCTAACGTAGTGGCACTATTCGCAAGTAAAGGCAACCCATGGTGTTCCTCGCGCGATGATTCTAATTACGAGTGGTCTCATGGCTCTAATTCAATCATCCCTTGGTCGCCGCTTTTAGTTGCCTCTTACAACCGTCTGCGTCCCACTGCCCCCCCGGGGGGGGGGTTTGATCCGCGAGAGCTATTTAATTTCGCTCAAGTCTACTGACAAACCGGTTAGGCTCCCCCTATCCGCCACCTGGGATACGCCACGTGGGAGTATCACCTCTCCCTTACTACACCATATCTCAGAAGTTCAGCTACATTTAGGGGGGCCAAACCTTGAGTAGGTGATTGTGTGTTGTTAGAATGAGTTAGGAGGCAGGAAGGATTAACTCAGAAATTTAACTAGAAACAATGATGAAATCACTGGGATTCAGAACCGAACTGGGGACTGAACTAGCCATAAAATAACGGGAATCAATCAAGGAAGTGCGAGGGATTGTTGCTAGTAATACTAATACTTGTGGTTTTACGTGATAGTTATATCATAAACACAGCCATGTGACCTCCAGTTTCATTTGGAATCAAAAACCTGAGGTGCGTGATACTTCATTTCAAAAATTTCAAGTGCATTGGTCGATTTACGATCCCCAGCTACCTTGGTGAGATGCCAGCAATGATGTCACTCTGCTATCATGACGCAATATATTATTATTTTTATTATTATTATTATTATTAATGACTTTTTCCTTACATTTATTTGCTGATGACTGTGGCCTATATGTTTACGTTCATAAAATTCAAGCAATATTAATTACCTTACAAAGAATATAGTAGTATACATGTGAACTCTTTCTCTAGATTCATTTCAGAATATCGCTCGTTTGAATGGTACCCAAACTATATCATTCTTTCTCTAATTATTTTAGCTAACGCTATTGTAGACTAAATTTCAGCATAGCTGGGATAAGGAAGTGGCCGTGGCCTTTATTAAGGTACAGCTACTTTACTTGGTTGATGTCAAAAAGGGAAACCATGAAAATCCACTATTTCACATTCATACTGCATAGCCTACTGACTCCATATAAGTACTGCTGATGTAGCAGTATACCATTATCAAAACTTATACATGAATTGAAGAGATCGTTCATGCTATTTGTGGAACTACAAAATTAACGGAGGAAATTATAGCTTCCTTTCACTAGTTCATTTGTAATACCTTAAAGAAAATTGAACTATCACTCAGTCCAATTTATTGGAAAGAAAGGAAAGTTGAACCGTAAAGTGATGTAAACTAGACGGGTTGAATAGTCGGTCTCAAAGCATTACTGGTGTCTTTGTCATCTTATGGCCCGTACGGTGGACAGAATACACATGGGAAAGAATCCAGATTTAATATGGCTAGGAATTACGTAAAGCGAAGTTTCCTTTTCAGTTTGTTACTCAGTAAATACATATTTCAAATCGTATCGTTTAACGCTTTTCAGAAAATTCGAAGTCATGCGAATAAGACTGTCTGTACTTACGTTTCAAAAGAACTTCTAAAATATTTCAACAGGTCTTCCAAGTTGCATGAGAGAATACAGCTCGAGCCCAGGGATCAGTAGTCTTTGTCCGCATAAAAGATCAAGTATAAAGCACTTTGATGATAATAAAATTTACAATAGGAATATAATTTTTAGTAATTTGCAACAGGCACAAAGAATGTTGATGTGTTGATATTTCAACAGCTGATAAACAGAAACATGATAAAGATCTCTGTAACGACTATTAACTTTCATGTAAAAACCCTTCAAAATCAAAAGTATTGGTGGAATTATATACACGGACAGCGGATCTTCTCTCATTAGTTTCTCCAGTGTCTACTTACCTTTTATGGTCTCTTCTTCTCGTTTGTAATATGTAATAGATTAGATACAACCATCTTATATAAACCGAACTTAGCCTAAAACATTCCCGCTTCACCGGGAAGCTGACAATAATGTGGACTTTCTGAGAATATTGGTCATAAACATCCTAATAAAATTATCACTTTACTGTATGATTACCATCCCTTAGTTATAATCTGCTGCGTGGCAATTCTCTCACTTCGTTCGACTTAAACAAAATCTACATGCTGGTGATACAAATTCTTCGAATGTTACTTTCTAATCAGAGTTCCAGATCAAAGTGGCCGATGAAGAAGAAATGGAACACCATGGCAAATTGAACGAATCACACTTGTCAGAAAAGGTTCTAATAATTGGGTACAACAACGGAGAAGAGATAGAGCCTGACTTTTAAGGTCAAGTTGGCGCCACGAAGCTACTTATTAAAAGATGAAGATGGTCGTTCCGAAGGTTACATCCCCTTCAGCCAAATGAAGCAGTTCACACTTAAGAGCGTCAGTAATATGTGTCATTACAAACAGATGGTCAGATGATTTCTCCAGAGTATTTCCTATTCAATGAATACAGTGACCTCGCTATCTAAAACACTGGCATCTTCCTCTCGTGGCCTCATAGTGACCTGCTCGAAATTTATGATACTTCAGGCAACACGAAAGGCTTCTGGCAATTTTGGTTGAAAGAATTAGCGAGTTCAACATCCCTTAGAGTGATCACATAAGATACTTGTCTTCCTAGAGATGGTCATGAAATGTTTGCAGTTATACTGCGTATGTTAAATTTTCCTTAAACAGTATGTTTCAGAAAAAGCGCGCAAAAATTAAACAAAAGACAAGAGATGCTCTATTAATCATCGCTATTTTTTTTTTATTTTTTTTTTTTTATTCGCCTTTTCAAAAGTACAAAGTTACAAAGTACAAATCACATTGCAAATTAATTTTTTAAAATGACAGTTTAAAGAAAGGGACTGACCTGAAACCCAAAAGCACACCTGTAGAATTGTATACGAGTGTTGAGTCTAATAGAAACACTAAACTGCACGTTATAATTTAAGGAAAGAATCCAAAATTAGAATAACACTCTTTTAAAAAAAAATACAGAGTCATCTCACTGTTATCAGTTCTCAGTACCTCACCGGATAACATAACAGAAAATACATTTAAAAATGAAATAGATGTTTCGCAAATTTCTCTATGTTGCGGTTTTTTACCAGTTCCCAACGAGCAGTCTTGATTGATCTGATAAAGTCCACCAAAGTCCATCCACTCTTATCGTATGCCGTCAAATTCCAATGCACTGCCGCCGCTAGCAACCATGTTACAGCATTCACTGCTGATTTTTCCTCCAGTTGAAATTCGCCAATCATTAACTGCTCAGTCGATAAAGAAGACAGACCTCCGTGTATTTTCCGCACTGTATTGACAGTCCATGTCCAGACAAGTCGCGCTTCTCGACAAGATGTAACTCGGTGCACTGTGGTATCAACCTCGCCGCAATGTCCACACTTATTATCTTCAGACAAGTTGTGACGAAATCGTTTTGTTGCTGTTGGAACGATGTCATTAATTAACGAGTAGACTGATGACCTCCACGGGGTGGGTACTTGTTGATTGTTAGCGTTTGACCACACCATTTTCCATTTTCTTTGAGGAAATTTTTGTTCTACCGGTACTGGTCGCTGTAATCCTTTCAGCAGGTAAGTGTAGAAATTCTTTGTCGTGTGAAATTCTTTTCGTTCCTTCCGATCCTGCGGGAGGCTGTCAAGGATACCAACGATGGTTCGGAAAGCAGGATGTATATGCCTATGTCGACCACCTCTGACATCAGGCTCCGGAGGTGTAAGAAATGTCAGTTCTGTTCGAGTGTGCAACCCTGACAGTGATTTAAGTATTGTTCTTCCCAGCAGAGCCTTACATTTCAGGTCTACACAGATTAGGTTGAGTCCGCCATGTGTAACCGGCAAGTACAGCTGATCACGTCTCACCCGATATAGGGAACCTCTCCAAAGATAGTGGCCTAGACAAAGTTCTATACGCTGTGTTATTTGTTTTGTTGCAGGTAGGACTTGCGCAAAGTACCAAATTTTAGATAAAGCAAACACATTAATATGCCATACTTTTTGGATGAAATTCAGAGACCTGTGCTGCTGCATTAAGGTGTTTCTAACTTTATTAATTGTCGACGTCCAATTCTCGGTTAACATGTCTTTAAAATTTTGTTGGAAAACAATTCCTAAGATCTTCAACTTAGTTGCAATGGGCAGTGATCTATTAGGCGAAGGTGATGGATGACGGCCAAGAAGCAGCATTCCGGACTTTTTCTTATTTACGTTCGATCCTGAATCTTCTTCAAATTCGTGGATGATATGTAGAGTTCGCTCTTCGTCGGATGGTTCTGTTAGGATAACACACACATCATCAGCATACGCCCGTACTGTCACTTTTTGTGCACCGAGTGACAGGCCAAATATACACTGATTTATTCGGTGGAGAAATGGTTCTAGCGCTACGATGAACAGAAGCATAGAGAGGGGACATCCTTGACGAACTGATTTCCGTATAGGTATTTTCCCAGTTAGATGTCCATTTATAAGGATTCGTGAGGTAGCTATTCTATACAGTTCTTTAATGCACTCAATCAATTTAGGTGGAAAGGCGAAAGTTTGCATTGTGGACCATAGATATGGATGTTTTATTCTGTCGAAGGCCTTGTGGAAATCCAAACTTACGAGTGTCGTGGGAGGAAGGTTCGATGAGGCTTTGTCGTGTAACAGAATGATGTTTCTGAGCACTAACAGATTGGAGATAATATTTTGATCTGATGTCCCACACGATTGCCATGGTCCGATGATCTGTTTCAACTGCAGTTTTATTCGAGATGCTATTATTTTAGTGAAGATCTTGTAATCTGTATTTAGCAAGGTGATCGGTCTGAAGTCTTCCATTTCTAGAGGTCTTGTGGTTTTGGGAATTAAAATAATAATTCCCGACGTGAAATCTTCCATTAAGATGTGTGGCCGCTCTAGTATTTCTTGGTACACTTGCAACAGGTCACCCCCTATTATGTCCCACATTATTTTGTAGAATTCATAAATTATTCCATCTGGGCCTGGAGAGCTATGACGCTGTGCTTGGGAAAGTGCAGAGAGTATTTCCTCCGAGGTAATGTCTGCAATCAAACTTGACTCATACGATTTATTCAGTGTTGGTAGACCGTGCTGTAGGATGCTGTAAGAGGGCTGATTAATGGGTGGGTCGTCATGGAATAGTGTTGTGAAGTAGTCTGCACCAATTTTGAGAATGTCTGTCATCTCCGACTGTATGTGACCATGCTCATCCCGGAGTTTAGTAATTGCTTTCCTCTTCCCTTTACGTCTTTCAGTCAAAATGTGAAATAGTGAAGCACGCTCTTCTTCATATACTGAGGGGACTTTTGCACGGACGAACGCCCCTTTCAGATGATTCTCTTGAATATTAATGATAGTGTGTTTGAGTTCTTTCATTTCATTAAGGACATTCTCTCCACTGGCTTGCTGTCGTTGAAGCTGGTATAAAACTTCATAATAAAAATTCAAGGTATTCCTCTTTTCCTTTGCCCGTTGTTTAGAAATCTTTTGAAAAAATCGTTTAATTTCTGGTTTAACAGTATCCGTCCACCAGGTCACATGGTAATGGTATTTAGATCGTTTACTACGCAATTTCATCCATAGTGCTCGAAAATCATTTTGGACATCTTGGTCGTACAAGAGGGACGCATTAAGTTTCCAGAATCCATACCCATGTAGAGGTGGTCGTATTGTTGTTGAGTAACGAAAGAGGAGAGCATGATGGTCACTGAAGGACACCGGTATAACCTCAGAACTGTGTAGCCTAGTTTTCATCTCTCGTGATATATATGCCCGATCTATTCTAGAAGCCGACCCAGCCCTGTAGAATGTAAATTGGACATCAGTTCCATGTTTCAGTTCCCAAACGTCATGTAACTGTAATCCCTCAACAAGATTTTGTAGGCTGCGACAGTTATTGAAATGTCCAGTTTGATCACGCGGATTTAATACACAGTTAAAATCACCGGCCAAAATTATGTTGTTAATAGGGCCCTGCACAAAATATCTGATGTCATCTTCAAATAAGCGTTCTCTGTCTAGACGCCCTTGCGAACCGGACGGAGCATAAACATTAATAAAAATGGTGTCCTCACATTGCACAGAAACAATTCTACCATTGGGATGAAACTCCGCGTCAGAAACAGTCAGTCCTGCTCGATATATTATAGCCGTGCCTCGAAGTGATGGACCTACGTTTACTTTATATTCGTATCCCGACAGCCAGTCTAAGTTTGGATCATTAACTTCTTGAAGAAATAGGATATCTATGTCATGAACCCTGAGAAAATCCTGAAGGAGAGCTTGCGTGGTTAGACTTTTGACGCCGCCTACATTCAAGGTGGTGACACAACGTAGAAGAGTCATCTGCAGAAACAAGGGAAGAATCAAGGTAATTGTAGTAGAATTCATTCCGGTAGAAGGATGTGATTAAGCTGTTGTGGTCAATACACTGTCACACATACTCTGGTTTAGAGTTTCTATTATTTAAGCCGACTGCGTGAGGTACTACGCCTTTGGGTGTTGTACGGTTTTGATTCGTCACGTGCAACGTATTGTTTGACAACTTTCATCTGTAGGTTGTGAGAGTCCTTGGTACTGCCTGTCGTATTCGGGGTAGTCTTGTCACCTGCTAGCAACGTCACTGCACTTTCACTAACACTCGGTCCTGTAGGTGTGTTAGGATCAATTACAGGGTCAGCAAGGGAAGAATTGTCTAAATCCGGTGTAAGCTCCATGTCTGCACTGCGCAAGAAAGCAGGCTGTGTTTGTTTGTTGTCTGTAATTGGATGGTTTGTAAAATCTGGGTGTGTGTTCTTGTTGGTTAACTGAGTGTCTCCTGTTGGTGTATGAGTGTCGTCCTGAAGTTCCATATCCTCAGACCACAGCTGTCTTTCTAGTGGTGTATTTACTATTTGTTTCATTCCAACTGGGTTCTCGTCAGCTGCCGCCTGATCTACAGTCTCCCGTAGTGTCTGAATATTTTCCCCCTTCTCCAGGTTGTCGCTACAAAGTGTCCTGATTGCTTCTTCCGTACTACGAGGTAAAGATGTGTCTGCTATGCTGTCAGCTAGAAGCGAGGTTTCTTGAAAGTTGTGTTGTTGTTTATGCGGAGTGTGAGTAATACTCTCTAATACGGTTGGGTATTCAGGCGAGAGAACGCCGACTTCTGCATCTGTTGTATTGCTTAGTGTACTGCTCCCATCAGACTCGGCCACTGCGGAGCTGTATGTTTGTTTTCTACTCAGCGCGGAACGCGCTTTCCTATTGGGACAATCTATTTGAAGGTGTGTCGTTTCTTTACAATAGAAACATGATTTTGATTGTCCTTCGTACGATAGTAGAATTCTACAATCATTCAGCATAAGCTGAGACGGGATAGGGTACTTAAGTTCTATTTTTACAATTCGTATGCCATTACTTACATCAGAAAATTCGTAGGCTTCATTCCACCGTTCTTCCTGGATGTCTTTGACTACTCCATATGTAGAGAGCACTCGTGCAAGACGATCGTTGCTTACTTCTGGAGGGAGGTTGAACACACGTACGCGTTTAGTTAACGTGTCCGCAGCCGAAACCGTTACTTTAGTGGTACCACCATTAGCTAATAGAAAAGTTTTCACTCCTTCGTGACGTGCTAGAAGGTTTTCATAAAGAGTCACAGATACTAGTTTTATGTACACAGCATTTTCTCCGTTATTTAACTGTATAGCAATCACTTGGTCTCTGTTAAGTTTTAGTTCGTGACTAATCCAACGATGGATTTCTAAAGGTGAAGGCCTATTAATCCTGTCGTCGAAAACACATTTTATAGTGTTCTTCCTGATACTTGCCATGATTGTACGTACAATTTCCCAAGAACTACACAAAATATGTATTAGGAACACACACTTGCACTACGCGATAACCGCACAGTACCGACACGCCGCTTGCCGTGTTACCTCGGCCGAGGTTACGCACGAACTGACTATTAGGGAACCTTGGGTCTTAGAAGCCAGCTGAAAGAGATACGAGGCTAAGGATGTCAATCACTACTATTTTTCGATGTAGTATATATAGAGCCGATTCACATATGCATTTCTTAAAATTTTCCTGAATTTTTACAGTTATTACTGAACAGTATCATTACCACAGTTACTCAAATTGGCGGCCACCGTATACGTAATTCCGTAACACTCTTCCGAATATCCCTGGTGTATTTCGAATCACATCAAATGGGACTACAATCCTGGCAACTAATTCCATGTAAATAAATCGGAAAACAGTTATTATGGTAGAAATGTTTAAGTTCAAGTTTCCTTTACCTGACTTTTAAGACTCTAGATTCCCTATCTCACAATGTTTAAATTTCTGCAAACTCTTCTTGAAACATCCTGAATTAAAACTTCCACCTCATATCGAAAGTACGTTTAAATTGAAACAGACAAGCTAGTTGTGACAGTTAATTCATTTCCTCCTCTGAATTAACTGAAGACAGTTGTTTTATTTAAATTTTACAGCTACTTTCGAAAGTTCCTGAACACAAGGATATTCTCAAGCTTGAAGAATCGGCCCTGCTTGAAAATCTGAGCTGCGGACACTTTGTCCCCTCTGATTACATTTTGACAGCTGCTTTCATAAGACAGAATTAAACGGTACTAGTACATTGCTGTTATTTTATATGGAGGTACTTGTAGCACTAATTGACGTTCTGTCAACAAAATAAAGGGGTTCGATCCCGACTGAAGTCGTTGGCCTTTGAGGTGGTTTAAATGCCACAGCTCCGTATCGTTTGCTTTCAGTACATCAAATACCTCTTGCGGGAGAAATTTACAACTTGACTTGAAAATCAATAACAATTGAAGAGTTCTTGTGTATAGAATCATTAATATTTTTGAATGCACAGTCACCTAAAAAGAAATGAACACATGGTATTGTTTAAGTCACTCAAATGTACTAAATAACCACATATGACCAACGCTTGTGTATCCATTACAGAATGCCCCGCTCGAACAATTCCTTCACCGGATTGTTAGTGGGTGCAAGAGGTACCATACCGGGGCTGATGGTCGAGTTGAGGAAGAGGTTTGCCCTCAAGGAAAACCATGATTGCCGAGGCGGTTGTGCGTGGGTCCGTGCTTCTTTTAAGGAACTATTTATATTCAAAAAACATTGTACAGTACTGTGTCTCATGGCAAACCCGCTGAGGGTCAGTTTTCTAAGTAAAGGATTATATGTATGTGTATATACATTTCTCAGAAACAATTCAAGCTATAGATAGGCCTATAATGTTTGTTGTCGGTATCCACGGGCTTTACATCTTCATGGGAGGTGAATTATATTATGTTACAATTTATTGAGGCCCCACAGGGAGTGGTAACTAAAGGCTTCAGCAATCTGTAACATCAGTACCGAAAAGGATGGAGTGTTTAGTCTTACTTCTGACCGCCGTTTCCCTCAGGGACGAATCTGATGCTCGTTTCTGATGTGGGACAAGGCGACCCAGGAGTAATGACCGCGAGAGAATTTGAAGTAAGTTTGTATTTTTGACTTCCTGAAGTGAAATCTAACCCCTTTCCCTTTGGGTGAATTGAACACGTCTCTACTGCATCGGCCAGGCGGTCTCCAGTGAACCTCATTAGGCTATACAGTGCACAGTTAACAAGATCAAATGGTAACACTTAGCAGCCAAGGAAGTAACAGACAAAGCAAGGTATGCATGGGCAATGTCAGTCCCTGGAAGAGTGAAAGATAAAATATTTCACTATTTGGAACCTGGGCACAAAGCGAACAGAGTGGATAGCGCCTAGCCATATATCAGGCCGCCTTGTGTCCGGAGAATTAACCTACTGTGTGGGTTGAGAGAACCTCTGGGCCTGAGTGCACTAGACGTTGTAGTTTCTAAATATTTTGACTTTCTGATAATTAATCGAACCCACGTCCCTCAAAATGAAATGAAGATGCCTTTACTTCCTGTAAGGCACCCCTTCCCTTCCCTCGGCACTGCATAACACCCGAGATGATGCCACGTTAATGACATTTGGATATCTATGTATGTTGATTACCATCAAGTACTCGTGGAATTTTACGCATTTTATTGAAATGGAGGGTCAAGAGGTGTTAAGTGTACTTACGTACAGTAGCAGAAATATGTAACCGTACACGCGAATTGTTGAAGTCCTAGATAGTTGGCACCTTGTGTGCGTAAGGACGAAAAACACTGTTTACACGTTGGTTCAGACCGAAGAACTGGCGTTCGCTGTAAATCGATCGTTAAACTATCTCCGTATTATATCCATGAACCCGCCGTGTAATATAAGAAGGTCTACCATCACAACGAAAGTTAAGTAGATTACAATGAAACAAACAAGCAAACAAATTTCATGGCATTACAGGCCTGAAGAATTTTGGCCTACCAAGCGATCGCTGCTCAGCCTGAATTCCTGCAGATTACGAGGTGACGCATGGTCAGTGCGACCGCTACTCTTGGCTTCTTAGACCGGGTCCGCCATTTCACCGTCAGATAGCTCCTGAATTGTAATCACGTAGACTGAGTAGACCTCGAATAAACCCTCATTTTCAGATAAAAATCTCTGACCTGGCCCGGAATCGAACCCGCAGCTTCCGGATGAGTGCCGAGCATGCTACCCCTAGACCGCAGGACCGACTAACTAGATTACACCTCGCCGAAAATAATCTAGTAATACCCAGTTTCAGAGGAAGACAATGACACTAGTATTACATGTATAGCTCATAGCTTCACGCCGAGCGAGTAGTTGCCTCAGTGGTAGCATTATCGCTCCTGAAACCCCAGGTCGAATTTGCGAACCTCACCGCGACGGTAAATATGATAGCTGTAATTAAAGTAGTAGCAACGTAGTCCAGACACTTGCAGGAGATAGGGCATGCGCAAATAGAATATGGGAGCGGTCAGGTGGTAGTGTTGTCGATGTGTAGTGTGCGTTTGACAGCCATCTCGTTGGGAGTGTTGTTGCTATGTGGCGTTGAAGTGAAGAGTGTCGATTCCACCGTTCTAAGGCATTTTCGCAAAAGGTGATCAGCATTGATGGAATAAAATCGAGATTTCCCGAGGCAAAAATGTATCAGAATGTTATTGAGGATTACGTGAAGCCTGTGGCGAGAAAGCATTGCCGTAGAGGACGATATACGATGGGTCAGGGCGTTTCGTGCGGTTCGGAATGAGACTGCGAATTTGCACGACACAAATCGGCCGTCCATTCCTCAAGATCATGTTGACATTGTGAGCGGTATCAGTGGACTGTTCGGGAATTACCAGTCATCAAACGGTATGGTGCATACAGACGAAATGACTTAACTGAGGATAATTGCGTCCCGTTCAGTTTCACATCAACTCACTGAAGTACAGAAATGGCATCGGTATGCACTAACTGGCATCTACCTGGACAGATACCGCAAGGAATGGGACACATTTCTGCAGCGTACTGTCGCAATTGATGAGACGAAGTTACGATCCTACGAGCCTGAATTCAGGCGTCAATCGAATGAATGGTGTCACCAAGGTTCGCCACGTCCACAGAAAATTTGACAGGAACCCAGTCGGGTGAATTTTATGCTGATTACGGCATACGACAACGAGGGTGTTATTATTATGCATGCTGCGCCTGAAGGACCAATCGTCAATAGCGACTACTATGGCCGATACCTGGAGCCACATCTGTTTCCGGTTATACAGCACAAATGTCCACGTCTATTGCGAGACGATCGCTCTGTCTTGTTGCATGAGAACGAACGTTGTCGTGTCGTGTCGCAAACATTGTCAAGCTCTTATTGCAACGGTGGCATTGGTAGGTCGGAGAACACCCTCCGTACTCACCTGACATGAGCCCTTGTGACTTCGACCTGTTTCCGAAGATGAAGGAACCACTCCGTGGCCGCGAAATTTCTGACGTGTCATCAGTACTTCGCGCAGTAGGGCCCTCCTTCGCTGTCATTAAGGCAGAACGAGTTTGCGGGTGACTAAATTGAAGGAATGCAATTATATTTGTTACATCGTTAAATATTGCGTTATATCAATATTGCCTCTCCTTCATTTGTAGCCCCCTCATACGATTACTTTTTCACGTAACTTATTTCTTATAATCACTTGATTTTACTATCACTCACATGAAATTACTCTTTTGTTCTTCCTTTCTACGTGAGTTTGGGTATGACTAGCGATAATTATTAATAATAATAGTCGTGTGGCCTCAGCTGCCGTGAGCAGACATTTTAATCTGATGTCATCTAGGCAGCAACAATTTAGCCAATTTAAGAACGAATTGTGAATTATCATCGACTTTTGGAGTTTATAAAGGTGTGAGACAGGGATTCATCTTAACAGCTTAGCTACGTCTACGGTGAATATATAATGAGAAATGCCCTAGACAACTGAGAAGGAAGATTCGCCATTTTTGGTAGGGGAAACAATACCCTATGTTTTGCGGACGGCACCACACTTGTAGCTGAGATGACTGATCGTGTACAATATGAAGGTTAGTCTTGGTATGGTCATTAATTGTAGCAAGACAATAATTATAATCAACAAACGTGAATATATTCAGCTACGACAGTGCCTAAGCAACCTCCAAGTTGATTGATGATGATCATGATTATAATGATCCTTGTTGTTTAAACGGGGCTATCTAGGTCATCGGTCCCTAATGGTACTGAATGAGACGAAATGTAATGACAGTTTAAAAACCCAAAGTTAATCCACTGACCAGAATTAAAAACGTGAAGATGAAGAATAAATTGATGAATATGAAGTTAAAATAATCAGCGGATCTCACCCGCAATATTTAAAGTTAAAAATATTTCCAAAATCAATCCAGTGACTAGAATACAAAAAGACGCCGATGAACAATGATTATGAACTTAAGACATTCAATGGACCCGACCCACAATGCCCCGCTAGTCCAGAAACTAACGTAAAATAATGGTGCTTCCAAAGCACAATCCTGAATCAATGATGCTTGTTGTCTTAAAGGATCCAAAATCCAAGTCAACGGCCACTCATAATAGTACTTATCGCTAGGAAAGGAGAACCATGGTATTTCTCATGTTGCGGTACTAATAAAAAATAACGTAGACTCACGGTGTTCCTCAAATTGTGGTACTACTCGCAGGTAACGCAGACCTATGGTGTTTCTCACATAATAACGCTACTCATTGGCAACGCAGACCCATGGTGTTCCTCACATAGTGGTACTAATCACAGGTACCCTTACAATTCCATGGTGTTCCTTAGATGTGGGTACTAATCACAGGCAACCCAGACCCATGGTGTCACTCAAATAGTGGTACAAATCACAGGGAACGCCCAGACCGTTGGTGTTCCTCGGAACGCAGACCCGTTCCCACCAATAGTTGCTGAATCACCCCAGCGAGGATAGCCTCTTTTTATCTCCCTGGGGTGTTCAACCGTATCTGGACAGAGGGTGAGCCTCCGTCAAAGACGCGAGTACTGCACACCCTACTGATCCACCCACAGACCCATGGTATTCCTCACATAGTGCTACTAAGCGCAAGAAAAGTCTACTCATGGTGTTCCTCGCTTGATAGTACTAATCACAGGTAGTCTCATGGTTCAAAATTCAGCGTCCTTTGGTCGCCCCTTTTAGTCGCCTCTTACCGGGAAATTTAGCCGTGCGGTTAGGGGCGCGCAGGTGTGAGCTCGCATCCGGGAGATAGTGAGTTCGAATCCCACTGTCGGCAACCCTGAAGATGGTTTTCCGTGGTTTCTCATTTTTACACCAGGCAAATGCTGGGGCTGTACCTTAATTAAGGCCACGTCCGCTTCCTTCCAATTCCTAAGCCTTTCCTATCCCATCGCCGCCATACGGCCTATCTGTGTCGGTGCGACGTTAAGCAAATAGCAAAAAAAAAAAAAAAAATAGTCGCCTCTTACGACAGGCACGAGATACAGTGCGTGTATTCTTCATCTGCGTTTCCTACCAATAGTTGGTTGTTTGTTTGGTCCGCGAGAGCTATATTATTTCGCTCAAGTCCACCAGCAAGCCTGTTCGGACCTCCTGTCCACCACCTGGGACGCGCCACGTGGGAGTATCACATATCCCCTTGCTACAACAGCGTAGTAGGTTTGTGGCCAAATTGTTTGTCATTTTACTTATCTGGGTTCAGAAATCGAAGATACAGGTAGCTATGAAAAATCTTGCTGGAACGTATAGCTATGGCAAAATTAAAGACGATCTGGCAAGGTAGAGCAATTACACTGAATATGAACTCCCGCACTTCTTTTCTCGATTTTCGTGTATAGATGTGAGACTTGAACCATTAAAGCTAAAGACAGAACTGAATCAATGCCTTCAAAATGTGGTGTTGGAGAAGGATATTGCGGGTACCATGTACTGCTATGCGAAAAATAAGTCACCCAGAAATTTGAAATTCAAGGCAGTCTATGCCAAGTTGTGTACCAGAGAATCCTACAATTCCTTGATCACATTATCAGAATAAATTGTGACAACCTGAAAAAACTAGTTTTCCAAGGAATAGTTCACGGTTATGAGGACAAGTGGCACAAAGGTAGTTTGACCAAATCGGAGAGACCACTAACCTACCACGGAGAACTACTATCAGGTAGACTCTAGATTGCACAGAATGTCATCAACTTATGAGAGAAGCAACAACGTCACGAAACTCAATCATGAGTATAACGACTAAAGAGGGAGAGAGAGAGGTGGGAGGGGGATGCCTAAGCGTCATTTGAATGATCCTGTTTACTCTACCAGATGTCAGAGAAACCGGATCTCTCTTGGGTGATCTAATGCAGAGATTGGAATTAAAATCATCGGGTAAACACGAAATGTTTCACCAGAGATCATTGCCATATCGACATCCTATAACGTGGAGAATCGAATGGACTTCATTCGCTGTTCAAATACCCCACGATCTTGGGATCTAGTGGTCGACAACTTATCACTGAATTAAGAGGGATCAACCGTTTAAGGAGTCACAATTTTCATAATCGGAGGGCCGTTGAGAAAGAGGCCGTGACATGCTGTGGAACTTGACGCCTCTGCCGTTAGTTGGAAGAATGTAGACAAGGGATGCGTCACATTCTCCGACGAGACTAGCATCGCAACTCACTGTCAGGATACTGTTAGAGTGTGTCGTGAGCCTGGTACGAGATATGATTCACACTGTGTGAAACATCGTCCAAATTTGGAACGCTTTAGCGTATCATGGCGGGGATTGGTCTCTCACGACGGCGTTGATACGTTGGAGAGCTTCCACGGCCGGTTATCCACTCAATTTTGGAGAATGCGTTCCTTCCTTTCAGGCCAGAGCGATATCCTGGCCGGTAAAAGCAAGATAACCATCCGGCACACCAAGCTGAAGTCGTTCAGGTGTGGTTTCGGGTGAGGCGCAAGATCACAGTTTTAGATTGACCACTGAAGTCACCGGACCTGAATGTCATAGAGAACGTATGTCGAAGTTAAAACGAAAGTGACAGACGTCCATACAGACGACCCAGTTGTGGGATACATTTCACAGGCTCTGAGAATATCTCGTCCAGAACGAGGAATCCATGCCCCAGATAATCCAAAGATCTCCGGAAGCCCATAGAGTCTTGATGGATTTTTATAGAAGTGTGTGAACTGGAGGTTCTCTTCTTACAAACGAAAGATTATTTGAAGTTCTCTGCCCACGAAATAATGTAACAAGATTATATTAATACGGAAAGTTCAAACGATTAACCCCAAAATTAACAAGTCATCTTTTGTTACGAAGTGATGAAAGGCAAGTCTGGAGCTCTGTGATTACTTATACTGTGTGACATCTCCGTGCTGGGCTGAATGGCTCAGACAGTTGAAGCACTGGCCTTCAGCCCCCAACTTGACAGCTTCGATCCTGGCTCAGTCCGGTGGTATTTGAAGGTGCTCAAATACGTCAGCCTCGTGACAATAGATTTACTGGCACGTAAAAGAACTCCTGCGGGACGAAATTCTGGCACCACGGCGTCTTCGAAAAACACAAAGTAGTTAGTGGCATGTTGAAACAAATAACGTTATTATTATTATTATTATTATTATTATTATTATTATTATTATTATTATTATTATTATTATTATTATTATTATTATTATTATTATTATTATTATTGTACCGGGCGGTACACCTCCACGCCGCTAATTCAAAATGTGCGCCAGTTGAAACTCCTCTGCTGGAGGAAGTCTGAACTTTATTGACGGTATTTTTCTACTTTCTCAGAAGATGTCACTACCTGGAAATTTTGGAGTTTTAGAACTGTGTATTTTTGATGTGTTTTTGTTTTGCTTGAAGTAAGAAGTGTGAACTTTCTCTTCTAGAGGACACTACTGAAGATCGACAATAGTGCACCCTGGTGGGAAGTGAAAGAACTGTTTTTTTTTTGGAGAAAATGTAATTTCAAAAGTTTGTTCTTTGCGAAATTTCTTTCAGTCATTAGTTAAGTTGGCAATATTAACCCTTTCTTTCCCCTTGTTTTAAATCTAGCCAATCCCGAATTTCTTAACTTAATTTTCCACCAATAATGTGTTTCTTCTTCATCTTGTGTAGGGGTTTCTCTTTTTTCTCCAATAAAGTGATTGTGGGCGGGTGTTCTCATTCCCCTAACGCCTAGAACCTTCCGCGAGAGTATATAAACTGCTGATTTTTGGGTCTCTGCGCCACTTCTGTTCCATCTTTCAGTGTGTAAAGTACATAGCAGGGGGCGGGAAGCGCCTCTTTCTTCGGCAACAGTCAACAACCAGGTAATGGCCGATTAATTACTTCTTTTCTTGCTTGCTCAGCAGTTTAACTCTCGGGGCGGGTCCGAAGTTTTTCCATTATGTAACCTTCCTTAAAATGTAAAGAAACTTGTATCTATTCCATCTTTTAAACTGCATATCGGGATAGAGAGTGCTTAACCCTCTCGAGCTCCCAATCATATTGTTTTGAGGTGAACTTATTTTTTCTTAACCCATTCTTCGTTAATGTAATGTAAATTGGTCTTCTCTAATTCACCTCTGTAGTATGGGATTAGCCCTTGCTTTAACGGCCTAGCGCCAAGTAGGTTTTAAATAAAGTGTATTAGGAGTGCGGAGAGCCTCCTTTCAAGTTGGTATTTTAGAGGCTCTTTTTTTTCGAAAACTGAGTGTTGTATGCCTCGAGGAGGCTTTACTGTGTAATTTGGAGCAAGTGCTCCAGGGTTTGATTGGGGTCTTCTGCCCCGTTGTTGAAATTTGTATATCGTAAAGTTGGGCTAGTTGCTCAAGAATTGTGTTTTCAGGGCTCGAAGCCCAAATCCTGTAAATACTGTAATTGTACCTTGTGGTCTTGCTACTCCGTACCTGCCATTCTTGTTATTTCTGAATTTTGGAAAGAAAATATAACCTTGTTAAATTTTACATTAACTTTGATTCCGTAGTTTGAGACCCGTTCACGCCCGCACCTTGTTTCACCTCTACCTACCACTAAATCTCGGTAACAAGTGGTAGCAGAGCGTGGTTGAATGGGTCTCATTTTAGCCCCTTTTGACGGCTAAACATTGTTTTGTTCCGAACTCTAACAATTTTCTCAGTTGCTGGAATTTTTTTGATTTTTTCAAAATTGTTCTGTCATCATGCCCGGCCCTCGCGATGTTCTCCATCTTAACTATTTGCGCAAGGAGGAGTTAATCTATGAATTATCTATTAGAAATGTGCAATCTGGAGGCACGGTTGCAGTAGACACAAACAAGCTTAGAGAGTCCCTAGATTTGCCCATTTCCATCCCCAATTTGGGAGAGAAAGAAATTGACGACTCTCTTTCCACGATCACGGAGAATACTACTGGGCTAGCTTCTGTAGTTAGTTTTTTTTGATGAAAATGATCCTTCTCCTAATCAAATTAAGCGTGTGCAAGCTAGGCTGTTTCATTTTTCAAATAGAGTTAACGATCTGTTGTCTCTAAAGTTGAATGACGTTCAGAAGAAGGAAGCTAGTACGCTGCTTGAGAATATTTCTGAATTATCTAGCAAGGCCACTCAATTGTTAACTGGGGAAGTTCCTCCCAAAATTGATCAACCCACCACAGTGAATGTAGGTAGTGAGGAAGAGCCTCCTAAGGGAGGAGCAAATAGGAAAACCATTGCTGCTCAAACAACCTCTGCCCCATTGGACGAGTCTGAACGCCGTAACTCGTTAAATAATGTACGTTCTGAATTAACTTCCTTGCCATTGAAACCTTTATCTACTATGTCACCCGGGTTTAGCAGCTTGCCTCATCCATTGGCAATGTTGCTCAGAGGTATCTCTAAGTTTTCCGTTAATACCACCAGTGACGTAATTTCATTTTTAAGATTTCTAGTTGAATTTCAGGATCATGCCCTTGTGTTTTCTCTTTCTCCATGTCAAATTTTGCAAATTATCTATCCTTATGCAAGTGGTATTCTCTCTGACAAAATAGTAAGAGCCATTGCCGAGCAATCATCAATTGAAGACTTCCACGCCCACTTGGTAGCTAACTTCATCCCGGCTAGGGCAAGGTCCTCCCTTATTCAGAAGTACTATTATCGTGTACAGCGTTTGGATGAAAACTTGGCTGACTTCATCCAAGATATTAAATTCTATACTAGGGTGTTTGCTCTTCACTTTCCGGAGGACCAGATTGTACAAGCCATTGTGGAAGGCATTTCACCATCCTATAGGTCATATTTGTGTTTCGCGGCGTGCCCGCAAACCTTCTCTGAACTTGAGGCATTGGCCGTCTCAGCGGAAGGAGTTAGATACGCCGATTCATTGCGTGTCGCGAAAGAACCCCCGCCTTCTTTTAGTAATACTCGGCCTCCACCTCGCCGATCAGTCACACCCCGTAAATGCTATGCTTGCGGGTCGCCCGACCACCTTCGGAACAAGTGCCCATTGCTCAAATCTAGTGTGACAAGGAATGGAGCTGGTTCATCACAAGGCTGTTTTAAATGTGGGGCTTTCTCACATATTGCCAAGAATTGTCCCAATTCGAATAGCACCCCCTCCTGCTCAACTTCTGGTGCAACTTCCAACAACAATATAAAGTGACTAGTGCCTTCGGCTGAGTCGATTAATCCATCTTCCCGAGACTCAGCCCCGGGTAAACAGATCGAAAAATCAGGGAAAAGTCAATCTTCAAATCCATCCCTTGAATGCCCCAAGGAGTGTCTTAGGATTGCGGCGGATACCCCCGCACCGGTTCCTTTTCTTAAGATTGAGTTAAATAATGAACCTGTAACAGCTCTCTTAGATTCAGGCAGCGTTTGTTCTGTTATTTCGGATCAATGGTATTCTAAATTGAAATCTGTTTGTAAACTACCTGACTATGGCTCATCTCCTGTCCAATATGTTTCGGCTAATTCTTCTCCATTAGAAATTCTCGGTTCTGTAAATGTCAAAATTCGTATCTTTAAATTTACATGGAAAATTAAATTGTTTGTGGCTAAGCCCCTGTCTTGCCCCATCATATTGGGAGCTGACTTTATTTCTCACACTGGTCTTGTGCTCGATCTTCTGAGTAAGTCGTGCACATTCAAATTTGCGTCCAATTGTAAAATTCCCTTGTTAAAGTGTAATTCTGTATCATGTTCATCTATTTCGCCTACCCAGGATGAGATGTTGTTAGACCTTAGACATCTACCTGAGGAGCAGGCTGATTGTATTCGTAAATTATGTCAGTCATTTCCAGAGGTGTTCTCCGATACTCTTGGTGTTACTGACCTTATTGAATACAAAATCGAGGTCACGGATTCGATTCCTGTCCGTTTTCCACCTTATAGGCTATCTCCACCTAAAATGAAGGCATTGAAAGAAATCATCGATCAGATGTTGAAGGACGGTATTATTAGGCCCTCTAAGTCGGCGTATTCGTCACCCATCTTTCTAGTCCCGAAACCCCAAGGAGGCTTCAGGCCTGTCATTGATTATAGGGCTCTCAATCGGAAGGTGGTGTTGCAATCTGTGCCCCTTCCCGACCTTCATTCTTGTTTTTCATGGTTTCGTAAGGCCAAGTTCTTTACCATCTTGGACTTGAATCAGGCCTATAATCAAATTCCCCTTGCCGAAGAGTCTAAACATCTTACAGCGTTTGCCACGGACTGGAATTTGTATGAATACAACCGCGTGCCTTTCGGGCTCCCCACGGGAGCAGCTGTACTCACTAGGCTACTAGATAGGGTCTTCTCCGACATCAAATTTGAGTACTTATATCACTACTTGGATGATGTCGTCGTATTTTCAGAAACTTTTGAAGAACATCTAGATCATCTGCGTGAAGTTCTCGATCGCCTTCGTAAGGCTGGGTTAACTGTCAAGTTGTCCAAAGTTGCCTTTGCTAATCCCTCTATGTCATTCCTAGGGCATATTGTGTCACCTGATGGTGTAGCAGTCGATCATTCTAGAACACAGGCCATCCGTGATTTTAAACCTCCCAAGGACATTAAAGGTATCGCCAGGTTCATAGGTATGGTGAATTTCTTCAGGAAGTTTATTCCTAACTTCGCTAATAGAGCGGCGCCCTTAAACCTTCTTCGTAGGAAAGGCATCAAATTCGAGTGGGGACCTTCTCAACAAGCCGCTTTTGAAGATCTTAAATTAGCTCTCTGTAATGCCCCTGTACTTGCTATGCCTGATTTCTCGAAGAAATTCATCGTCCAAACGGACGCGTCGTCGTCAGCAGTAGATGCAGTCCTTCTTCAAGAGACTGAACTAGGGAGGCGACCCATCGCCTATGCATCTAGGACCTTGTCGTCTCAAGAAGCCAAGTATTCCATCTATGAGCTCGAAGGTTTGGCAGTCTTATTCGCCTTAGAGAAGTTCCGTCTCTATTTGGAACATGTCAAATTCGACCTGGAGACAGATAATCAAGCCCTAAGCTGGGTCTTAGGTAGGCCGCGTCGTACTGGTCGTATAGCCCGTTGGGCCATCCGTATTTCTGCCTTCCAATTCGATGTCAGGCATATCCGAGGTACCGAAAATGTTGTTGCTGATGGACTCAGCCGTATGTTTTCCAACGACGTCGAGACCCACGAACTGGCCAACAGTTCATCACCTCCCGAGTCCATACTATCTGGTGTTAATGCCATCTTAACAGATGCTCCCATGCTCTTTAGGGATATCGAGAGATACCAACGTGAAGATCCGACGCTGGCTCCGATAATGGAAACCCTTTCTTCTGGGGAACATGTTGTCCCTTATGTTCTGAGGAATGGTGTTCTATGTTGCCCTTCGAGGCATGATAAGATGATGAAAGTTGTCGTTTCAGCTGTTCTTGTGCCTATGATCTTCAAATACTATCATGAGACCCCATTAGGGGGGCATCTTGGAATCTTTAAAACTCGTGAGAAGATTCGTGAAATGTTCATTTGGAAAGGTATGGACGGTGAAATCCGTGAACTTGTAAAAGCTTGTAAATCTTGTTTGCTTAGTAAACCCACCATGTCCACCAAGGTAGGCCTTCTGTCTTCGCATCAAGCGTCGCGCCCCATGGAACGCCTGTATATCGATTATGTAGGACCCTTCCCCCAGTCGAAGGGACATGCCAACAAATTCGTCTTTGTATGTGTAGATGGTTTTACAAGATTTTCCTGGTTATTTCCGACTAAGCTGGCTACCGCTCAGTCCACCATTACTTGCTTAAATTCTATTTTTGCTTCTTTTGGTCCGTGCCAATATATTGTGTCTGACAATGCTAAGGCTTTTACATCTAATTTATTTCGTAAATTCTGCTTTGACTTGTCCATCTCTCATGTAACTACTTCTGTTCATTACCCTCAACCATCTCTGGCTGAACGGGTTAATCGTAATCTCAGGTCTGCGCTTATTGCCTATCATCATGAAGATCATTCCAGGTGGGACACGTCCCTGCATTGGTTAGCTTTTGCTTTGAATTCGGCGGTTCATGAATCACATAAATTTACTCCAGCCTCTTTGATGTTCAAGTTTGTTCCCAACACGCCGCTCTCTAACCTCTGGTCTCTGAGTGACATTCTACCCGAGACAATAGATCCGGACAACATCAAAGATCTTTGGAAGAAGGCTAAAGCCAATCTTAAAGTCTCTCATGAAAAGTGTAGGGAAAGGTATGATCGTGGACGGAGACCCACCCCTTTGAAGGTAGGTGACCAAGTTATGGTCAAGAACTTTGTTCCCGCGGGCAAGCTTGCCCCCAGATTTCATGGGCCGTGTGTCATTCTCGATTTCCTTACGCCGGTTACGTTGTTATTAAGCAATCCAGCCACCGAGAGGATATTTAGGGTTCACCTGTCACAGGTGAAACCAGTGTAAATTTTTGTGTTAACTTGCTTCATATTATTTTGAAAGGAATATGAAGGTTATATTTTTTGAGCTTCACTTTTAAGGCTTTCTGCCCCTTCTATAAAATTTGGTTTCATATTTAAGCATTTTTGTAAACCTCCCCCGATTTGTTAATCTGCCATTCTGTCCTTACCACGGCCATTACCACGCTCCCGTCTCCTGCTATACACACTGTGGCTTGCTTCTATTAAATGCCATGGATATCTGCACGCCGCTGGCCCCTCAACCTCTCCACCAAGCCTGTGCCCTCAAAAAAGATGATGGTCCAACAATATTCTGCCGCCTAGCTTTAATGTTTCAGTGCCCCCGCAGCCGCGCGGCGCTGTGCCGCGACTGGGTTCGAGGACGGGCCCCCTCGACCCCAGCGAGGACGACATGTGCACGGCGAGCCGGAGCTCTCCTCCCGGCCAAGGCTGATGTGCGGCGCACGACCTGCTACTTGCCCGCAGCCTGTATATCTTCACCGCGGGCGCGGCGTGTTTCAACACCACTGCTCCCCTCATAGTGCGGGCGAGCGGTATCTCAGGGTACTTGAGGGGTCCGAGCGGCCTCCTTTGGACGCAAGCTGCAACGGCCGGTCTGGCCATCCAACTTAATCAACATCAACTACATGAACAGTTACTATAAGCAATGACTACACTTGGGAATTCAACAGCAATATTTGGTGGACATTGCAAAATTTTTCTTCACTTTCAGGTATTAAAAGTTTATCTTATGAATTCCACTTCTACAACCATAAAGACTTTACTTCACCTGCAACAACAAAATTTTGAAACTGAATCAAACCACATTAAGAGAATCTTTTAAATTTTTCGGCAATTAATCTCCACATCTACATCAAAACTTAGACCTAGCATTCAAACAAATTTCATGTGTCACCCCTGGAGGAACCTTTGGGGGGGGGGGGGGTCTGTACCGGGCGGTACACCTCCACGCCGCTAATTCAAAATGTGCGCCAGTTGAAACTCCTCTGCTGGAGGAAGTCTGAACTTTATTGACGGTATTTTTCTACTTTCTCAGAAGATGTCACTACCTGGAAATTTTGGAGTTTTAGAACTGTGTCATTTTTGATGTGTTTTTGTTTTGCTTGAAGTAAGAAGTGTGAACTTTCTCTTCTAGAGGACACTACTGAAGATCGACAATAGTGCACCCTGGTGGGAAGTGAAAGAACTGGTTTTTTTTGGAGAAAATGTAATTTCAAAAGTTTGTTCTTTGCTAAATTTCTTTCAGTCATTAGTTAAGTTGGCAATATTAACCCTTTCTTTCCCCTTGTTTTAAATCTAGCCAATCCAGAATTTCTTAACTTAATTTTCCACCAATAATGTGTTTCTTCTTCATCTTGTGTAGGGGTTTCTCTTTTTTCTCCAATAAAGTGATTGTGGGCGGGTGTTCTCATTCCCCTAACGCCTAGAACCTTCCGCGAGAGTATATAAACTGCTGATTTTTGGGTCTCTGCGCCACTTCTGTTCCATCTTTCAGTGTGTAAAGTACATAGCAGGGGGCGGGAAGCGCCTCTTTCTTCGGCGACAGTCAACAACCAGGTAATGGCCGATTAATTACTTCTTTTCTTGCTTGCTCAGCAGTTTAACTCTCGGGGCGGGTCCGAAGTTTTTCCATTATGTAACCTTCCTTAAAATGTAAAGAAACTTGTATCTATTCCATCCTTTAAACTGCATATCGGGATAGAGAGTGCTTAACCCTCTCGACCTCCCAATCATATTGTTTTGAGGTGAACTTATTTTTTCTTAACCTATTCTTCGTTAATGTAATGTAAATTGGTCTTCTCTAATTCACCTCTGTAGTATGGGATTAGCTCTTGCTTTAACGGCCTAGCGCCAAGTAGGTTTTAAATAAAGTGTATTAGGAGTGCGGAGAGCCTCCTTTCAAGTTGGTATTTTAGAGGCCATGTAATTTTCCTTTTTTAATTAATAGGTCTCAGTACATTGGGTATTTTACCCCTGTGTTTATGTCCGTTGAGGACAGCTTGAAGGTGGAGTTTGGTGTGGCCTGGGAGAGGCTTACAGTTGAGAGCGAGTGGCTCTTTTTTTTCGAAAACTGAGTGTTGTATGCCTCGAGGAGGCTTTACTGTGTAATTTGGAGCAAGTGCTCCAGGGTTTGATTGGGGTCTTCTGCCCCGTTGTTGAAATTTGTATATCGTAAAGTTGGGCTAGTTGCTCAAGAATTGTGTTTTCAGGGCTCGAAGCCCAAATCCTGTAAATACTGTAATTGTACCTTGTGGTCTTGCTACTCCGTACCTGCCATTCTTGTTATTTCTGAATTTTGGAAAGAAAATATAACCTTGTTAAATTTTACATTAACTTTGATTCCGTAGTTTGAGACCCGTTCACGCCCGCACCTTCTTTCACCTCTACCTACCACTAAAACTCGGTAACAATTATTATTATTATTATTATTATTATTATTATTATTATTATTATTATTATTATTATTATTATTATTTAATTTACTGTACATGCTCTTTGCATGCTCCACTACATGAGTAGTACTACATGCACTTACAATACATTTCCTTACAAATGCACAAACAAATTACATTTGAATAATTAAATTTCTAGATGACTGTTAATCTTATCAATATCAATCAGTATCAGTCTTCCTTTTTCCTGAGAGCTTGAAAGTCCAGAGCATTAACAAATTTGGAAAATTCCTTTAAATACTTTTTGAATAGCACAGATTTCTGCATTGGCCAATTATCACCTCTATTAACACGATTTATCAAGAATTGCCTAATATTTTTCACTTCACTGCTCACGAAAATTATATGATCTACTGTCTGAGGGCTGCTGTGACTATTATTATTGTTATTATTATTATTGACATCTCCATAAGGACTGTAAGTAGCCATAACTAAATTCTTATTGCATTATTCGATGCAAGAAAAGTAACTCTACAGCCTTCCGGGAACTGAATATTCTGTCGTCAAAATTAGACTGATGAGTGGGAACAAATGCATCTCAATTGCTGGTCTGCTGTGCTACATCAGGTTACGTTAATATGTGTAACTAAGCTAGAAGCCTCTGGCACGACGAAGAGCCAGTAGTTTGCAGTCAGCATTAACTGGTAGTCTATTCACCGCTAAGATAATTCTAGAAGCAAGATTTAATTATACTGTAGACGAGAAAACCATCTGAGATTTAACAGAAGTTATGCTGAAAACTAAAATTAATATACAGTTTTGAAAGAAGGAGAATGCAATGTTGCACGCTGGATGGATTTTAGGAAGAGGAATGCGATACAGTGGATCAAAATTTTAAAACTTAAACCATTAGTGATTATGAGACGTGTGATAATTCTTGTTGTTCATACGCATCAAAAATTTGATAAAACCAAACTCTTAAATTGCAAGTCTCTGAGAATGCAGCGTGTGGAGATAGACACACTTACTTTGTGTAAAACTGTCTTGATTATGGGATTGTTGAACTACGTGCGGAAGTGTAATTTTGCTGACGATGTGAACACGAATTGGAATCACCTTTCCGCGAATGGGTTAAAAGATTTCAGGCTGGCTAGTGGTTTAACGTTGCACTAACACACTGAAGGTTTACTGCAATGCAAGGATGGGAAAGGGAAGGAAGCGGTCGTGGCCTTAATTAAGGCAAAGCCCCAGCATTTGCCTGATGTGAAAGTGGGAAACGACGGAAAACCATCTTCAGGGCTGCCGACGGAGGAATTCTTCGACCTGAAATACGACCCTGAAAAGTTGTCAAATGAATTTATAGTTCCAGAATATGTTATTTGCATGTTTGACATATTATCTGTATCACGTACTGCTTACTGATAACGTGATCACTGACACTAAGTTGAACGCAACCCATAATGCTAGAGAAAGAGCTGAGCCACACGCTATGTCCAACTATTCCTACCATTTTTAGGTATCTTGTAACTTAATTGAATACTATGTTACTGATGATCGAATTTAATTCCAAAAAACGGTTATAAAAAAGAAATTTGATTTAGGCCCTCTGCACACGGAGCTACTCATTAGAAACGTGACTGGTTTGTAACCGGGGTCACAAACTGGTCAGTAACTGAATAGTGACTCTGCTCCACACACGAAGCTACTGCACGGTGACGGATTCTTCCTGAATAGCCATTTGTATTGTTGCTAACTCGCTAGATCGCTTCTTGTCAACCACTGACTCAAGTGACGAAGAAGACATGATTGTGTTTCATTATTTCAGGGGGAAAAATAGAAGGTATTGGGTTTACCCATATCTTGAAAATAACATCCACTGCAGATTATTCATAGCAGTAAAGGAGTTCGAACAAACGGATTCTAAATTTATTTCTTTTTATCGTATGACCAAACACAGTTATATGGACTTGGTGCAGCTTATTGCACCTGCCATTCGACAGCGAAATACAAATGAGGGAATGTGTGAGTTCTGAGGAAAGGTAAAAAAAGTGAACCTTTTTTTGCTATTTGCTTTACGTCGCACAGACACAGATAGGTCTTATGGCGACGATGGGACAGGGAAGGGCTAGAATTGGGAGGGTAGCGTCCGTGGCCTTAATTAAGTTACAGCCCCAGCATTTGCCTGGTGTGAAAATGGGAAACCGGAAAACCATTTTCAGGGCTGCCGACAGTGGGGTTCGAACCTACTGCGTCCCGAATACTGGATACCGGCCGCTCTTAAGCGACTGCAGCTATCGAGCTCGAAAAGTGATCTTTATTTTTACAAAAAAAAAATTAAAAGCTTAGAAAACAAATCCATGATTTCTCCGCAATGTCCTTTCTTGCGTAATCCTTCAGCGTACAATTGTACGGGGTGTTTTTTAATTTCTCCAACTAACTTTATGTTGAAAACTTGTTCGCTCGCTATCGTAAAAAGGCACTTGATCACTGGGAACTGAGAAACTAAACTCGCTGGTGACTGACTCCGCGAGTCACCTGGAACTGATTACAAACTAGTTACTAACAGATTACTAACTGCTAGCGCCGTGTGTGGCTTTCCATTGAAATACACAGGAAGTGACACTCAAGTAATCGGCCGGAAACTTCAGTTACCAATCAATTACTAATGAGTAGCTCCGTGTGTAGATGGCCTTTTTGTGCTGATACAGATTTTGTTGTATTCCTTTACTGTATTGTGATTCATCAGCACTGCTTTTTAAATTATTGTTTACTTTCATTTCATGATGATTACATATTATTGTAACAATTAATAAAACTTCACATTTTTATAAAACATTCTTTGAATACCGTGTACCAATGGTCTATTTTGGCATGTTCAGTGACCTTAACGGGTTTTGTGTCGAGCTCCATGGGTAAATAGTTAGCGTGCTGGTCTTCGGTCACAGGAGTCCCGGGTTCGATTCCCGGCAGAGTCGGGATTTTTAACCATCATTGTTTAAATTCGCTGGCAATGGGGCTGGGTGTATGTGTCGTCGTCGTCATCATTTCATCCTCATCACGACATGCAAGTCGCCCACGGGCATAACATCGAAAGACTTGCACCTGGCGAGCCGAACTTGTCCTCGCAAACTAAAAGCCATACGTAATTTCATTTCATTTCAGCGGGTTTTGTTAGAAACAGGTCTATTTAAATTATTATAGGAAGTAGGAGAAATTCTGATATGAATATAAAATCTTACGCATTCATTCTTTTCATTCCAGCTAAAATTAAAAGATACTACCTAAATGACATGAATTCAAGTTCTTTTATATGATGCCTGTCAAGAAAGTAAGATCGGAGAGAGCCACACGTCAGCATAGGTGGTTTTCGCGGGACAAACTTGCACAGGGGTAAGGGAGAGGCATGTGGTAACAGTTCAGTGCGTTTGCAGTTCTGTGCATGCTGTTGTGTTAAGAGATGTGGGAAGGTAAACAAGGTGAGAGGGGTAGATCGAATTACAAATAGGTCACATCTTAAGAAACCCAAGACTTGTTCAGTTGGCTTTTGAGTGAAGTGATGATGGTAGGAACGGTAGGGGTAGATAAAGATATGAATTTGACAGGCACAGTAGAGCAGATAAAGGATGTAGTAGTTACGAAAAATGAAAAGATCAGCACAGGATACTGTAGCATGAATAGCTGCATCAAATCAGTCTATGGGCTGACGACCCAAGCAACACATTTATTTACGTAACATTTTGATTAAAAGGGAAATGTTTCTTTCCTAGTGGTTTAACGTCGCTCTAGCACATCTAAGGTTTTCGGCGACTGAAGGATGGAAGGTGATAGGATTGGGATTGCAACGGCCGTGGACTTAATTAAGGTTCAGCCCCAGCATTTTCCTGGTGTAAACATGAATATCACGCTCTACCATCTTTAGGCCTGCCGACAGTGGGATTCGGACCCACCATCTCCCGAATGCAAGTTTAAAACTACGCGACTCAAACCAAACAGCCAACTCTCCCAGTGGTATGTAAAATCTGACGATGTTACGGGCACTACGCAGGCATAATACCAGTACCAGTTAAATTATTATTATTATTATTATTATTATTATTATTATTATTATTATTATTATTATTATTATTATTATTATTATTATTATTATTATTACCTTTAGTCAGCGCTGCCAACCTCTGAGGTAGCCAGGATCGTACAATATCTCCAAAATAACCTTCAAATATTCGCTATTGAAGTCTCTTTACACCACGAACCTACTACGATGGCGTAGCAGGGGGAGAGGTGATACTCCCACGTGGCGCGTCCCAGGTGGCGGATAGGGGGGTCCTAACCGGCTTGCCGGCGGACTTGAGGGAAATAAAATACCTCTCGCGGACCAAACACACTACCCCCTGCGGGTGGGGGACACACATGCAGAATACACCCGCGGTATCCCCTGCCTGTCGTAAGAGGCGACAAAAAGGGGCGACCTTGGCGCGGACATGGATTGCGGTTTGGTATAATGTGATGGACCTCCTGTGGATGGGAGAGGCTGAATACATCCATAGGTAATCCCTGCCTGTCGTAGAAGGCGACTTAAAGGGTCATGTGGCCATGGTCCCCTCTTTATTTTTTATTATTTTTCCGAGGGTCAGATGTAGACCATTCAAAATTTGATGTGCGTGCTGCCCGGCGATGGAGCTCCTATGTGTGCGACTACGCTCGAAAGCCCGTGCCAGCAACCACCCAGGACGCGGCGGGTGGGAGTGTCATGTACCCGGGCAGTGGTATCCGCCTGACAACGCAGGTCCCCGCACAGCCGAATGCCAGAAGGACATATTATTATTAATTATTTTTATTTATTTTTCCTATTGTTAGTGCTCTGTACACGCTATGGGGTACATGCTATTGCGGGTGACTGGAGGAAGGGAGTCCTAGTGCTCATTGCCTCAGTCATCCCGTATTAGGCATCGTTCAACATCGGACCCCGGGCAATACCTGCTACGACCAGGTGGGTATTGCCTTGGCTGCTTGGTTCGGCTACAGAGACCCCTGATCGGAGTGGGTGGCATTCGGGGAGGACGATTTCGGGCATGGCGTCGAAACAACTTCCGCCTGCCACCTCGGGTAGTTCGCTACCCAAGTCTTTAACTTTTGATTCCCTAAGGGGGGCAACCCCTTGGGAACAAGCGCAGCGACTTAGTCTGGGTTCCAGCTTCCCTAGGTTCCTGGTTGCTACCAGGACCGATGGGCAAGACTTCAAGCTGGTGAAATCGATTCTCTTTAGTCGCCACATTGAAGGTGTCTACGGTGAACTGGAGGACCTGAAGAAAATGCGCAATGGTGGTTTGCTTTTAAAGACGAGCACTGCGCTCCAAGCAGATCGGTTGCTTAAGTGCGACCACTTTGGCGACATCCCCGTCAAAGTGGAAGAGCACAAAACCTTGAATCTGGTTCGTGGAGTGATTTTCCACCGCGATCTCGTCCTGAACACTGACGATGAATTGATGGAAGACATGAAGCACCGCGGCGTGACCCACGTCCGGCGTATCACACGCAAAGTCAACGGTGAAGACGTTGCCACGGGTGCGTTTATAGTCTCCTTCAAATTGTCAGTGTTGCCAGAGAAAGTCAAGGTGACAACCTATCGTTGCGATGTGAGGCCGTACATCCCGCCTCCTATGCGGTGCTATCAATGCCAGAGATTCGGACACATGGTATCTCGTTGTTCGAATCAGTCAGTGTGTGGTACATGTGGGAAAGTAGCTCACGGAGCGGAGGAATGCACACCTCCGTACAAGTGCACTAACTGCTCTGGTCTTCATTCTCCTCGGGATCGGAACTGTCCGACCTATCTGAGTGAGAAGAAGATCCAGGAGATCAAGACCCTGGATGGTCTTTCCTACCAGGAAGCGCGCCGTAAGTTTAATTCCCTGAATGCACCGGCCAAGACACTTGACTTCAGCTTGATAGCTCAGTCCCCGCCAGGTTCCCCATTTTCACCTGCAACACCTGTCCAGAAGATCGCTGCGCCCAAGGCGGCGGTTGCTCCTGCCAGCAACGCCGCAAAGAGAACAAGCTCGAAGGCTGGTCCATCCCGGCCTTCGACCACCAATCTGCCTGTGCCGGCTAAGAAACCTACGCCGGCACAGAAGGGGAAGAAGACAACGTCTCCTTCCCCTACACGGTCGGCGAAAGCCGCGCCTAAGCCGGCGGAGGCGGCATCGTCGACCAGGGCTGGGAACTCCCCTCCCAGCCCGTCTAAACAAGAATCGACGGCGGGGAAGAAGAACGCCCTTAATAGGCGCTCTTCCAAATCTCCTACAAATGGGGTGTCACGCCCTCCACCTGGAGGGCCTGATTCTGCGTCAGCAGGTCTTCCTTCGGGGAAACCTGCGCGCTCCCCTCGTGGGCAGAAACCCCGCACCCGGACTACGTCAAAGAAGTTGAAGGCCTGCATCACCTCGTCTGATGACGAGGAGCTGCACATGGAGCACGAATCTCCATCTTCGGATGGGGATGTGAGTGTAGGTTAGGTTAGGTAGCATTCCGCTGCTCCTATCCTAATCCTCAGAAGTCCACACTTACAATATGGCACTGTTACAATGGAATTGTAACGGTTATGATAGGCATCTTGCTGAGTTGCGCCAGCTCATTAGCGAGTATTCGGCGAGTATAGTCTGTATTCAGGAAACAAACTTCCGACCAGATCATCATACGGTATTGCGAAATTTTCGACTATACTCGACAGAACGACATTATGCTCACCGGGCGTCCGGTGGCGTTGGCATTTTTGTCCGTTCTGATACCTACAGCGAGGAGGTTCCACTAAGAACCCCGCTGGAGGCTGTAGCTGTTCGCGTTCCGCTGCCTGTCATAACAACAGTGTGTAATGTCTATTCTCCGCCAGGGCTACCTCTTAACATTAATGATGTCACTGATCTTCTAGATCAGCTTCCACCTCCCTTCCTCTTGTTGGGCGATTTTAACGCCCATCACCCCATATGGGGCTCTGAGACGCCTAGCCCCCGGGGAAGAGAGCTGGAAACATTGGTAACAGACCTGGATTTATGTATTTTGAACACAGGGGAACCAACACACTTCAGTGTACGTTACGGCACATATTCTCGCATAGACGTAAGTCTATGCAGCCGAACGTTGGTTCCGCTGTTTCGGTGGAACACACACGACGATCTTTGTGACAGTGACCATTTTCCCATCATTCTTACTTTGATGAACCAAACATCCGTCGAGGCTCCCCCTCGATGGATTCTTAAACATGCTGATTGGCCAAAGTTCACATCACTAGCTGTCTTTAACGATGATATCAGGCGGACCGTCGGCGAGGAAATAACTTATGTCACCCGAGTTATTCTTGCTGCTGCTGAGGAGTCCATTCCGTTCTTCTCGGGGACTCCTCGCCGAAAACTCGTTCCTTGGTGGAACGAGGAAATAGCCGCAGCTATCAAAGAACGCCGTCGTGCTCATAAACGTTACCGTAGACAGCCTACTGCGGCCAACTTGGTAACATTTAAGAAATTCCGCGCTAAGGCGCGGGTTCTTATTCGCCAAAGTAATAAGGCTTCATGGGAGAGATATGTGTCGTCTATGACGTCACACACTCCATCATCTCAAGTGTGGACTAAACTTCGGCGTATTTCGGGTATTCATGGATCATCTTCGGTACCGGGAATTTCCATTGCAGGCAATATCGTCACTGAACCACTCTCGATTGCTAACCATCTTGCTCGCCATTTCGCGGACGTGTCTGGCTCCGGGAATTACCATCGTGACTTCCTACCTCTGAAGCGGGAGGCAGAACGTCGTCATCTCAGTTTTGCCACTCAGGCTTCAGAGGACTATAACGTGCCCTTTACGGAGTGGGAACTCCGTAGCGCATTAGCGCTTTGCAAGGACACGTCTCCTGGACCAGACAATATCCATAACCAGATGTTGAAACACCTTAGTGAGGACAGTCTTCTCTATCTCCTTCGTGTGTTCAACCGAATCTGGATGGAGGGTGACTATCCGTCTCAGTGGCGAGAGGGCATCGTCATTCCTGTCCTCAAGCCTGACAAAGATCCTAAATATGCAGGGAGTTATAGACCTATTTGTCTTACCAGCTGCCTGTGTAAGCTGTTTGAGAGGATGGTAAATCGCCGCCTTGTGTGGTGTCTGGAGAAACAAGGACTCTTGTCCGAGTACCAGTGTGGTTTCCGAGCCGCTCGATCCACCACTGACCACTTGGTACGCCTGGAGAGTTCTATCCAGGATGCGTTTCTCCGCAAACAGCACTTGGTAGCTGTTTTCTTTGACTTAGAAAAGGCCTACGACACCACATGGCGATATGATATCCTTTCAGTCCTGCATCAATGGAAATTCCGAGGTAACTTGCCGGTTTTCATTGCGAATTTTTTGTCCCTCCGTCTATTCCGTGTCCGAGTAGGGAGGACATATTCGCAATACCACGTTCAAGAAAATGGAGTCCCACAGGGATCGGTTCTTAGTGTCACTCTGTTCGCGATTGCCATAAACGGTATTGTTGCTGCTGCTGGTCCAGCAGTAATACCGTCGCTATATGTTGACGATTTTGCTCTTCACTATAGCTCGCACAGTATGGCAGTCGCAGAGCGACAATTACAGCAAGCTATCCGGAAGGTGGAGCAGTGGACCTTTGAACATGGTTTTCGGTTTTCTACTGCAAAGACCTCCGTTGTCCACTTTTGCCGTCAACGTACTCTACATCCAGATCCTGAACTTTATCTAGGAAATGTCGCTCTTCCCGTGGTTGACACTTACCGATTTCTTGGGCTCCTTTTCGACAGTAAATTATCGTGGGAGCCACACGTGCGGGAGCTAAGAGTGCAATGCACCAAGAGGCTAAATCTCTTGAAATTTCTTAGCAGCACTAATTGGGGAGCTGACCGTGCGGTGCTCCTACGATTCTACAGGGCACACGTTTTATCTAGGTTAGACTACGGCAGTGCAGCATATGGCTCCGCAAGACCAAGCGTTCTTGCGAAGCTGAACAGCATCCACCACGCCGGGGTTAGGTTGGCGACGGGAGCTTTTCGTACAAGCCCCATCGCTAGCCTGCTCGCTGAGTCTGGTGTGCCGCCTTTACACCTGAGGCGCCAGCAAATGCTTCTTTCGTATGCTGCTCATTTGCGACAAATGCCACTTCATCCCAGCTATCCTTGCGTATTCAACAATGGCAACCATTTTCTGTACGCTGCTCGTCCTCGAGCTACGCGGCCGGTTGGAATACGCTTGGAGAGCAGTTACAGGTTGTTTAACGTACCTTCGGTTCCATGCCTTGTCAGACAACCGAGTGGGGCACCTCCGTGGGTAGTTCGTCGTCCTGAAATAATGCTGGACCTACACACTGGCCCGAAGGAAAACACGGACCCTTCGATTTATCGGAGGCTCTTCATGTCCGTTGTTGGCCGCTATCCAGGTTCAGTCGTCGTCTACACGGATGGTTCAAGGACAGATACGAAGGTGGGCTGTGCGTTCGTTGTCGACAATGATCGGTTTCTTTTTGCTCTCCAGGAAACCTGTAGTGTGTACACGGCAGAGCTCTATGCTATCTGCAGAGCTCTGCGGTACGCACTATACAATGAGCGCCGACGCTTTCTTGTGTGTACTGACTCCTTGAGTTCGCTTCAGTCTATTGATACCTGTTTCCCTCAACACCCTCTGGTGCAGCGGATCCAGGACCTGCTGGCCGGGTGTTGGGATGCCGGCACCAGAATCACGTTTCTGTGGCTCCCAAGCCACATGGGCATAGAGGGAAACGAGTTAGCAGATCAGGCTGCCAAGGAGGCAGTTACACTGCCCCCGTTGCCTTTCAAGGTTCCAGCAAGTGATATTCGCTCCCAGCTGCGACATCATGTTATGTCCCATTGGGAGATGGAGTGGCAGGCCATTCCACCTCCCAATAAGTTGAGAGCGATAAAAGGAACGACGAAGGTATGGAAGACTTCCCTTCGGGCTTCGCGGCGGGAAGCCGTGGTATTATGTCGTCTTCGGGTCGGCCATGGTATCGTGACTCACTCGCATCTTTTGAAAGGAGAACCTCCTCCGGTGTGTACCTGCGGTGACCATCTTACCGTGGTACACATGCTTACGGAGTGTACGGACCTGGTTGATCTTCGCCGTAGTCTTAACCTCCCGGATACCATCTCCCTTATCCTGCGTGATGACGTGCAGTCAGCAGACCTCGTCATCCGCTTTATGAGGGACAGTGGTCTGTTTTATCGTATGTAATGATGTCCTTTGTGCTTGTATCTTTGTGTCAATTACGCTCTCATCCTATTGACTTCATTTTAGTTTGTGTTGCGTATTTTAATGTGTTCTTTTCACGTCTAATGTAAAGTATGTATATATATCTGTACTAGCAGGCAATGCTTTATTCCATTATCTCCTGTATTTTTTCTTATTTTATTCCAAAATAAGGCATTGCGAATTAGATCCACTGATTGTTTTAATTTCATACTCATTTTTCATCGCATTTTTAAAACTCTAATCAGTGGCTCCGTTTTAAATTTTAACTATCATATGTCATTTCGTCCATTTCGTTCCGTTAGGGGCCGATGACCTTCGATGTTAGGCCCCTTTAAACAACAAGCATCATCATCATCAGTCTCTTTACAGACGCAAATAGCTCACATAGGCTGTAGATTGCATCTCAGAAAGCTAACTCGTTCGATTCTTGGTTAATAATTTGGAATTCCGAAAAGTCGAGTACCTCTGCTTCGGGCCGCACGTAAAACAGTAACTTCCGCGGATTTCCTATAACACGATAGCTAGGTATGCCATGCAGCAAATTCACATTTAAACAGGTTAGGATGCACAATAAATATTGCATAAGTCATTGTGCTAATATGTGGGATACAGTATCAAGGATACGATAATAATTTTTATTTAGATTACTCGAGAATTGGGTAATTTATAAGGATACGAAAATAATTTTTATTTAGATTACTCGAGAATTGGGTAAATTTTAAGGATACGAAAATAATTTTTATTTAGATTACTCAAGAATTGGTTAATTTTTAAGGATGTACTCAACATGAGATATAGTCATCATCGTCATCATGATCATCTACTTCTATGGAACCTTTAGGCACACTAACAGCAGAAGGCTCTGAAGTACCAGTACTTGAGCTTGCTGGTTGATTACACAACTCTGCTTTAGTCATCTTTCTGAGCATGTTCTCCGACGGTTTGAAATCTTTACACGATCACACTGACTGCCCAGCAAGCATCCACTCACCGCAAAAGTAATTAGCCTACTCCTCTTTTTGACTTTCATGAGATTGGTTTTGCTGAATACTTTCAAAATCTGCTTTCGAGTGACAAAACAGAGAGTGCAAATTCTGGAATTGACCGAGCTCGATAGCTGTAGTCGCTTAAGTGCGGCCAGTATCCAGTATTCGGGAGATAGTAGGTTCGAACCCCACTGTCGGCAGCCCTGAAAATGGTTTTCCGTGGTTTCCCATTTTCATACCAGGCAAATGCTGGGGCTGTACCTTAATTAAGGCCACGGCCGCTTCCTTCCCACTCCTAGCCCTTCCGTGTCCCATCGTCGCCATAAGACCTATCTGTGTCAGAGCGACGTAAAGCAACTAGCAAAAAAAAAAAAAACAAAAAAAATCTGGAATTGCGGAAATTTCACATTAACCAAACGCGGTTTTCACCTCCTGTAACTTAGCCCAGAATTAATCTAATTCAGAGCAGGCTTTAAGGCGACTCTCCAGAGATAAAAATCGATATTTTAGTTATTTTGGTGAAATTTTTTTAATGACTGAAATTGAAATGACTGGGTTTCTTTTCTCTTGTTCACGAAGTTATTTCGCTGAATTCAAACAAATTTATCACTGTAATAATGCTTTGTTTGCCAATTAAAATTTTACATTTAAATTCCATTTTACTCACATAATATTCTAGCAAATGTAACAAAATTTGTATGGTTTATGTATCACAGCCATATTAAGAGATCTGCGTATCGAATTTTTGATTGCTGATTTTTTCAAGTAGTAGGGATTTTTAAGTAAATACGTAAACATTACACAAAATTTAGTACTATATATCTCCTTATATAAATTATGTACAGAAAAATCGATACGTAGTGCTTTTAAAGGAAGTATTATCTACCTAATTACGAATTTACATTAACATATTAATTAAATTTCATGAAAAACGTGAAATTAAAATTTAAAAAAAATTATTTTGGAAAAACTATAAGGGGAGACGTAGGCAGAAAACATGAAAAAATCACAATTTATTTTTATTGGTTTTCTTGAAGGTACACATCAAGGAGAATATAATCCCAAAATTTTACATTGAAATTCGAACTACAAATGGCATTAAAAAAAATTAAAGGATCATGCACTGCAGTATGACACGCCCACTACTCAGCCTCTGTGGCGTTACAAGATGTCTTCTCACACAGTTCTGTCGTTTAAACTTCTCGCAACAATTTATAGAAGGCCAGATATTTTTTCCTTCTTGACCAGGTAGTTGTAGAAACAAGCCAGCATGATATAGAAGGCTGTGGATGACAAAGGACTTGATTCAATAATTGTGTGTGTGAGTTTTATAATTGGTGTAATTCTGTGATTTAGTGATCACTTTGTGTAATTCAGCGCTTTAGTGATCCCTATATGTATTTACACAATGCCTAGGATTGATAAAGTGTATAAGAAGTATAAACACTCACATATAAACAACACAAAGTCAAGAAGACATGGTGAGACATGGTGAACCTGGATTCATCTGTAAGTTTTTCAAAGCAGAAATTCGGAGCAGGCATTCTGCCAGAAGAAGAAAATGATGGAGGAAGGAGTGGGTTTAGAATTATTGATATTGTATTGTTAGCAGAAGTAATACAGAAAGCTTGCAGGTGTTCTGTTTGTGGAGGAAAGGTGACTTGATGGATGATGAGAAGAGAGAAGGTTTACCATTTACATTACACATTTTGTGTGAAAATTGCTGGAGTGATATACCATTGAAAGCAGCCAAGGTCAATAACAGAATTTATGAAGCAAACATTACGTTTGTTATGGCCTAAGGTGTGTTGATCTTGGTATAGAAAGTGGGAACTTGTTATGTGGTATTATGAACATGCCTGCTCCAACACCAAGATATACTGCTATGAATATGTCACTTTTGAATGCAGTGGAAGAGGTTAGAGAAGAGAGTATGAAATTAGCAGCTAGGTACAGAAGCAGAGCAGACAAGAGAGCAGCAGAGGATGCTAACCAAGTATGAGGAGTATGGTTATCAGGAGTTTTAGGAGAGGTGTAGTCTTGAAAATGTTATTATGAAAAGTTTTCTTGGATTTTCTGAATTTCACATTTTTCATACTTAAGGTACAACTATCTCAAGAAGTACTTGATGTAATTTCATAAAGTTTTGAACACAAGTTATCCAAGTACATACGAAGTTTGAAGTGGAGTAGAATTTTAATATGTTGAATAAGAAAAATGTTATACATTAACATATTTTTTTAAACTAAGAAAAAATTTCCACCGAGTGCAAAAAATTACAGAAAATCAACAAAAATATTTAGGAAAGAGTTACTGCATTTTAAAGTCTCTATGCCAGTGTAGATTATTATTATATTTTGAATTTGAAATTTGAAGTCATACCTTACTCAAAATGTGTACCGAAAGACAGTGGCGTATGAAAAAATAATACTTCAGTAACTTACGAGAAAATGACCACAGTACTCCTTAAACATATACAACAACTCACTAGGTCATTTTCAATGAGTGTACCAAGTTTCAATTAGATTTGGTGAAAAATGTGGAAGATATGTGTAATCAAACATGTGACTGTAATTCTGCCTACGTCTCCCTTTAATGCATACTAGCAAGATACCCGTGCTTCGCTACGGTATTATACTGAAATTTATAATTGAATGCTTATTGTTTTAGATATATAATCCGCCGAAATTCGCGGTCTGACTCGTTTTCTGCGAGAACCCACCAAAATTCCCGATCTGACTCGTTTTCTATTAGATTACGGAATGTTTCCTCCCATTTTTCAATCTTCTTTTCCAGCAATCGATTTCGTTCTTCCCGGGCTAGGCTCAGGTATTCCTCCCGGTCAGTTGGGTCCGTAAATCTTTGCCATCTTTTCCTATAATCATTTTTAATATGGATAAAATCCTTCAGGAGATCCGGCGTGGTGTCATATTGGGTGCCTAAAAGGCACTGAACCCGCGGCCGGACTGCATTCTTAGTCATTACCCGTCCAGGAGCCGTTTCCAGCGCGGTCCGCACATTTGACGACGGTCCGGAACATCATTATTATTATTATTATTATTATTATTATTATTATTATTATTATGTGTTGCTGGAATGGAGGATGACAGGAAAACCGGAGTATCCGGAGAAAAACCTGTCCCGCCTCCGTTTTGTCCAGCACGAATGTCACATGGAGTGAACGGGATTTAAACTACGGAACCCAGCTGTGAGAGGCCGGCGCGCTGCCGAGGATCCTTATAAGTACATTAAGAACAGTAAAATCAATTGGTCTCACCTCCTTCTACACCCCACCGCCGTTAAGTTTATTTACCGGCACCCCCCCCCCTCCCACCAAAAAGAAGACGTGTTTCTTATGTTTAAAGAAGATTTCAAACACCAATGTTCACGTCTATTACCTTCAGTTTTGAGATATAAGTATCCCCATAAAAATAATTTACTTTTTCCACTTCATTTCACACTACTCCCCTCCCCCCTAAGTGAATTTTCCCGCAAAAAATACTTGTTTCTTTAATAGTAAAGGATCTTCTAAATATCAATTATCACGACTCTAACTTCTTCAGTTTTTGATTTATGTGTCCTCATGAAAGGAATTCAACTCCTTTACACTCCCGCCCTCCAAGATGGTTTCCCCCCAAAACGCGTTTTTCTTTGTTTTTAAAGGAGATCCAAATACGAATTTTCACGTCTGTAACAACTTTAGTTTTTATTAGATGTATGTATTCTCATTCAATTAATTTAATTAATTTTTCAATTCTTTCACCCCCCCCCCTCATTGGATTTTCCGAGAATACGTGTTTCTTTATTTTTAAAGCAGATTGCAAATATCAAATTTCACGTCTGTAACATCTTCATTTTTGAGATATCAGTAGCCTAATTAAAAGAATTCAACACCATTTTCAGTCATTTTACCCCCCCCCCTCCACGCAAGTGGTATTTCCGAAAGCTAAAAATACACGTTTCTTTATGTTTAATATAGATAAAAAATACCATTTTTCACTTCTGTAACATGTTAAGTTTTTTGAGAAAAACTGTAAAAATTCTCATTTTAAAATTTCACCCCTTTTGAGTTCCCCTTAAGTGGAGTTTCCAAAAACAAATCTCCTATATTTCTTTACATTTACAGGAGATTCCAAACATCCACTTTTTACGTCTGTAACATTTTACGTTTCCAAGATATTCTGTAGATATAGTCTTTCAAAAATTCACCCAATTTGTCACTCCTGTTTAACCGCCATTAATTGGATTTCCCAAAACTAAAAAAATACGTGTTTCTTTATTTTTAAAGGAGATCCCATATACAAATTTTCAGTTCTGTAATATCTTTCGTTTCTGAGATATATGTATCCTCATTCAAGGCATTGAACCCATTTTTCACCCTTTTACACCCCTCCTATTGGGATTTACAGGAAACAAAAAATACGTTTTCCTTTATTTTTAGAGGAGATTCTAACTACCAATTTTTACATCTGTAAATTTTAAAGTTTTAAGATGTATACACACTCATTTTAAAAAAATTTACCCTCCCCCCTTTTTACCCCCCAATATTTGGATTTTCCAAAAACGAAAAAATACGTGTGTTTATTTATTTTTAAAGGAGATTCTATATACCAATTTTCACATATATAACGTTTAAAAATTTTGAGATAGATACACTCATTTTAAAATATTACTCTCTTTTCACACCCCCCCTAAATTGGATTTTCCAGAAACAAAAAAATACGTGTTTCTTTATTTTTAACGGAGATCCCAAACCCCAATTTTCAGGTCTGTAATATCTTCAGTTTCTGATATATAAGTAGCCTCATTAAAGGCATTCAACCACTTTTTAGCCCCTTTTCACTCCTCCTATTGCGATTTTCCGAAAACAAAAAAATACCGGTTCCTTTATTTTTAATGAAGGTTCTAAATACCAATTTTTACATCTGCAAACTTTAAAAGTTTGGAGATATAGATTCTTTCATTTTAAAAATTCACCCCCTTTTCACCCTCCCATTAATTGGATTTTCCAAAAACAAAAAATTACGTGTTTCTTTATTTTTAAAAGAGATCAAAAGTACCAATTTTCAGGTCTGTAATATCTTCAGTTTCTGAGATATAGGTACCGGTATCCTGATTAAAGGCATTCAACCCATTTTTCCCCATTTTCACCCTTTTTCACCCCTCCTATTGGGATTTTCTGAAAACAAAAAAATATGTTTTTCCTTATTTTTAAAGAAGATTCTAAATACCAATTTTTACATCTGTAAACTTTTAAAGTTTTGAGATATAGAGCAACTCATTTTAAAATTTCAACCCCGTTTTCACCCCCTTAGCGAAGGAATATCCAAAAATCCTCTCTTAGCGAGCACCTACGTCTTAATATGAATATATCCCCAAAATTTCATCTCTTTATGTCCAGTAGTTTTGGCTCGGCGATGATGAATCAGTCAGTCAGTCAGTCAGTCAGTCAGGACAAGTTATTTTATATATATAGACTAGCAAGGTACCCGTGCTTCGCTACGGTATTATACTGAAATTTATAATTGAATGCTTATTGTTTTAGATATATAATCCGCCGAAATTCGCGATCTGACTTGTTTTCTGCGAGAATCCACCAAAATTCCCGATCTGACTCGTTTTCTATTAGATTAGGGCAAGTTTCCTCCCATTTTTCAATCTTCGTTTCCAGCAATCGATTTCGTACTTCCCGGGCTAGGCTCAGGTATTCCTCCCGGTCAGTTGGGTCCGTAATTCTTTGCCATCTTTTCCTATAATAATTTTTAATATGGATACAATCCTTCAGGAGATCCGGCGTGGTGTCATATTGGGTGCCTAAAAGGCACTGAACCCGCGGCCGGACTGCATTCTTAGTCATTACCCGTCCAGGAGCCGTTTCCAGCGCGGTCCGCACATTTGACGACGGTCCGGAACATTATTATTATTATTATTATTATTATTATTATTATTATTATTATTATTATTATTATTATTATTACTATTATGTGTTGCTGGAATGGCTGATGACAGGGAAAACCGGAGTATCTGGAGAAAAACCTGTCCCGCCTCCGTTTTGTCCAGCACGAATGTCACATGGAGTGACCGGGATTTGAACCACGGAACCCAGCTGTGAGAGGCCGGCGCGCTGCCGCCTGAGCAACGGAGGATCCTTATAAGTACATTAAGAACAGTAAAATCAATTGGTCTCACCTCCTTCTACACCCCACAACCGTTAAGTTTATTTACCGCCACCCCCCCCCCCCCCTCCCACCAAAAAAGAAGACGTGTTTCCTTATGTTTAAAGGAATTCCAAACACCAATGTTCACGTCTATTACCTTCAGTTTTGAGATATAAGTATCCCCATAAAAATAATTTAATTTTTTCACTTCATTTCACACTACTCCCCCCCCCCCCACTCTAAGTGAATTTTCCCGCAAAAAAATACTTGTTGCTTTAATAGTAAAGGATCTTCTAAATACCAATTAACACGACTCTAACTTCTTCAGTGTTTATTTCTGTGTCCTCGTGAAAGGAATTCAACTCCTTTACACTCCCGCCCTCCAAGATGATTTCCCACCCAAAACGCGTTTTTCTTTGTTTTTAAAGGAGATTCAAATACGAATTTTCACGTCTGTAACAACTTTAGTTTTTATTGGATGTATATATTCTCATACAATTAAGTCAATTAATTTTTCAATTCTTTCACCCCCCCCCCCCACTTCATTGGTTTTTCCGAGAATACGTGTTTCTTTATTTTTAAAGCAGATTGCAAATATCAAATTTCACGTCTGTAACATCTTCATTTTTAAGATATCAGTAGCCCAATTAAAAGAATTCAACACCATCTTCAGTCATTTTTACCCCCCCTCCACCCAAGTGGTATTTCCGAAAACTAAAAATACACGTTTCTTTATGTTTAATAGAGATAAAAAATACCATTTTTCACTTCTGTAACAAGTTAAGTTTTTCTAGATATATTGTAAAAATTCTCATTTTAAAATTTCACCCCTTTTGAGTTCCCCTTAAGTGGAGTTTCCAAAAACAAATCTCCTATATTTCTTTACATTTACAGGAGATTCCAAACATCCACTTTTGACGTCTGTAACATTTTACGTTTCCAAGATATTCTGTAGATATAGTCTTTCAAAAAATTCACCCCAATTTGTCACTCCTGTTTAACCGCCATTAATTGGATTTTCCAAAAACTAAAAAATAAGTGTTTCTTTATCTTAGAGGAGATCCCATATACAAATTTTTAGTTCTGTAATATCTTTCGTTTCTGAGATATATGTATCCTCATTAAAGGTATTCAACCCATTTTTCACCCTTTTACACCCCTCCTATTGGGATTTACAGCAAACAAAAAATACGTATTCCTTTATTTTTAGAAGAGATTCTAACTACCAATTTTTATATCTGTAAATCTTAAAGTTTGAATATGTAGACACACTCATTTTAAAAAATTCACCCCCCCCTTTTCACCCCCCAATATTTGGATTTTCCAAAAACGAAAAAATACGTGTTTCTTTACTTTTAAATAGATCCCAAATACCAATTTTCAGGTCTGTGATATCTTCAGGTTCTGAAATATAAGTAGCCTCACTAAAGGCATTCAACCGATTATTCACCCTTTTTCACCCTTCCTATTGGGATTTTCCGAAAACAAAAGAATACTTGTTTCTTTATTTTTAAAGGAGATTCTAAATACCAATTTTTACATCTATAAACTTTAAAAGTTTTGAGATATAGATACACTCATTTTAAAAAATCCCCCCCTTTTCACCCCCCACATTAATTGGATTTTCCAAAAACACAAAAATACGTGTTTCTTTATTTTTAAAGGAGATCCCAAACACCAATTTTTGGGTCTGTAATATCTTCAGGTTCTGAAATATAAGTAGACTCATGAAAGGCATTGGACCCCTTTTTCAACCTTTTCCACCCTTCCTGTTAGGATTTTCTGAAAACAAAATATACGTGTTTCTTTATTTTTAAAGGGGATTCTAAATACCAATTTTCACATCTATAACCTTTAAAATTTTTGAGATATAGATACACTCATTTTAAAAAATTGCCCCCTTTTCACCCTCCCCTTAATTGGATTTTCCTGAAACAAAAAAATACGTATTTTTTTTAATTTTTTAATGAGATCCCAAACACCAATTTTCAGGTCTGTAATATCTTCAGTTTCTGAGATATAAGTAGTCTCATTAAAGGCATTCAACCCCTTTTTCACCCCTTTTCACTCCTCCTATTGCGATTTTCCGAAAACAAAAAATACATGTTACTTTATTTTTAATAACGATTCTAAATACCAATTTTTACATGTGCAAACCTTAAAAGTTTGGAGATATAGATTCACTCATTTTAAAATTTCACCCCCTTTTCACCCTCTCATTAATTGGATTTTCCTAAAACAAAAAATTCGTGTTTCTTTATTTTTAAAAGAGATCAAAAGTACCAATTTTCAGGTCTGTAATATCTTCAGTTTCTGAGATATAAGTACCGGTATACTGATTAAAGGCATTCAACCTTTTTTTCCCATTTTCACCCTTTTTCACCCCTCCTATTGGGATTTTCTGAAAACAATAAAATACGTGTTTCCTTATTTTTTAAGAAGATTCTAAATACCAATTTTTACATCTGTAAACTTTTAAAGTTTTGAGATATAGATACACTCATTTTAAAATTTCACCCCCTTTTTCACCCCCTTAGCGAAGGAATATCCAAAAACCCTCTCTTAGCGAGCACCTACATCTTAATAGGAATATATGCCCAAAATTTCATTTCTTTATGTCCAGTAGTTTTGGCTCGGCGATGATGAATCAGTCAGTCAGTCAGTCAGGACAAGTTACTTTATATATATAGATGAAGGAAATCGTGATATTTCTACTTTTATGTTGGCGACATTCCCATAACATTTCGCGAAAATCCATGCATTTTTATCTCCGGAGTGTCGCCTTAATATCATCGTTGACGTTGACAACGGGTAATTTCTTCCAGTCATCGTCAATCTGCTGAAGGCATAATCCACTGATTACAGTACAGGCACGAGACCGTGATGTACCTCTGAAAGAAGAGAGCCCATTCATGGTGAATTCCTTTTGGGAATCTCATTATTCGAAAAGCCTCTCCCTCTCTTACCAACCTGTAATCTATGATAGAATATAAATTGTAGGAATAAAATAAGGAACAAAAATCTACCCATTTTAAAGGGAAAATAAGACAACAATTACTCTACGCCATAGGATCGTACAATAGGCGACACCATCACTTTAATTTCCAATTAAATAAGTTAACATTTAAAAAAATTGGAACATGTCCAATAGCTAAAGACGGAAAGAGTAATTCTCAAGAATTCCTAATAATGTTATTGTTTTTATGCCCCACTAACTACTTTTAATGGTTTTCGGAGACGCCGAGGTGCAAAAATTTTATCCAGCAGGAGTTCTTTTACATGCCAGTAAATCTACCGACACGAGGCTGAGGTATTTGCGCACCTTCAAGTAACACCGAACTGAACCAGGATCGATCCTACCAAGCTGGAATCAGAAGGCCAGTGCCTCAACCGTGTGAACCACTCAGCCAAGCCCAGAATTCTTCTGGTCGTGATGTCAAAATTCATGTTCATACGAGGAAATGATGTATGATAATCCTAGCAAAACGCAGTGTAGCAACATTTAAGAAGGAACATAAAGAAAGCAAATATGTTAACTTCCGTTTGTTATGTGCTTGAATGAAGGTGTATACCTTCCAGTCTGAAAATTAACACAGTCTTCCCAGTGAGCCTGACCATAGTAGTAATGTCATAGAGGAGGATGGCAAGTGTGTATTCTTTTAGTAAGTGAGTAAAAGTCGTTAACATTGCTTAGTACGGCCCCAGATGATATCAGTATTAGAAATTACGACCAAGCTATGGATCCGGGAATTATGAAGCAGCTAGCCACAGGATATTCATTAAATGAAGTGAGTCCATGTAGGTAAAGTATGGTTCCTCGTGTGAGGGCCACACCGTGTGGGTGGTTATGTTGAGGCGAGCTCTCCCACGGGTGTAAGGTGACTCAAAACGCCATGGGGCGTGGACAACGGAGTAGCGAGCTGACAGCCCGTTACGTCGACCCCAATGGCCGTCGTTCAATAGCTCAAGAATAGTTTCAAACAGCGTATATATCAAAATGGGCTTTGTTACATATTCTCATAAATATCATACAACTGTCCCCTGATATTTATAGTTGGTTATTGGGTGACAAACGACCATGTAGATTCGAGCCGATACCGAAGTTCATTCGGTTTAAAGGTTATTTTTGGAATTCGAACCTAGGACTGTAATTTTGCTAATTATCTATAAAACATAAAATTCAGCCTCTGTGGTGTAGTGGTTATTGTGATTAGCTGCCACTCCTGGAGGCCCGGGTTCAATTCCCGGCTCTGCCACGAAATTTGGAATGGAACGGGGCCGACTCAGCCTCGGGAGGTCGACTGAGTAGAGAGCCTTTCTATTCCTTCCTCAACCATCCTCGAAGTGGTTTTCCGTGGTTTCCCACTTCTCCTACAGCCAAATGCCGGGACAGCACCTAAGATCCTTTTCTATCCCTTCCAATCTTCCTATCCGGCACGAGGCCGCTGTTCAGCATAGCAGGTACTAATCCTCCTTCCCAGTTTCATTCCCGACCAATTGTTTCACGCTCCAGGACACTGCTCTTGAGGTGGTAGAGGTGGAATCCCTTGTCGAGTCCAATTGGAAAGCCAACCTTGGACGGCAAACGGCTTAAGAAAGGAAGATCTGTAAAAATTGTCAGTCCTGGGATATAGGGAGTAGTGTACAGGCCTCTTCATCGGGATGTTTCGGCTTTGATTCGCAGCTACTCCACGGATTTCATTCTGAAATGAGCTTTGGAACGGGGTCAAAAATGAATATAGAAATTACGAAATCCGTACTCATCATTAAATCAAGAGACTAAATCAGTCAATACTGATCTGCATTTAGGGCAGTCACCCAGGTGGCAGATTCCCTATCTGCTGTTTTCCTAGCCTTATCTTAAATGACTTTAAACAATTGGAAATTTATCGAACATCTCCCTTGGCAAGTTATTCAAGTCCCTAACTCCCCTTCCTATAAACGAATATTTGCCCCAAGTTTTCCCTTGAATTACAACTTTACCTTCATATTCTGATCTTTCCTACTTTTAAAGACACCAATGTATTCATATACTAATGTAATCCTACGCCATCTCTTCACTGACAGGTTGGAACATGCCACCCAGAACAAATCGAGCTGCTTTTCTTCGGATTATTTCCAGTTCTTGAATCAATTAATCCTGGTGGGGGGCCCCATACACTGGAACCATACTCTAGTTGGGGTCTTACAAGTGATTTATGTGCCCTCTCCTTTATATTCTCACTTTCATTCAAGGAATAGATGGCGCAAGTATCATCTAGCCACTCTAGAGTTATGTATTATTATTATTATTATTATTATTATTATTATTATTATTATTATTATTATTAAAGCGTCTTTATTGTGGCGAAGTTAGGGCTCCCGGCCCTTTCTTACACTTAACCACTTCATATATATACAATGTATATTTTACATAAAATTTAAACATATGAAATCTTTACAACCTAAAGTATAACTAAAGCAACTAAAGTATCACTAACTAAACTAAGGTGAGTAAAGTATAACTGAATTATATACAGGAACACATTGTAATAAACAACCATATTCACTCTCATTCTTGCATCCCATTCACACTCAAGAAAGACTGGAGGTGCTTAAAAGATGACGCTGGCAAAAAATTTAAAATTTTGTCTTAGATTTAGCTTCCCTGATGTAATTGGGGAATTCATTCCACAAGCTCGTGGCGGTGATAGTGAACGATCTGTTGTAGGTTGCGGTTCGATGCACAGGAATTTCTAGCGTACAGCCTGACCGGGTATTGAACAGGTGCAGGGAACTAAGGTAGCGAAATCTGGTGGATAAGTAAGGAGGAGTGTTTTCAGAAAGCACTTGATACACCAAAGTAGTTGCGTGGAGTCTACGTCTGCCATTCAGTCGTAACCAAGATAATTGTGTATAGAATGGGGATACATGGGCGTATGGTTGTATGTCGAATGCATACCTGATGCATGCATTTTGGACACGTTGCAGTCTCATGCTTTGCTCGTTATTGATATCAATAAAAACTGTATCACAGTATTCGAGAATTGGAAACAAGAGTGATTCAATGAGCTTTATTTTCAAGGACCGAGGAAATATTTTTAAACCGCTTCAGAGGATGCAGGCTTTGATATACCTTTTGGCACACTTTCATCACATGTTGCGACCAGTTCAATGTTTCGCTTATAGCCACAGCAAGATTCATAACTGTTTCACAAAATGGAATAATGGTATTGCTTAGTGCTACAGGAGGAATTTCGTATTGTTTTAAGACGTGTAAGTTTTTTGAAGTACCAATGATTATTGCTTGCGTTTTAAGAGGATTAATTTTGAGATTGTTACTCAATGCAAAATTACTTATGAGACTTAAATCAGCATTAACTTTTTCTACAGCACTCTGAATTTTATCAGTTCTTGAGTGGTAGTAGATCTGCAGATCATCAGCATAAAGATGATACTTGCAATGTGTAATCGATTTGGCAACATCGTGTAAGTAAATTGCAAACAGCAATGGTCCAAGTACAGACCCTTGGGGGACACCGAGGGGGTTTGTTAAGCCACTCAGATCTGCTATTATTTACTTTGACACACTGACGGCGATTTTCGAGGTACAAACTGAAAAAGTTTATTGCCGTCTTGCTGAAATTTAATGAATCCAATTTTGAAAGTAGCAGTTGAGGAACAACAGTATCAAAAGCACTAGAAAAATCAAGTAGAACCAGTACAGTCACTTGTCGAGTGTCCATTGCCTGTCGGATATCATCAGTTACTTTCTGTAGGGCAGTCGTTGTGCTGTGTCCTTTCTTGAAACCAGATTGGTAAGGGTCAAGCAGTGAGAAGTTAGTGAAGTAAGTGAGGACTTGTTCGTGTACCAAGCGTTCTAGTACTTTGGAAAGGGATGTGAGAATGGATATAGGGCGATAATCTGATGGTAACCTAGGAGAATTCTTCTTGGGAATAGGAATGACGATACCGTGCTTCCACACAGTTGGGAATACTCCCTGTACGAGGCAATGATTAAATATATGCGTCAGAATAGGTAATATGGCACCAATAATATTTTTCATGAAAGATAATGGTATGTCGTCATTACCCGGAGCATCAGACTTGAGGGAGTAAATTACACGCTCACATCGTTCGCCCCAACTTTTTTGAAAGTGAATTTTACTTGATTTACTCGGAAATGAGCATTTATGGCGTTAATATCATCATCAGTTAGGTCATCAACTGGTTGATGATGATGATGATGATTATTATTATTATTATTATTATTATTATTATTATCATTATCATTATTAGGATAGTTAGCATCATAGTCATTATTGTCGGTAATATCATTATTAGTGTATGCTGCTTTCGTAAAATGAGAATTTAGGTCATCAAGTGGTATACTGGGTGTCTGCATGGTCAGGCTGCGACCAATACCCATCTGATGCAAATGTTTCCATATTAGTGCTGAGTTTCGTCTGTTTGTTATCTCTTGAATATATATATACTTGATGTTACGAATTAATTTCTTAACTTGATTTCGAAGAATACGGTAATTTTCGAAATCACTAGTGCTTTCAGTTCGCCTAAATCGCCTATACCATGCATCACGATTTGCCATGACCGACTTAATTTCATGTGTTAGCCAAGGAGACGAAGGGTGAGAAACTCGAATTTGCTTCTTCGGAGCGTGTTTGTCATACAGTCCTAATATTAAAGAGTTCAGTCTGTCAACCTTATCATCAATGTCATTAGTCAGTAGAATGTCATTCCACGGCAATTGATATGCTTCATTTCGTATTATCTCAGTATTAAAATGCTTGAAGTCTCTTCGCATTATGTACCTGGTTTTGTACTTTGGTGCCTTGAGAGAGTAACATAAGTATATGAGATCGTGGGTCGAAATACCTGGTACAGCAAGCTGTCCATGTTTTACCACTTTCTGAGGATTGTTTGTTATAATAAGGTCAATCAGTGTGTGAGACGTGTGGTTTATTCTGTGAACATGGTTAGTCGCGTCTAGTGTCAGTATATTGTAATCCATGCCATGGAATAAGTTTTGTAAGTATGTTGATTCGTTACTTGTAACTAGGAGATTAGTATTGAAGTCACCAAGAATGATTATGTTTTCGTACAGCGGAGTTAACTTCGATAATGCCACTTCTAGGTGAATTGCATAAATTTTACGTAAATCTCACAACATAACTGTTCTGCGAGCTAGGATACATTTGCGCCTTGGTTAAATACGTTGCTATTCTAACCTATTAGTGGCTAAAAGCCATTTCGTTATTCATCATGAAACGTGTTCCACTATAGCAGATGTACAGTAGATATATTATTGTATGTTAATTCAGAAACGTTGTACAATGCAAAAAAAAAAGACAAACTAAAAAGGAGATGCAGTTACAGACACAAGGTATTTTTAATCCAAATACGCATCTGTGGAGTGTGTAATTTGACGGATGAACGATAGTGACTTTCTAATTAACATTACACATTTTCATCCAATGAAAATAGGAATATTCAGAACTAGCAAATGTACCCGTGCTTCGCTACGGTATTATACATTGTATACGGATATCGACGTAAAGACTGTGCGAGCAGTAAATTAGATTGTTTTAAAATTGCACGTCTATTAGCATTATCCCAGAAATAGCATGGGGAGGTCCCCATACGTTGTTTTCAATGTAAAGTGTGTGTTGCGAAGTTGTGATGATAACGACAGGCTTACTTGCCTACTGCCATTCACAATCGAGTTGGGAAGTTTACATTATAATTGCAGGCCCCATTGCCTACTGCGCGGTTACAATCGATTTGGCGAGTTTTAGTTACAATGGCAGGCCCCTTTCCTACTTTCAGACAGATTAAAGTTGAGGAGTTTTTGTTAGAATAGCAAGCAACTTCCCTACTACCAGTCAAAATTGAGTTGTGCAGTTATCATTATAATGACAGGCCATTTTTCCCGCTGCCAGCCAGCTTACTGCCAGTCATACAGAATAAGTGACTTTCCATGAAAATAGTAGGCCACTATGCCTAATGCTAGTCACATTTTAGATTCGAACATTTGTTTATAATGGCGGGCACCCTGGCCTAGAGCCAAACACAATAGGGTAGGGGACTTTTGAACAAAACTGCATGCTCCCTTGCCTTCTGCTAGACAAAACGAGAAGTGAATTATTCATTACAGTGGTAGGCCCTCCTTACTAATGCCAGTTACACAGGAGCTGGAGAAGGACCCCATTCCTACTGCCAGTCAAAGTCGGTGTAGATAGTACTGATTACAATAGCAGACACACCCTTTCTCGATCGCTACAAATCGACATCAATGAATATATATATATATATAGATGGACATACGAAAGTATATGCATGTTTACAATATTGTAATCTTCATTTACAGATTAACTGCTGCTAAACGGTACGTCATATCGACAATGGATTGTACCATAAGACGCAGTATTTAGCGGGCTAAATGGCTGGTCCTCTGATATTTCCTCGCAGCTAATCTATGCATGGGTCAGATTGAGTTAGAAACGTTGAATAGGTTGAAATATGTGTACGATTATCTTACATTGCATTACTTTTCTGACAATTATGTGTCATAGCATTTGGCTCACATATGGGTACTGGGTGGGCCAATGTTCGTGAAGAGTATGAAGATTCTATGTGTCCTGTAAGTGACTGAAAGTATGAATTATGCATGTAAAAAGTCCAAATTTACTTAAAATCGAGAAATATAGACGAATCTAACGTATAAGGGATATAGATACGATAAAAAGTCATAAGACCAAAGTTGAAGATCACTCCAAATTGAACGGAGATTTTGCCATCCGTTATGTGACAGGACTTCCCGTTTATCCTACGAAATACCTCGAAACGAAAGTCTGCACCATCATTAAAATGACTCCATATTTCTATATTCTTCGGGGATAAAAAGTGAAAAATTTAAAGATCTTGGGAAGTTTTCCGTCCGTTACAGGCTAAACTGTATAATTTTGCCAAATTTCAATTTCCTTGCTAGTCTGGCAGAATATGCCGGAATCTGAATTTTGGGTGAGGGGAGTAAAATTTAAGGCTTTTAGCAAACTACACCAAAAATACGCAGATGGTCATTATTTCCCCTCAAACGGAACGTTGTACGAAAATTTCGCCAAAATAGTGAATGCACAGACACACTATCGTTACGATATGATTTATGTAGATAGATTAGGAATCTGCTCCACGTATAACACCTATGTCCGCTGGACATAGCCTGACAAACCGACTTTTCCTTATATCTTATATATAGTATGTTGAAATATGCACATATGAGAAAAATTAGAATTGGATTTCCATCAAGTTTGGTCGATTTCCAGTCAGGTTGATCTTGTACTTTATATATCGTGGGAGAGTAAAATCACCATTTCGTTTCTCTATGAAACTCCAGACTATTCCGGGAATTTGAAATGATATTGACCTTAAAACCTACCCTTGGACAAGTGGATGCTAAATATAAAGTTTGGTTAAAATATATTCAGTAGTTTTCAAGTTGTAAGAAATACGCCTTACACGCACCCGCTCTTGCATTAAGTCCGGTGGGACTTGTACCGAAAAACGGTCCGTTAATGATATCTCATTTTTTAATCCTGGTATCGAAAAGATGCACACGAGGAAAAAGGTAAAGAATTTAATTTTCATTATGGCAGGTAGATTTCCATTAAGTTTGGTTGTGTATATTCTGAGGGAGTGCAAAATCACGGTTTCGGTTTCGTATAAATCCCCAGTCAATTCAGGGATTTAGAAACAATTTATGTGCTAAAACCTACCCAAGAACAGGTGGATTCTAAATATGAATTATATCCAGTGGTTTTCAAGTTATAGAAGGACAGAGAAACAGACAAACCGACAAACCGGCAGACAAACAGACACCAAAGCTAAAAATTAATCAGATGGTCATTATTACACGTGAAACGGATAACTGTACGGATATTTCGCCAAAATAGTCAATGTACAGACACACGACACGGTCGTTACGATTTTATTTATGTAGATAAAGACTTTTAATCTCTTCATTTATTATAAGTTAACAAATATACCCGTGCTTCACTACGATATTCTACTGTACCTTGTATACGGATTTCTACGTAAATAACTGTACACGCAGTGAGTAAGATTATATCAACTTACCACAGACGTTGCTTCCGACATAACGTGCGCGTTGGGGACTTTGGTCATAATGGCAGACCACGTTTCCTACTGCCATTCACAAGCGAGTTCGGATGTTCCTACTATAACGCCAGGCTCATTTACCTACTGCCATTCACAATCGAGATCGGGAGATTTAATTATAAAGACATGTGCCTTTTCCTAATGCCATGCACAATCGTGTTGGAGAGATTTGATTATGATCGATAAATGCAAAAGCCATAGGGTCAAAAGTTGTAGATCTCTCCAAATTGAGCACTAATTGTACTATCTGTATTATGATACGACTTACCGTTTAGCCACCAATTAACCCGAAATGATAATCTTCACCGTCATTAAAATTGCCTCCATACTTTGATATTTTTAGGGCCAAAATATTACACATTTGAGCAGCTTAGATTTTTCCCTCAAAGGAAAGAGCGTCCAGGTTTTGGGACTAGCATTCGCATACAGACAGAGAAATTAAGGGAGAAAATTATACAGTTAATAAAGTCGACATTAATTGAAAATAGAATAATAATTGAGGACCTCCGTCTAGGACAAATATGTAAATAAGTTACTAAGTGGATTTATTGGAAGAATGAAATGCCCCTCACTAAATAATGATGATATGAGTTACGGATTTAAGAATGTGGAAACAGAGAAGAAATTTATGCGCAGGGATTCTTAGGTAAACAGATAAGATGACTTACGATGTTACTGCTTAAGCCTAAAGAGGCAAGACAGACAAGAAATTAAAGCAAGAAACAGAAGAATAGAAACACAGTAAGAATAATAGCATATGTCAGAAAACAACTTACGGTATAAAATAATGGGTTACCCTCGACGGTACTGTTGAAATATTAACAGCCACCCTTAGTGCTATTCGAAAACGATTGTAACCTCTGACGACATCCCGCAGAATGGCAGCTTTATGACTCTCTCGCCTTCTACCCAAGGTAAAACACGAGTTTACAGGAATGATGACGAAAATGGCATAGCGTTACTTCTCTGCTGCCAAGCAGCCAGAGACGTTGACGTGGTAACCAGTAGGTATGTTGTCAGTCTGCGACGTTGTACGTCATTCAAGGCAGAAAATAGTAGTTTTTCAGTCATTTGAGGAGTAAACGAAATGATGTACATAATGTGCCCTGACAGCAGTCCCTGTGACCATGCTGTAAATTTTAATTCGGTATCTCAGTGTTGGGTTAAGCCGCGGCGAAGCAATGCAGTCGGAGATCCATGAAGGCTCCACTCAAGGGACGTGCAAGTCCGACGAGTTGGGACACAGGTTAATAAGTGGACTGTTATCATCGTGGCTTTTAACGTGGAATGTAATCATCATTTCTGCCTAAATTACGTGAATATTCCACCATAGAGTATTAAGAGATCGAAGATATTGGCATATTCGACGAGACACATTGACCAACATTTTATCTTATCCTAAATTAAATAACTATTCTAATGTTCCTACGCTACTTGAAATGAGAACTCCGTAAAATGTTTTAATTATGGAAGGATCTCCCGTTTAATGACTTAAAAATAACTTTAACTGTATCAATTATATTAAGAACAAATTATCGGCAACACAAATGAAAATAGGAAGGAAAATATTCTGTTAACTTGAAAAATAAACACCTAACTTCAGGCTCTTGTTACAAATAAATACAACATCGTCATTCGAAACTAAAAGAGACAAAGTGTCCCTCTGCTGAAGGCTTACATAGAAAGTTCAGTCATCAATCTCGCATTTTTTTAAAAATAAATCACTGGGAATTATAGAATCATCCACTTCAGAATGCTATTTCCTACCCAAATATCTCATAATATTCCGTCATTTCTCCTTTAAAAATCACCGCGTTATATGTCGGTATCTGTCTATCTAGCAACTTGAAAAATACCGTTATTTTAACTTCATAAAGTCACCATAAATGCAATAGAAATGCTTGGAAGACACAGGATCGTAACATAAGGTAATATACATCAAAATCATGCATTTAAAAGACAGACTCGATCCTCTCGTACATTCATCGGTGACCACACCTAGATAAAAACATCAAGAAACATTGCAACATCTACGATAACTTTGTATAACTACGTTGATTCTGCGCCTCTGGATACCACTGCGACGTTTGACCTGGAATACTACATTAGCACTAGGCGTCAACTCAAATGATCTACAAAATCCATCTAGCAAAGAAATGGTTTACTTACCATAGAAGATCATATTTCTTTTACGACATAGCCTTAATATTTTTTCGTTACCGATTATCTTGCGAAGATCCTAAACATCCCTTTAAAATCGTGCGCTCTGGTCAATCTTGTATTTAAATAGGATAAATGTGACGACCAACTACTAGTGTTCGTGAGTGCAACATCCTATAACATTATTCTAAAATACGGCCTCGTACCTAAATAAATTATTCATCACGACAACATCAAAATTCACGCATGACCAACATAGTTCCTACCGTCAATACCATCATCAGGACCTTCACATATCATCATCATAAAATTCGCAATCCTAATGACACATCTATAATCATCACATCTCTCTATCCACGTAAATATTTTCAAAGATCCTACCGTAACTAACACCTTATTACATCGCACAACTCGTCATGCACAGCGAATTCACAATACTAAAGAACAATCCATTCAGGCAATTACGTAAAATTACTAAATACGTTGCCGCATTAATTCCATATCACCACAATAGTATCACACTTCTATAATCAAAGCACTGTATTTCCACACAAGCACATAACATTTTGAAGACCACAGAATCGCACGTCGCAAAATACCGAGCTCCTCCGAGGTATTCTGAGCTACATGTTAAAATTAACGTTCATTACCATAACACCATTACGGTACCAATAACATCCATGTCGAAGAAACTTTCGTAAAACCTTGCTAGCAAACATTAAAGAAATCTTACACAACCATCGCATATTATCACAACGTAGTCTGGCTCACCACACTAGACGTAACGATCATAAATATCACAACGCAATGTCCAACAAATAACGGTCGCTTTCAAGTTAAAATTGTTCATGTCAAAATTGACAACAAAATAAATACTACTCTACAACTACAATAAGCAATTACGTGGCGGAATATATATAAGATATTCAAGTACTCATCCTGGGTTGTTACTCCACGACGGTGTCACCTTCCGAGTTCAGCTCTCACTCAATAACATTATCAAGTATTGTCCATCACATTTCAGATCAGATCCTTTGAGGTCCCTCTATTTTAGTTGTTCATGATGATACGTGCACACATTGCCTCTGAATAATAAACTGCTGACGGTTCCATATTACCTGAAACTCAGAGATATCAATTAGAACAAGGTCATACACCTTAATACAATTTTAACAGTTCAAGCGATACACTTGCCTTTTCATTCAATAACAAGATATCTTGTTTTACAATATTGTATGTTTATAATATGCCAATATCTCTTTAAAAACTCCTTTCAATACAATCTTTTCCCTATGAATTCTTGCTTCCGATCTTTATGAGATGCAGATTTAGAGTATATCAACTTCTTCTTCAGAGACAAAACAGATTCTACCACACATAATAATTGCAGACGGTTTGCTTTTCAGAATTCTTCTCAGCTTCTAGCTCCCATATGTTTCTGACAATTGGAAACATTTGACACATAATGTAAGACGATCTCGTACAAATCAGCTGTACTATTAAAGGAACTTATTTAATAATTGCCGCCTCGTATTTAGGTTAGTAATCGACAGTTTCCTTTCTTCATCTCGATCGTCGGATCGTGCGAGACTAGATGTACAAGGTATGGCCCTCTCATATAAATTTATTGTTTACATATTTCATGGCCCTCAGTAACATTCTGTCGCAGATATACTGCCGTTCATGCATTCCGGAAACTTTACTTGAAGAATGCGTATTATTCATATAATCCTGCCCTATGTTTCACGATGTTTAACTTTCTGCTAATATTTCCGAGATACCACGGGGTTTAGAGCTGATTATCAATCTGCTGATATCTTCAATTCGGCGATGCCGTTCACGTAATTAGACAAGTCAATTGCCCTCTAATTCATCTGGAGGAGTGATAACCGGACATAAGATTTCATTGACATCATTTCTCGACATAAGCTTCCAATGTGTTCACTAATCTCATCCTGACATACATTGGAAGGTTATATTCCTCCTCTACTCAAAAAATGAAATTTCGTATGAAAGGAGAAATTTCATATTCATGCCAGATCTTATCATAATTCTCTTCTTCAATGAAATCTTCTTTTATCATGTCTGAAATGAACGAAACTAACTCTGGTCTTGAGATATTGTTATTCCATATCCTGTCTTCGAATCCTGTCTGGACTTTATCATTCGTCATCTGATCCGTCGGTCAGCGAATAAACATCCCAAGCATCTCCGTTTCTTTCGTCTTCCACGATGATATTGACTTCCTCCTCTTCAACGATCGGGAAACTGTACTGTTTAAGACTTGAAGCATTGAAAATAGCAATGTTGTTGGACTCCAAACTCTGTATTTTATATGCGTTATTTCCCAGTGCTTCAATAACCTTGAACGGCCCGATGTACAAATGTGCAAACTTGGAATAGAATTTTTCCGTGGGACAAGATACGGCTGGTTTTCTTACGAGAACATATGTTCCAACCTCCAAAGGTTCTCTAAATTTCTTATGCCTTAACTTCTTGAGACGTTTTTCGGCCTGCCTTTTCATACACGCCTGAGCTTGCTTTATGTTCTCTTCGACGCTAGGACTTTCTTCGGCTGGTCTAGCAATGATCTCGTTCCAGGGACGTCTTGGTTGCTCGTTCATGTGAAGAACGCTTGGAATATTGCCGATAGACTCGTGCCATGTAAAATTTATACAATCGGCTATTGTCGGTAAACAAGAAGTCCATGTCCAATGACGTTCATGGCAGAAAATCCTACAATACTTCGCAATTTCCTTCATGACCCTTTCAGCTGCATTGGATTCAGGGTGCCTTATGGAACTAAATCGGTGTTGAATGTTCATTTTCCTTAAAGCTTCCGCAAATTCGTTTGACGTAAACTGTGTTCCATGGTCCGTTATTATGCATTTTGGTTTACCCATCTTTGGTATCGTTACTCTTTCTAAACTCCTAATTATGGACTTAGAGTTGGCCTTCCTAATAGGCTGAAGTGATACAAATTTTGACATCACATCGAGGACTACCAATACAAAACGGTTTCCACGTTTACCTACGGGTAAACTCCCATACAAATCCATGGCATATACTTCCCTAGGTCGGTCTGGTATTACGGCTATCGGTGGTTGATACAATAATACGGAGTTGTATTTCACCCTCTGGCATATATCACAGGTTTTTACTATTCTCCCGATGGTTCTCCGGAATCCAGTCCATGTGAAAGTCTCTCCTATTGTAGCCGCTAATTTATCTAGACCACCATGACCAATCATTCTATGGATGTACCATATGAGTTTACATCTTAATTTGCGTGGCACCACCACTCTTAATTTCTTTCGATCTTTGTCTATGTACTTATACAAGATGTTATTCGTCAGCACGTAATCATCTATTTGATCTTCGGGTCCATCATTAGCTGACCTTCTTAGGCAATACTCAATAATCTCCTTCAGAGATGAATCCTCAAGTTGCAGCTCCGGCAATCGTTTTAGGCTTTCCAAACATTCTTCATCCTCTTGAGTTATTTCGATAACATTGACCTCCAGAGGCTCTTCTGTTGGATTTCGGCTTAGACTGTCCGCCAACACATTACTTTTACCTGGGCAGAACTCAATTCTTAAATTAAATTGCTGCGCATAAAGTGCCCATCGTGATACTCTCTCGCTGGATAATGTGGTTTTTAACACAAACGTTAGTGCTTTATGGTCCGTCCTAACAACTACCGGATACCCATACACTATTTTCCTCCACTGTTGTAATGCGTAAACAATGGCCAACATCTCAAGCTCAGTGGTCGTATACTTAAGTTCATGGTTTCTTAATTTTCTACTAACGAAGGCTAAATAGTTTATATTATTCTCCCCATTACTCTCCTGATACAATACAGCTCCAACTCCAACTGCTGAGGCATCAGATTGTATGATAAATTCACGATCGAAGTCCGGATATCCAAGTTTTATACTGTTAGCTAGTAATTCCTTCGCGTTAACAAAAGCTCGATCATGACTCTCATTCCACCGCCAACGATTATTGGTCTTCAATAAATCTTGCAGGGGAGCTAATATCTCTGTATACCTTGGACAGTGGCTAGCGAAAAATCTTGTCATTCCCAAGAATTGTCGGATATGCTTAATCCTTCTGGGCTTCGGAAAGTTACATATGGCCTGTATCTTAACTGGGTTTGGTCTTATTCCAGTTCCATCAATTGAGGACCGTTTTTGCAAAACTTGCTTTCTGCAAAAAATTGGAAATTTACTTTTTTATTGATTCACATTCATATTGAAGTCCTCTATAGGATGGTGGAACCTGTTTTTGTATAACTTGCTTCTTGCTGCAGTAATAGTCGATAAAATTTAGCGAGCTTTTGCAAAACTAGCTTTCTACTACTTAAGAGTTACAGCAAAACTTGCTTTCTACAGGAATGATTTTTATTTTGAAGTCATTGAAACTGTTAATCTTTATAACTGCATGGATTTGGTTTAAAATTAATACGACAATGGTCCTCTTGTTGGTGTTAATAAATATCTTATAAAATTAGAATGATACTATTTTCCTTTCTTTTTGTGGTTTCTTTTATATTCATAAAGTGTATATGCCAAAGACAAGGTTTAAATTATTTTGAAGACAATGATGTCGAATAATTTTGAGTGAAAGGTGGATAAAATGTCCACGTAAATAAATTTCATAGAACAAGAATAACATTCTCTTCTGAATTAACTGATGGTGGTGGTGATTATTGTTTCAAGAGGAAGTACAACTAGGCAACCATCCTCTATATAACACTAATCAGAGGGAAAACTGGAAGGGATCCGACACTTCGAAAAATGAAGGTATCGGCCAAAGGAAGACAAAGGCCACGAAGGGCATGAAAATGAGAGACTCCCTAGGCCTCCATACGTAATACCGCCGGGGTCCAAAAAGAACAAGAGTTGACCAAGGGAGGTCGAATAGGATAGATGAAAGTGAGGAGCCTGGAACAATTAAGTGGAAATAATGCCAGGACTCAGCTAAGGGCCCCATGGTCGCCAACACATGCTCCAAAGTTCAGAGCCCCTGGGGCCCCTCTTAGTCACCTCTTACAATAGGCAGGGGATACCGATATTCATCAGTGTGTACATACCAGAAATTGCAGGAATGGTATACTGTAAAACTTACACTGTTATTAAATACGTTTAATTGATGGAAAAACCAAGATAACTCATGTTTTAGTAAAATTACCAACACTTTCTTCACTAATATTTTGTGTAGAATGCAAGTTTTGAAAGAACTGTTGACTTTTGAACCCTCATACACTGTACAATTCTTAAATTCAATAAAACCCAAAGATCACCCTGTAATAAGCACTAATTATAAAGTTGATCAACAAAAAAAGAAAGTTTATAACTAAAAATCCCTTCTTGAAAAACAGGTTTTTGTCTCTCCTGAAAAATTTCACTTTTTCACAAAGCAAGTTTTGCAAAAACGGTCCTCAATTACGTGTCCAACAAACAAGATTTCAGATTGGCAGAACTTTGACTTGGATCGATTGATTTTGAATCCAGCCTCATCTAAATTTCTTAGCAGCTGTTCCAACTTGACTACATGCTCCTCGAAAGTTGCTGTCGCCAGTACGATGTCATCAACATAAATGGTTATAAATTCTTTTACTTCCGGTTTCAAGTTCCTGTCTAAAGCTCGTACCAATGCAGCCGCAGAGTTAGAAATGCCGAATGGGAGTCTTTCAAAGATATACGTTTGATTATCAAACATGAAACCAGTAAATAGCTTGGATTTACTCTCCAAAACTATGTGGAAGTATGAGGAAGTCAAATCTAAGATCGTGAAAAATCTCTTGTTCCGAAATCCTCTTATTATCTCTTTTATTACTGGGGCTTTATCATACTCAGGAATTAATTTGGAGTTGACCTGTCTCGCATCAATGCACACGCGAATTGATCCGTTGCTTTTTCTTACCACTACCAGAGGGCTAACGAATGGTGTATGTGCTTTAGATATTATACCATTATCCAACATCTCCTGTATTACCTTCCTAGCCTCGGGCATAAATTTATCTGGTATAGGGTACGGTTTAATCTTAAACGGCCTCCAATCTTTCACTAATAACTTGTATTCAAAGTCCTTTATTGCTCCAGGCTGGCTCTTAAAAGCATTGCTATACCTTTTCAGCAGATTCTCAATTATCCCTTGCTGTTCAGAATTTCCTCCTATTCCACTGTCGATTGTCTGTCCACATACAGCATCTTCTGTGTCGTATCTTTCCATTATCTTCTCGGCAACATGGGCAGCTTCATTTATTGAAATGTTCATGGTTTTCTGTAGCTCGCTCGTTTCCTTGTTTTCTATTCTAGCTGTAATGTCCAGTCCTCTTTCACCGTCACATCTGATCCTTATTTCTTCTTTCTTTAAATCAATTACTATGTTGTTTTCCCTGATAAAATCTGATCCAATAATCAAGTTATATTGGATTTTATCCATGACTACAAATGGATGTTCCATTAAATTTCCTCCGATTTCTATTGGCAAATAAGTTTGTATCTTGCATTTCGTGACCTTGTCTGGAATTATGCCCTTGATTTTCATGTTGGCAATCGGAATTACAGGCAAGTGTGCTTTGTCTTGTAACTCTGAGAATAGTAGTTTGGAGATGATACTTATACTTGCTCCAGTATCCAATAATGACAATACTCGAATACCCAATATTGTGACGTAAATAACGGGTAGTCCTCTCTTTAATCTTGTTCCTTCTGGTCGACCGTCTTCGTGTAGCAATTCCTCGGGTTCAAATTCCCACGATTCGATTCCTGCTATGACCCATTCGTGTTGCCCATAATTTGGATTTAACTTACTAATTCTATTATTTGTTACTGGTTCCAAAACGAAGTTTTTTTTTTCACCCCGTCATTGCCTTGATTATTCTTGTCAAATGGTGTGGCTGCGGGATTTAACGTTTTATCAGCGCTTTCTTTTCTTTGTTCCTGCTGATACAACAGACTAGTCGCGCCCACGCAATCAGCGTTCATATCTTGATTCAATATCGCTCGTTCCCATTGCTTGCATTCCTGCTGCTTTCTTAATTCGCCAAGGTACCTTTCTCTTTCCTTGTTTATCTCCTCGTCCTGTCGAATATCTGATTGCCTTGAATTTTCCCGATACCTATTTCTGCGGTACGGCCATTTATCTCTATTTCGACTCCACCTTGTATTTCTGTAATACCTAGGATATCTCCGCTCTTCGTTTCGAAACGGTGTCCACTTATGGCGCGCCTTGTCACTCTTCTCATCCCTATGTTCCACTCTTCTGTAGCCTTCATTCGTCCTAGGTCTGTCTCCTTGACCATGACTATTGTATCCTTGGTTTCTTTCTACACCTTCATCTCCTGCTGGTGTTGCCACGTTTACCGTCGGATCGACGTGTCTTACTATGCGGCTATTAGTATGTGTTGACGTGCTGTCAATTTGCCGAAGTATCGACTCCGCTTGCACGGCTGATTGAATGTTTGCCGCCGTCAATAATCTCTGTATATCCGCAGGGAACTGTTTGATTATTGCTCGTACCATTTCCGTCTCTGTAGGTGGAGAATCAAGCTCCTTCAGTCGATGAAATTGCATCGTGAAGTACTCGGCAAACCTACTCGGTCCTGTTAAAGAATATTTCTTCGAGTATAGATCGAGTCTGATTCCTTGCTGTACGTCGATCCCCCAGAATTTATCCAAGAAAGCTTGTTTAAAGCCTGCATAATCCTCAAAAACGTAGCGAAAAGCTTTAAACCAAATGAGTGGTGCACCTTCTAAGTGTTTCTCCACTGTCTTTAACTGGCGCTCTGTAGATACCTTTGTTTCCCTAAAATATTCCTCAATCTCTCTTAGAAAACCACGAGGAGTCATACTGGATCCTATATTTCCGTTAAATTTCTTAGGCCTATCCTCATAAGTGCGTATGATGTTAACAATCTGGGTTCCACTTCCTGTATGAACTGTCCCGTTGTCATTAATGTCAACACAAAGCTGTGGTATCTCAAATTGACTGTTTACTTCAGTCTTCCTTCCATCCTCAATTATCGTCTGCCGGTCGTTCAACGATGATACCAAATTCCTATTTGTTTCGTTTTCAATTCTCAGGTTCTGTACGTCCTTTTGAATAGCATTTAAGTCGTCTTTTAATCCTTTTATTTGCTGATTCATCAAAGCTTTATTCTCTTCAGATTCTTCCGTTATCAAATTGAATCTGTCATTGATCTGCTCTCTTGCTTGGGTTATCTCTTTCCGTATATTCTCATTGGTGATGTTGACTTCATCGGATACCTTCTTGAGTTTTCCATCCCAACTATTATCAGACTCTTTCATCTTCTCCTGCATCCCGTCTACTTCCTCTTTGAGCTCTTTAAGGTCATAGTCGACTTGAACTCGCAACTCTTGGATGCTTGACTTAAAATCATCCTTCAATTCTTCGAATTTTTCTTGAAAATTCCTCTTATTCTCAATCATCGCCGCATTCACTTCTTCTTTTAAATTTAATACTTCTCCTTGTACTTCAGCGACTTTCGATCCTAATGATACAATCTCTTCTTGCATCACCTTCATATTTTCTTGCACCATATCGGTGATTCTGTCAAAAGTTCCTTGCATTTTCTCGTGGGATTCGTGGATTTCTGCTCTAGTATTTTTCTGTGATTCTCGAATTCTCTTTTCAGTAGTATCCTGTGATTCCTGGATTTTCTTCTCAGTATTTTCTTGTGACTCCTGAATTTTCTTTTCTGTATTTTCTTGTGCTTCCTGAATTCTTTTTTCTGTATTTTCTTGCGCTTCTTGAATTCTCTTTTCCGTACTTTCTTGCGATTCTCGTACCTCTTGAATTCTCTTTTCTGTACTCTCTTGCGATTCCTGCATTTTATTCATTTTTCCAGCGAGCTCCTCCAATAATAGTTTTACTTGAGCAAGAGACGCCATCGTAATTTCCTATATCGTTTCTTAACAAGAATATATCACTCTCAATATCTCACTCTACAGTCTTTATCTAGTGTTTCCACAACACCTATACCTGCCTAGCACCTCACGAATAGATTCAATAAATTAACGTATGGGTCTCTCCGGATCTGACCCGAAATATGACGGACATCCTACAATAAGTGACACGGAACAACCTATCGCTCTATCCGAGTTAAATGACTCATTATCCCGATTAACAAGAGCTGAAACTTTACGGAAAATCCTTCCATAATGTCATAAAATAAGACTAAGTAAAATCGTAGTACTGATTAACGGTCAAATCCTTCCAATATTATTCATAACATATATGATTAAATAAATATTTCAAACATTCTTGACCAATAACGTTGTAAATTCAATGTTCTCTGATTACCAATGTCTCTTCGAGTTTTCCTTTCTTTAAGTCCACTGCCACGCGATAAGTAATTCGAGTCTAGTCGTTTGGTAAATAAATAATTCAACTTTGGCCCCACAGTTGGGTGTCAAGTAAAATTATAATAACCTATATGTGCCCTGACAGCAGTCCCTGTGACCATGCTGTAAATTTTAATTCGGTATCTCAGTGTTGGGTTAAGCCGCGGCGAAGCAATGCAGTCGGAGATCCATGAAGGCTCCACTCAAGGGACGTGCAAGTCCGACGAGTTGGGACACAGGTTAATAAGTGGACTGTTATCATCGTGGCTTTTAACGTGGAATGTAATCATCATTTCTGCCTAAATTACGTGAATATTCCACCATAGAGTATTAAGAGATCGAAGATATTGGCATATTCGACGAGACACATTGACCAACATTTTATCTTATCCTAAATTAAATAACTATTCTAATGTTCCTACGCTACTTGAAATGAGAACTCCGTAAAATGTTTTAATTATGGAAGGATCTCCCGTTTAATGACTTAAAAATAACTTTAACTGTATCAATTATATTAAGAACAAATTATCGGCAACACAAATGAAAATAGGAAGGAAAATATTCTGTTAACTTGAAAAATAAACACCTAACTTCAGGCTCTTGTTACAAATAAATACAACATCGTCATTCGAAACTAAAAGAGACAAAGTGTCCCTCTGCTGAAGGCTTACATAGAAAGTTCAGTCATCAATCTCGCATTTTTTTAAAAATAAATCACTGGGAATTATAGAATCATCCACTTCAGAATGCTATTTCCTACCCAAATATCTCATAATATTCCGTCATTTCTCCTTTAAAAATCACCGCGTTATATGTCGGTATCTGTCTATCTAGCAACTTGAAAAATACCGTTATTTTAACTTCATAAAGTCACCATAAATGCAATAGAAATGCTTGGAAGACACAGGATCGTAACATAAGGTAATATACATCAAAATCATGCATTTAAAAGACAGACTCGATCCTCTCGTACATTCATCGGTGACCACACCTAGATAAAAACATCAAGAAACATTGCAACATCTACGATAACTTTGTATAACTACGTTGATTCTGCGCCTCTGGATACCACTGCGACGTTTGACCTGGAATACTACATTAGCACTAGGCGTCAACTCAAATGATCTACAAAATCCATCTAGCAAAGAAATGGTTTACTTACCATAGAAGATCATATTTCTTTTACGACATAGCCTTAATATTTTTTCGTTACCGATTATCTTGCGAAGATCCTAAACATCCCTTTAAAATCGTGCGCTCTGGTCAATCTTGTATTTAAATAGGATAAATGTGACGACCAACTACTAGTGTTCGTGAGTGCAACATCCTATAACATTATTCTAAAATACGGCCTCGTACCTAAATAAATTATTCATCACGACAACATCAAAATTCACGCATGACCAACATAGTTCCTACCGTCAATACCATCATCAGGACCTTCACATATCATCATCATAAAATTCGCAATCCTAATGACACATCTATAATCATCACATCTCTCTATCCACGTAAATATTTTCAAAGATCCTACCGTAACTAACACCTTATTACATCGCACAACTCGTCATGCACAGCGAATTCACAATACTAAAGAACAATCCATTCAGGCAATTACGTAAAATTACTAAATACGTTGCCGCATTAATTCCATATCACCACAATAGTATCACACTTCTATAATCAAAGCACTGTATTTCCACACAAGCACATAACATTTTGAAGACCACAGAATCGCACGTCGCAAAATACCGAGCTCCTCCGAGGTATTCTGAGCTACATGTTAAAATTAACGTTCATTACCATAACACCATTACGGTACCAATAACATCCATGTCGAAGAAACTTTCGTAAAACCTTGCTAGCAAACATTAAAGAAATCTTACACAACCATCGCATATTATCACAACGTAGTCTGGCTCACCACACTAGACGTAACGATCATAAATATCACAACGCAATGTCCAACAAATAACGGTCGCTTTCAAGTTAAAATTGTTCATGTCAAAATTGACAACAAAATAAATACTACTCTACAACTACAATAAGCAATTACGTGGCGGAATATATATAAGATATTCAAGTACTCATCCTGGGTTGTTACTCCACGACGGTGTCACCTTCCGAGTTCAGCTCTCACTCAATAACATTATCAAGTATTGTCCATCACATTTCAGATCAGATCCTTTGAGGTCCCTCTATTTTAGTTGTTCATGATGATACGTGCACACATTGCCTCTGAATAATAAACTGCTGACGGTTCCATATTACCTGAAACTCAGAGATATCAATTAGAACAAGGTCATACACCTTAATACAATTTTAACAGTTCAAGCGATACACTTGCCTTTTCATTCAATAACAAGATATCTTGTTTTACAATATTGTATGTTTATAATATGCCAATATCTCTTTAAAAACTCCTTTCAATACAATCTTTTCCCTATGAATTCTTGCTTCCGATCTTTATGAGATGCAGATTTAGAGTATATCAACTTCTTCTTCAGAGACAAAACAGATTCTACCACACATAATAATTGCAGACGGTTTGCTTTTCAGAATTCTTCTCAGCTTCTAGCTCCCATATGTTTCTGACAATTGGAAACATTTGACACATAATGTAAGACGATCTCGTACAAATCAGCTGTACTATTAAAGGAACTTATTTAATAATTGCCGCCTCGTATTTAGGTTAGTAATCGACAGTTTCCTTTCTTCATCTCGATCGTCGGATCGTGCGAGACTAGATGTACAAGGTATGGCCCTCTCATATAAATTTATTGTTTACATATTTCATGGCCCTCAGTAACATTCTGTCGCAGATATACTGCCGTTCATGCATTCCGGAAACTTTACTTGAAGAATGCGTATTATTCATATAATCCTGCCCTATGTTTCACGATGTTTAACTTTCTGCTAATATTTCCGAGATACCACGGGGTTTAGAGCTGATTATCAATCTGCTGATATCTTCAATTCGGCGATGCCGTTCACGTAATTAGACAAGTCAATTGCCCTCTAATTCATCTGGAGGAGTGATAACCGGACATAAGATTTCATTGACATCATTTCTCGACATAAGCTTCCAATGTGTTCACTAATCTCATCCTGACATACATTGGAAGGTTATAATAACAAAAGATGTTTAAAGTGAAAGGATGTTTCACATATAGTCTATGGAGTTTACAGAAAATCGATAGTATACCCAAGAGAAAATTGAAAAGAAACCTGTTCTGGTTTTCCTATAAACCCCAGTTTTTCAGTGATTTTAAAATCATATGCAAATCTTAATATTCTCCTGTATTATTATATCTAAATGTGAAGTTTGGCTGAGATCTCTTCAGCCATTTCGCTGTGATGGTGGAACAGTCGGACAAATATACAGACACGAAAGCTAAAAAAACTGTGTTAATTTGACCTAAACAGATAAATATCTTAAGATATGGCAAGAAAACCGAAATTACAACTTTATTTGTACAGATGTTCAGATCACAATTTTTCAGGTTACAAAGTTCAACATTTGAAATTTTATTATGCCTTCTTTCATTCTCTCCGCCCTTTTCTGAAGAGTATTTTGGTATTTTTCTTATCCTACAAGATTTCGAATAACCTGTTTGCCAAACAAGTTGGTTACGCGATTCGGATCCCGTAGCAGTGAGCTTGCATCAGGGAGATGATGAGTTAGAACGACATCTTCGTCAGCACAATAGACGCTTTATCGTGATTTCACATTTACTCAACAGGGAAATGCTGGGAATGAACCTTAAAATTAAGACTGCGACCGCTTCCTTCTTTTTCTGGCGCTTTTCTATCCCATCGTAGACAAAAGACCTAACTGAGGCGGTTCAATGTTTTAAAAAAGAGAAAGAATTACGAGTTTAATAGCAGTGGCGTCAAAAATAACAAACCACTCAAACCAAGTCCATGGAAAAGTTGTAAAAATGTGTAAACAAAAAGTGATATTAATTTATCGTTGATGAAATAACTATTTATAATCGATCGTTTAAAAATATTGTATGCAACGCGTCCAGAAAGTGCGCAAAACAAATTTCGATATCCTTTTAAGGAATTTTTAAGCCGGTGGAGACTATTGACCATCGGTTTGAAAAACTAATTTCCCAGTGAGTGAAATAAATTATATTTTCCTTTGTGTACGTATGTTGTTTTGCTTCTGGGCCCAATTTCGAAAGCCACTCTCACAACTCGGTCTCTACGAGGAGTTTTGGGGATTTTCGATTTTTATAGTAATCTTGGGGACATCAGGTTCTTTGGTTAGTGCCTAAAGAGTTATCATTAATTCATGTCTATTTCAACGTTTATACACAACACTATACATTGCTACACTTAGACTATCATTTATTTAATATATAAAATTATCTCTTTAGTATCTGGAATATTTTCTTAAACAGCTTCTTTGGGTTTCAGATTGAAATTAATTTGCACTTTGAGGAAACCCATAAGTCAGTTAAAACTATAGGTTGTCACTTCGGAAACAATGTCTCCCACTGGGTAAAAGAAATGTTAACACCTGCGCACTTAGTGCTGTTTTGCTTTTGAATCCCTCCATCTCGGTCCCTTTGGAGAGTTTTGGAACTATTCGATTTTTCTAAACCTCTTGGTGGTGTCATGTTATCTGATACAAAGTTTATAGGATGTCTGGAAGTGCCTCATTAATTCATATATATTCTTTTATACCTTCCTTTATACATTGCTACATTTCAACGTCTATTTATTATTTATTTAACGTTCTCCTAGTTATTATCGAAATGATGAGCTTCAGTTATTGCTTTAATATGCATTCCTAACACCTGTGTTTATAAGTCACAAATGTACAACGTGTCTCCCCATATCTCCTCATGCACCACCTGTAACACAATCCGTACCTGTCATATTTCGCTCCATAAATTATTCTTCGTGCTCCTAATTATTTCCTTTCCTTAATTATTTATGTAGGTTCTACATATATTGTTATTTGAAAGCTATAACTCATTTAAATATTCCACATCTCTCTGACGCACTCTCTTTATTCGAACTTAATTACAATTAGAGGGACGAGCACACCCCCACTCTGTTCTTGATTATCACTATCCCCCCCCCCGGGTCTGTCCCCCTTAGCCCCACCACCTATATTCTCGTCTTACCGCGTTACGTTCCGGAACCGAACAATACCATGCAAGACTAGCAATTAAAATCTACCTCCATAGCGCGTGATTTATTGGCTAGCTAGAGCAAGTCGCGCTTGTAAATAAGGCAGAGCATACGAAAAAGTAAAAAAAGAAAGAAGAAGAATACCTGAAAGAAGAGTGTATGGGATAACGTGTGCTACAGTACAAGGCGTTTATTAAATATTAACGCTAGTTCGCTAGCCTGATATACGGGGCGTCGCTTCGCCTAGCCGGTAAAGTGGTCTGCCTCACCTCAGTTCACATGCCAAGCGAAGGTGGAATCTTCTGCTTTAATGGAAAGTTTTCATCGTAGAAAATACGACCTCACGCTCTGATATGTTAAAAAGACCTGACTACAGAACATTAAGTGGCTGTGCAGCGTTTATCTATGCTCACTTTGCAAATACCTCCCGAGAAATTACCTCACAAAAACTCGTTTCTTTGATCCAATTACGTTACTAACCACCTCGTTAGTTATTCACGTGGTATGTATTCAATGAGAGAATGCAGTTTTTTCTGCATAGCTGCCATGAGATTTTTCACTTAATAGTATATCTCCTCTTTAGGAAAATCACAGTTAGATGGGTCTTTCTAACTTAATTAAATCATGCGCTTGAATCACAAGGACTTCCTTAACATATTTCAGAAATTTCCATTTATTTCTCTAACGTAACTGGATCATTCACTTGAATCACAAGGACTTCAGTAACATAGTCCATCAGTATCCAAATTTCTACTTTAAATAATTAACTTTCTCGTTCATATTATCATTAGTAGTACCGAACACAAGACATGTTCTGGAAACAGTACACATAATGAGTGGTAGCGGTCTATCTCAAGTGTTAGAGGCAGGCTCGATTAAGGACGTGGTTCCTATTCCATGCCAGGAAAACTATATTTCTCTTTTGGAGTGAAACAAGGCACCCAGGTTCACTCAGCTACACCAAAATCCAGTAGGAGGTTAATTCTTGACTGCAAAAAGGTATCTCTGCTAACTACAGAACTCTATCCCACTTAGACCTCAGGAAAGAAGCTGATACGTGTTTCTATTATATACTAAGTCAACCGCAAGTGCCCTTGAGTCCATTCAGCAACAATATAAGTCAAAATCAGGTTAATTCCTGGGGCAGAAAATGAACCGCAATCACTCTGTCTCCTTAGGTGTCCTTACTTTCATTCATCGCACAATAGGAATGAATACTAGGTTAATTCCTGGGGGAATAAACTGCCGGCATAACCACTGTATCCACCTTACTGCTCTAGGGTTCACTCAGATACAATAAAAAGTAGTAGCAGGTTAATTCCTGTTTTTTGAATCTTGTTAATGTCATTTCTGCTTAGCTCCCCAGTTGCCAAGTTGTAGAAGCCAGTCATTGTAGTTGGAATCTACAAATATTAAACTCTTTTCTACCATAGTTTAAGAAAATTTTGGGTCGTAAAGTAGAATATTTTGAAGTTGATTGAACAGGTGCTGGAAATAGCCTAGGCATAAAATCTTGCTAGGACTAACGTTTCAAGTCTTATACAGAGGTTGAGAACTTGTGCAGCAAAATTGACTTACAGTTTGTTTCCTGTCATGTATAGCCTATGTTAATGTCTTAAAAATAATAATAAAGAATCGAAGTGCATTTCTTCCTTTGTGTTGCAAGTTGCTGTAGCATGTCAATAAAATAATATCATAATGCAGAAATCTGGCATTAACGTCGTGCATTGGTATTTTATAATCAGCAACCGGTCTCAAATGCTTTGGCCCAGACAATATCGTGACCACACACGCCCGTTGGCTTCAGCTCCGGCATCACATTGTGATGCGTTCTATTTTATACCGTGTTCCTTGGCTGGTATGATAGTATAATAGTTTTGACAATGTGACGGCGAGCACAAAACTCTGTTTTTTTGAAGGAATATATTGCAGTGCGTGTCCCCATCTCCATGTTATTTTGCGTTCCTTGGCAACCACCTACAATGAATCTTTAATCCTCATTTCTTAGATATCACTCCCTATATGCTAATTCTTCAAAGCAGACAGTAGTTTAGTCTTACTTCAGTAGATGACATCAATGTTGGAACGTGCAAGAAAATGGAAATTTCACTTCATTGAACAAAGGGCGTTTTATCGACAAAAACCAAAAAGTTTGCGATATTTCTCCTCACCCGAATCATATCCTCTATGGATGTATCCAGAACAAAGTTTCCACTATCAACATTTGTTAAATGTCACTCGCCAGTACGAGCGGTAAGGGTTCAATCACGTTCTATAGGCTGACGTTGTATCGTTTCCTACTCCAGAAATGTAAACATGATTAATTATTTCACTCCAAGAATGGTCGATATTCATAATTGTATTGTTCTTGTAAGCTATATCAGGTGTCAGTTTCACCTACCGATCGTTCGCTACAGAACAGGGGTAGCTCGTTGACTGGCACGACGGTTTTGGCAATATGGCGACGGGCATAAAACTCGGCTTTATTGAGCGCATGCATTTCGGCACGTGTCTCCATCACTATGTTATTCAGTGCTCGCTGGCGACCATCTAAAACGAATCTTTAACCCTCATTTCTTAGACATCACTCTTCTCACGAATGGACGAATTTCAAATTTATGCCGACAGACGGAGCTGTGCACTCTACTGAAAGGAACGTATTCTTCTTTATCAAGTGCACAACGTTTACGTGAGAACTTCATTGCATTTTTCTTGTAAGGAAGAAGTAACAACCTACATCTGGTGCCAATTTCAGCTGTTGAAAAGTTGTTTTCTCAATATCACTGTGAAAGACAGACAGTATTAGGGATTTTATATGCCGTGTATAGTAATTACAATTCTGATAAAGATTAAATGCGAGTAACGTAAATTATCATACATATTTGTTCAGTATTTTAAATGAAGTTATCGTTTAGAATTCATAACTTTATATACCAGGTAGTCCGCCAGCGCCGTACTTTCTACTGATAAGTGCTCCACATGCAATAGTGATGAATGGGATGCCGTACAACTGATTTTCGCAGGGGTATTACTACCTGCAGGTATGTTACGTCAGAACACGAAGAGATACCAGCGGTACGGCCACAAGCTGCATGTTCCTAACCGCTACCCGTCTAATGCGCCCCATTTGTTTAGAAAGCCTCTATTCGAACGTTGACTGGTATTTGGTAAAATAGCACTACAGTTTCTGTCAAAATATCGACAATGGCTGGTGTGTTCAGCAACTACAAATACTACACCCTTACGGGCTTCGATGGGAGACCTAAGCATAATAATGCATCAGCGTAATCTGACGAACAACCACGGATGAGACTATGTCGAAGAGTGGCCCGAATCACCAACAGGAGCTTCGAACCGCCGTCCTCCTACTTTCTGTGCTAGTCTCGGCATACTCGAGCACTTGTGGGGTGGTAACATTCGGGAAAAGAATAAAATAAGAAAAATACTTATCTAATGTGAAAATAGGATTTCTGGGTTGAACTATTTATTGGATACTGCTTAGCACTACTAGAAATGACAAGAAAACATGTAATGGGGTTACGAACATCAATATATTCCTGAATTGTGACATAAGAACGAAAGAACACTATCACAATAAAATCTTCATGCACTGAGGAAAGAAGAAAAAACAGTACGCAAATTGACTCACCTGAAGGGCGCTCAATGATTTCACTCAGCACAGGCTTCTTTTGGCAATGAAGTAAAATCGAAGACTGGCAGTTACACATCATCTATCTTTATATCCTTAAATTACTTGCTTTCCTTCGATCACCACCATGTAATTTGAGAAGCTGTCCCTTACAAAATACACTCTCTTCTTAGCACGTAATTAACCGGTCCCTACGCTGCATAATTAATACATGAGAAAACTATTTACACTTAAAATGAAAACAACAATTAGCAAACCTCCCGGGACTCGCCGCATACCCTGTCACCAAGACAAATAACGATGAACATCGGTTCTGTTTGGACCCAAAGACATAAAACAGTAAACTGAACACTTTACACTTTATGTACAAATGGGGCCATTCCTGTAATAAAAACGCTGATATCACTTTCTTCTGCCCCGGCGAAAGCTTGGTGCAAGCTTGCGCATGCCGGCTCATTCTGGCCTGGGTTCGAACCAGGCTCCTTCTGACTGAGAGATACATATCTGAAAATTTCTAGCTATCCATTGCTTTGTACACCTGTATGCGGGGGCGGGGAATTTATATATATTAACTACCATCTAAATTATCATTTTCATTTAACACACTTATTCTTAAATCGAACTATTTAAAAGAAACACAGTGTGAAATCCAAGGGTGCATAGCTTTTAACTTCAATACATAGCAGTCTTCGCGAAGGAGGACTGGAACAAGAAAAAGTATTCCTTTGTCACACCAGGAGAACGGTCACCCATCGCTCTCTCCATTCATGAGCCAAGGCGGACCGTAACCGTCTAATTACAGCCACTATTTCCCTTCCTAGGGTACACTTATTATCACCCAATTCATTTATTTATCCCATTTACTTCATATTACCGTAGAGATACCAAGAAATAATATTCATTTGCTCTCCAAACTCTTATTCTTCAGGTCGAATGTCTCGAGGCATTATAAAATCCGAATATCTCATTTCGTATATCATCGTAGACCCTTTTGGGCGGTCGACCTTTTCATCATTTCTCATACCGCGGATTTATTCACGGATATCCGCGAAGTTATAGTCTTGGCAGATGAAAACTGTACGGCAGTGCGAATAAATTTGCTGATGATTTCTAAATAATGTTTATTGATTTTCATTCAGGTCTACTCTTATTTTTGCTTGTGGTTTAGGCGTCCCTTGATTATATTACCGGAGAATGGTGATATATAAAGAGCCTTGAAACCGTAAAGCCGTAAATCTGACCTAAGCCTAACTGGATCATGTCTGCAATTGTTAGAAGGAAGGAGCAAATGTCAACACGTCGGTACTTGTCGCACGAGAAAATCCTTCATAAAACTATGACTGTATGGTTTCTGGTGCCAGATATTAGGCCTATTGTATTATGTTAACAGATCTACCCGTTTCACTGCCTTGGATGTCATATACTTTAGTTAAATATTTACAATATCCGCGAATAATAATTCGCGGATGCGGTTAATCATTCGCGAATGCGGATGCGGGTGCAGATGAAGGAAGTGCTGATGTGGAGTGAATGTGGATAATATTTTGCTTATCCGCGCAGGGCTCTAGGTATAGGGCTACCATTATTCCTTCCTCAAACTTTCATATTCCTCTTTGCTCACTGTAAACATTCTGACCTTTCTTTCAAGCACCCCGTACCACAGCACTTCACACTGGTTTCGCACAAAAGAGAACACTCCAGACAGATTCTAGTAAAAATCAACAACCAAGGGAAATTTGCATATTGTCCCTAACATAATTCACCTAAATAACACAATTTTGTAACTTTCTCAGTCAGAATTCTTCACTCTTGATATTCGTGACTTAATAATATGTATCATCTAAGCATGTATTGTCTAAATGACATGAGCTCCTCGGCTATTGTCTACGACAACCATATTGAACAACAATAGCACATTCTTGTACATGGTATCCCTCATTCCACACTCACGTCTATTTACAACCTGCCTTAGGGGAACTCAAGATGCTCTTCTATCGTTGTTCCTCATACTCTCTATCACATTCCTATTTAATAACAATTAAACTACTCCTCACGAGGGACTTGACTATCAGAAAGAAAGAAATGGTTCATCCGGAGAGTTAGCTCTCTTGATTTTACGTTGACATGACAAAAGAAAACTCAAATTCCATATTAGGACATGCATTATTTACAGCACTTATGTATTGACAGAAGGAAATCGTATATTCTGTCACATCAGTTATACTTAATAGTTCTAAGATATAAAATGACACCAACTCATCTGTTTGATGGTCGTTTTTCCTTGCACGGTTAACCCATGGTAGAGTTCTCTTCGCCCATTTTATCGGCGCTGTAGATAAGAGAATCAGACTTCGAATGAGGTCTGCGACAGTCCATCATCCCCATTGACTCGCTCAACTGCAACGAATCTTGAAGTAATCCTATTGCAATGGCGGTTCGTGCATGAAGGGCTTTTAGGCGCCGACCCAACGCCTTTTCAAAAACATTTATTGTTATTTCACTCTGTAATTGATAACATAAAGAGATGAGCAAATTTAGCGAAGTCGAACTTATAGTGGTCTGCTGTTCAGTTATATAATGTTATCTTTATTATTTCGGCTATAAATATTTTGCTTTTCTATTTTCAAGAAAATGGCACTCTGGATGTTTTCTCTTTAGTCGTGAGGTGTTCGGACTATGGCAGCAGAGCCCTGAGCAGGTCCCACACTTTGCAAGTATGCCGTGTGCGGGAGGACCCTGTAAGAACAGCTTTTTTATATCCATAACTCACACCAGCATCATTTATTGAGGGTCATTTGATTTTCCAATACATTCACTTGGCATTTACATATTTATCGTTATCCGGCTGTCCACAGTTATAATCAATTTTCTATTAATTTCAACCTTCTTAACTGTATTATTTTCTTCCTTAATTACTCCGTATGTACGCGAGTGCTGGAATCTACTGGATATATTTCCACCAGACTTCATATTTAGAATCCGTGCGTCCTTGGGTAGGGTTTAGGGTAAATATTGTTTCTAAATCCCTGAACTGACTGGGGGTTTATACGAAACCGAAACCGTGATTTTGCACTCCCACAAAATAAACACAACCAAACTTAATGGAAATCTACCTGCTTTAATGGAAACTAATTTCTAAACGTTTTTTCTCATGTGCATCATTTCGATACGCGAGATATCATTAACGGACCGTTTTCCGGTACAAGTCCCATCGGACTTAACTCAAGAGCGGGTGCGTGTAAAGCGTATTTCTTAAAACTTGAAAACTACTGAAGATATTCGAACCAAACTTTATATTTAGCATCCACCTGTCCAAAGGTACGTTTTAAAGGTCGATAACATTTCATGTTCCCGGAATGGACTGGTGATTTATAGGGAACCGAAATGGTGATTTTACTCTTCCACAATATATAGAGTACAAGACCAAACGTGATGGAATTCCATCTCTAAAACTTATTTTTCATGTGCATTTTTTCGTCACGAGGATTAATAAGGCAGATATCATGAATGGTCAGTTTTGCAGGTTAAGTCCAGCGGACATAGCCCAAAAGGTGTTGTACGTGGAGCAGTTTCCTTATCTATCTATATAAATAAAATCGTAACGACTGTGTGCCTCTACATCGACTATTTTGGCGAATTTTCGCACAGCTAGGCGTTTAAGGGGTAATAATGACCAACTGCATATTTTTTTTGGTTTAGTTTCCTGAACCAACTTATTTTTACCCTCCTCGCCCAAAATCCAGATTGCGGCATAATCTGCCAGACGAAAAAGAAAATGGAAATTTGACAAAATTATACGTTTTAGCCAGTAACGGACGGAAAACTTCCAAGATCTTTAAATTTTTCACTTTTTATCCCCGAAGAATATCTAAATATGGAGGCAATTTTAATGATGGTGCAGACCTTCGGGAAGTCCTATCAGATGACGGATTGCACAATCTCCGTTCAATTTAGAATGATCTATAATCTTGGTCTTATGACCTTTTGTCGTATCTGTATCCTTTTTACGTTTAATTTTTCTATATTAATCGATGTTAAGTAAATTTGGACTTTTCACATGCATAATTCATTTTTTCAGTCACTTACAGTAAATATAGAATCATCAAACTCTTCACGAAAATTGGCCCTCCCAGTAGCCATATGTGAGCCAAATGCTATGTATGTAGCTGTCACATAATTATCCGAAAAGTAATGCAATGCGAGACAATATTACAAAAACTTCACTCTGTTCAACGTTCCTGACTCAATCTGACCCAAGAATAGATGAGATATCATAGGACCAGCCATTTAGGCCACTAACTCCGGCGTCTTTTGGTACAAGCTTTTGTCGATATGACGTACGTTTAACAGCAGTTAATCTGTAAATGATGGTCTGCAATATTGTAAACACGCATATATTTTCGTACTTTCGTATGTCGATCTGTATATATTCACTGATGTCGATTTGTAGCGATCGAGAAAGGGTGTGTCTGCTATTGTAATCAGTACTCCCTACACCGACTTTGACTGGCAGTAGGAATGGGGTCCTTCTCCAACTCCTGTGTAACTGGCAGTAGTAACGAAGGCCTACCATTGTAATGAATAGTTCACTTCTTGATTTGACTTGCAGAAGGCAAGGGAGCATGCAGTTTTGTTTATAACTCCCCTACCCGATTGTGTTTGGCAGTAGGCAAGGCTACCCGAAATTATAAACAAATGTCCTCATCTAAAATGTGACTGGCATTAGGTATAGTGGCCTGCTATTTCGATAGAAACTCACCAACTTGGTGTGACTGGCAGTAAGCTGGCTGGCAGTAGGAAAAAGGGGCCTGACATTATAATGATAACTGCCAACTCCATTTCGACTGACAGTAGGGTAGTTGTCTGCCATTATAATAAAAACTCCTCAACTGCCACTGTAATGGAAACTCCCCAAATCGATTGTGACCGCGCAGTAGCAATGGGACCTGCAATTGTAATGTAAACTTCCCAACTCGATTGTGAATGGCAGTAGACAAGTGAGCCTGCCGTTATATTACAAATCCGTAACAAACACTTTACATTGAAAACAGCGTATGGGGACCTCCCCAGGCTGTTTCTCGGATAACGCTAAGAGACATGCAATTTTAAAACAATCTTATTTACTGCATGTACAGTATTTACTTCGATATTCGAATACAATGTAGAATACCGTAGCGAAGCACGGGTACACTTGCTAGTTCTGAATATAACACTAACGTGTGGGAATCCAAGAAACGCATTTATGAAGACGTGCTTTAGTTGTACTGGTATAAAATATTATGAAACAGCTAAAAGAATAACCCAGGATAGATTTCTTTGGAGAAGAATCATCGTAGGGACAAACCAGTTGTTAGACTGAATACATCATAATGATGGCAAAACAATTTCGATTCTCTTAGAAATAAGCAATTCTGTTCATGTGAGTTTAAAAAAGCCGGACACGCAGGTAGATGAGAGTTATTATTTCCAATCGTATTACATAACCATGCTGAGGCGAACGTTTTGTGTAAGTATATCGGTATCAAGTGCGCTATAGACAGATCCAAAACACGGTTTCACTTAAATATCGTATCATTGATTGAATTCCTGTCAGGTAAAAACTTTTAATATCACATGTTTTAATAATAAATAATAATTTCGTGTGGCTATTTCTAGCCAAGTGCAGCCCTTGGACCCTCCGATGAGGGTGGGCGGCATCTGCCATGTGTAGGAAACTGCGTGATATTGTGGTGGAGGATAGTGTTATGTGTGGTGTGTGAGTTGCAGGAATGTTGGGGACAGCACAAACACCCAGTCCCCGGGCCATGAAGGTTAAAATCCCCGACCCGGCCGGGAATCGAACCCGGGACCCTCTGAATCGAAGGCCAGTACGCTGATAATTCAGCCAACGAGTCGGACACATGTTTTAATAATACACATATTATATTCCAACAACAGCAGTTATAGTAGTAGTATTTATTGTTCTTTTACCGCCTTTTCCACACACGGGTGAAGTCGCAGGTGCAAACTGCGACCCTGTTTTTGGTCAACTGTATGTGGAGGAAAGTATTCACTATTGCGTAATTCTCTTATGATTGACAGTGTGTTGTGTTTTGTGTACATCAAGAGATGTTCACTGAAACAAACACACATATCCAGCCTCAGAGCGAGAAAAATTAGCTATAAGTGGCTAAAATCCCCGATCAGGTGGGAAATGGAACTCACAGCCTTCTAAACCGAAGGCCAGGACACTGATCAGTCAGCCAAGCAGGCAAACACTATCTATATATTAAATATTTTTATGAAAACTAAAGTCAGTCAGTCCAGCCATTCTATCCGCTCGATTTCATTCATTCTTTTTTTAACTGACAGGTATTCATCAACAGATTTGTCATCAGGTACTATAAATCACTTAACTTCCGCCTTCCTCAAATTATTTGATTTTCAATTTTTTTCTCTGGGAGCAATCATATTTTTGTTTTAATTGAGGTATGGGGTTCGTTTTAGTCTAAGAACACTTAGTGGATCACGCTCTTTCATTTCAGCTCTTAACTATTCAAATGGGTTGATTCTGAGGAAAGTTATGAGTGCATATTCAATTTGACGTCTCATTTCTTCAACATTTTTTCTCATTGAAGCAATCATATCTTTCGTTATGATTGAGGTACGCAGTTCGTTTTAGTCTAAAACCATCCAGTGGATCAAGCGTTTTCCTTTGAGGTAATTACTACTTAAATTGATAGATTCTGAGAAAAATGAGTACATTTGTCTCCATGACGATCTTTGAAGGACTTTTCAACAGTTCGGCGCGTAGTGTTGTTTCAAGGAACGTTTAATTCAATTTCTTTGTGTGATGTATTTTCAAGTATTTTGTTGACATAGCATTACATTCTATTACCACATCAGATCCTGTGCTTTATTTCATTAACTCGAAACTTTGCAAATACATCCGTGAGGATAGTAACGAACAACACCGTACTTTGTACATTACGGGCGGAGCCAGCAGAAAACTGCTAGTCAATAGTAAATACTGTACTTGAAACAGATATTATGCAGATCTTTATTTCAGGTTCACATGTTTGTATATATTAACATATTTCGCTTTCGGCAGGGAAGTCGCGTGCAGATTTTGGTACCCCCACGTCTCTTCTTATAATGCTTCTTTTTCTTCTTTTACTCCTTCTGCCTTATGCCATCTTCCTCAATATATTGTGGTCGTGATGTTGGGCTGATATGGCCCCGTTGTACAGACGGGTGTTCTTTGTATGTAATCACTAGTGCGAGTTTCTATTATGATTGGTAGTGCATTGTGGATGGAGTGTATTGAGATGGAAACGAATACCCAGTCCTCGAGGAATTAACAATGCGCATTTAAAATCCCTAGCCCAGTATGGAATCGAGCCCAGGGTTCTCTGAACCGAAAGTCAGTTCGCTGACCATTTAGCCAAGGAGCCTGAGGGAAGGCAAGGCAACCAAGTTTGAAAACATCTGTGTTATCTGAAGAGAAAAAGTTCTTCGAGTCTGTTTAGTCTAGGATCTCGTTGAAATTCAGATTACTTTCGACAGTCATTTCACAGTGCCCTTGCCCCCTTCAAGTACAGTAGTCTACGTGAGAGGTACGCATGTCCGAAAGGAATGGAGGACTGCACAATCACTGGAGTGGGTGTTAAGTGGTCTCTGTCTGGTTGTCAAGTGACAGCGCTAAAAGCTGACAGTGACAAGAACATGTTTATGTCAGTGTAGTTCTTTTCAACTAGCACTCCACTTACATTGCCAGTCCTCATTATTATAACTGGTAATTGCCATATTGTATGCTTTGAATTTTGCTTTCACTTTCGGCAAGATTACAATGTTTTTGTAGCACATTTATTAGTGAAAATCGTTGCTAATGGTCCTGTGAGAATACAACACTCACCTCATTCTCATTTCCTGAGTAAATACGACCTGAAAACTGATAGCCCTAAGGCGAGTCAGAGTCAAATTATGAATACTAAAAAAATAAGGCATCTGCAAAGTTTTCTATATTATTAGTGATGCCTGAGCGCTTAAATGCACGTACACATCGCAATGAGTTTTAAGAAAACAATATTATCCAAGGAAGTACTTAATGGAGACACACGGACAATTTATGACAACCTTAAGGAAGTAATATTACAAGACAGCAGACATTGTGTTAGACTGTTCGAGTATAATGAGAGGCGATTCAATGAAGCGCGCTGTTAACCCTAGAACTGCTTCAGGTTTACCTGTCATATGCTGCTTTAATTTTCCACAATGAATAAAATAAAAAAATTCTGAAACCATACCGTTATCATAACTTCACCTTATCATACGTAAATACAAAGCTGAAATAATGGTTTATACATGTTCGATAAAAGAAAAAATTCATTGACATTTTTAATCAATCATAAAAAGGATATTTATAAGAACTTTTAAAAAAATATTTCATTTCCTACAATAAAAAAGTATATTTTCATACATGAAAGTTGCAAAAATCAAAGTGCCTTTTTCATTACTCAACGACCATTTTTCAATTATTTCTGGTCAATTCTGTTAGTCACAGAAAAACCTTCGTGTAAGCTGCCATTTTTTCTATGCAACTTCAATGTCAACATGAAAGTACTTCCACTTCTGCAGCCAAATAATAGCCTACGATTATCAGTTGTTTCTCAAGGGCTTTCAGAATGAAAGATAAAACTGTCTGGAGCCAGCATTACTTGATATTAATGTATCTGGTGATTTACAATACATCTAAGTTTGAATTCGGACACTGTCTCCCAGAAAGACGATCGCACTTTATAAAACAGCACACAGTATCTCTAGGAGACGGTCTCCAGTTCTAGAGTTAATAGCTATTTATGCAATAAGTATCCAAATGTGTTTTAGGGTCTTCCCGGATGCATTTCATACAATAGTCTTTAAAAAGACGAAATATTATATTTCAGAAAAAATAAATTAATAGAACAATAATGACGATCCTGAGAACAAACTAGTTCTTATGGACTTGTTTTGAATAGATTCTTGCGTTCGATGCCAATAACATTGAACAAGTTATTTAAAGCTTGTAACAAGAGAATAGTGTCAAGATTCTATTGAAAAAAGAGTTAATTCCATATAAAGAAAGCTGCGGAATGTACGCTGTCTATCCCCATACAAATCCCAGTTGTACGAGAAATTCAGGAATTAGCATTAGGTGCAGCGCAGGATCAAGTCCGCCAAGAAAATGAGAAATAATATGTTAATTCTACAAATTGCAACAATAATGGTGTTCTCAATATTTATAATAAATGAATATATTTAACCGCTATTTTTTGCTTTATGTCGCACCGACACAGATAGGTCTTATGGCGACGACTGGACGGGAAAGACCTAGGAATGGGAAAGAAGCTTCCGTGGCCTTAATTAAGGTACAATTCAAGCATTTTCCTGGTGTGTAAATGGAAAAACACGGAAAACCATCTTCAGGACTGACGACAATGGGATTCGAACCCACTATCTCCCGGATGCAAGTTCACAGCCGCGCGCTCCTTACCGCACGGCCAACTCGCCCGGTGAATACATTTAAAAAGGCTTTATACAGAATATTTCTACTAAGGAAGAGTGCATGAAACATAACTCTAACGGAGTAGCGCGTAAAGAAAGCGATTTACAAACTGAAATGAAATGGCGTATGGTTTTTAGTGCCGGGAGTGTCAGAGGGCAAGTTCGGCTTACCAGGTACAGGCCTTTTGAATTGACGCCTGTAAGCGATCTATGCATGGTGATGAGGATGATGAAATGACACTTACTCACTTTCCCCGTGACAGCGGGATTAACCAATTATGGTTAAAATTCCTGATACTTCCGGGAATCAAAACCCAGGCCCCCTGTGACCAAAGACTAGCACGCCATGGAGCCAGACATTTACGAACTAAAATATTAGTACAAAAATCATTGGTATTTTTTACAATCTCTAAAAGAACACATTATAAACTTTGAATAACAACTTAAGTTATGAAATTCTTGGAATAACGGACTTAATTGTGAGCACTAAATTCAACATGGAGATTGACTTTTGAAAAAGACAGAAGTAATTGTATGTAATCGCCAGATAATGAAAGCCAATATTTATATCATGGGCATCGTATTAAAGCTAACCTGAGGAGTTTTACATTGGTAGGGCACAAAATTACCGCAGATGGACGAAGCATAAATGACATAATGGAGCAGAATTGCCCAACCAAGGCGGTATTCGACAAGAAAACGACCATTGTAATGAATGAGAACCCATCAAAAGAAGCGACATTATTATTATTATTATTATTATTATTATTATTATTATTATTATTATTATTATTATTATTATTATTTATGTATTTATTTATTTATTTATTTATTTATTTATTTATTTATTTATTTATTTATTTATTTATTTAACCGGTCCTAAATCTAGCTCATAGGCCTTTTCAAGATACTACTGTTCACTGTTGAGATAAGTGTAACATTAATTACATCTGGATTGTCGCTGTTTATGGCTTGGAAATATGTAGCCTACACCTGTCGTTGGCAAAAATGAAAACAAGAAAATTAGAGGTATTCGAGCTGTGGGTTTGGAGATGATTAAAAAGATTAAGATGAATGGTAAAAGAAAATATTGAGAGCTGGAGAAAAGAGATGTCTTCGGAAGGAGCTATTAAAACGGAGAAATCTGGTTATTGGATACTTGTAAAGCTACAACGCCTGTATGGTTAATTATTAGGAGGGGAAAGTAAAGGGACAACGAGAAGGAGGTAGGTTAATGTTGCATTGCATTAAGCAAATCATAGATGATGATGATGTGATTGCAAAATTCTATGATGGAATGAAACGACTACAGCGAAAGTGGAGGAGTGGAGAAGAATTGTTGTCCACCAATCTTCGTATTGAGCAACAAAGAAGGAGAAGAAGGCGCGAATGAAATTTTATTTTTAATTTGTTATTTAATCAAATTTCTTACTTTACGTTATGTTTATGTATGTTCCTTTTTGGCTAGAAGGGTACGTAATCGACAGTATAATGTACATTTCATTATTAATGCATTTTCAATCGTTTGACATTTTAACTTACTTTGGTGTAAAGAATTCTAACGGATATCATCTGTATTTGACGACGCTTAAAACTGAATCGGTTACGACATCCCTTAAGCTATTTACTCGCTCTATATGCAGAATTTGGAGGAAACCTCTCAGGTGGTGGGAAATTCTAATAACACTACGTTGGAAAACATGGATCTTCGCTCACTGCCTTACCCCCCCCCCCCCCCAACTTTTGACGGTAAATCGTTCTCTTGTGGAAAAAGTTTTCATTGTGCATACGAACTACGTGTTACTTGGCACTTTCAACCATGTAAACAATATAGTACATTCCCGACCTTGAATTGGGATGAATTCCTAATTATTCTATATTATCTATCTCACTGGTAGTCTAACAACACGTGAATACATTCCGAATGTTTGAACGTACAGATATATACCTACTAGGTATTCATTTTCTTGAACCCCTCCTTGAGTAACTCGATGTAATAATTTAGATCGAATTTACAAGCATGTACAGAATATTTTCAGACAATTAAGAATTATTGGGTAACTAGTCCGTCCTGTTCCTCCGCTGAGTGGTCAGCGTCGTGGCATTCGGTTCAGTATTACTTGAATACGTTTCCCGGCCAGCTCGCGGATTTTAGTTACAGTAGGCTCGATCAGGCACTGGGTCTTGAGTTTGCCTCATCACACACCCCTTCATACGCTCAGAACACACTACACTACCACCAACTATAGAAATACACAATAGTGAGTACATCCATAATTTTGACGTCAAGAAGGGCATATGGCCGTAAATGAGCCAAATCCACATGTGCGACACAGTTCGGGAGAATTCGCGGGAGTAATTTCGGATAAGTGACCCAGAAAGAATGGGAAAGAATACGAATACGTCAATATCAGCATGAAATGCTGTCCGATTCGTTGGCTAAATGGTCAGCGTACTGGCCTTCGGTTCAGAGGGTCCGGGGTTCTATTCCCGGCCGGGACGGGGATTTTAACCGTCATTGGTTAATTCTAACGGCCCGGGGGCTGGGTGTTTGTGCTGTCCCCCACATCCCTGCAACTCTCACACCACACATAACACTATCCTCCACCACAATAACACGCAGGTACCTACACAGGGCAGATGCCGCCCACCCTCATCGGAGGGTCTGCCTTACAAGGGCTGCACCCGGCTAGAAATAGCCACACGAAATTATAACGCATGAAATTCTGCAGTCAATGGGCAGGTGTGGCCTGTTCTTCGCAAGTATTTTAGCTAAGCCTCCTTTCACTATCCAGGCTGCAAGGAAATGAGAAATAGGGAACAGAACGCAATGGCGTGCTAATGTGTAACAATAGGGATCATCGGGCCCGAAGTGCCGAACTTCTTCGGCAACGAGAATAGCAGGCGATAATTAGGTTCACTGCGTTTCTGATTGAAAATCATGTTATTTTTTTCTACATCCCACTACTTTTACGGTTTTGGGAGACGCCGAGGTGCCGTGGTTTAGTCCCGTAGTAGTTCTTTTACGTGCCAGTAAATCTACCGACACGAGGTTGGCGTATTTGAGCATCTTCAAATACCACCGGACTGAGCCAGAATCGAACCTGCCAAGTTATTTAACCAAGTTTTCGAGTTCGATGAGAAGAAGAATTACAAACTGAAATCTCTGGTTCTCACTAAGGTATTCTAGTCATTCTTTGGATCCAGAGGCTCCGCAACAAAATTCACCTAAGTTATGATATTCTTCTTTATCGTTACTGTACAGTATTATGGAATGTTAAACATTCTTAACGAAATGTTCTGCTCTAGTTCAACACCACCTCTTACGTTTAGTAAAATGTGAGTAGAGCAGGGCATTCCACAGACCTATATATATGTGTGTGTGTGTGTGTGTGTGTGTGTGAAAGGTATAATCTCACGGAATGCAGCGGTAAACTGATTTAGACGGATGATTTATAGTTATGATTCTAATTAATTTTGTTAAATATGTATTAAGAGATTTATACACCAAGAAATTATTTACTTCTTGTCCCTTTAGATCCATCTGATTGAGCACTTTTCTCTTCGTCTCTGTACCAACTTTCATGCAGAAGACATTCCGGTATTTTTGTTGGATATTTGCGTTTTAGTGAAGACGTGATTAGAATTGAGGAGATATCTGACGGTGAGATAGCGGCCCCGGTCTAGACAGCCAAGAATAACGGCCGAGAGGATTCGTCGTGCTGACCACACGACACCTCGTAATCTGCAGGCCTTCGGGCTGAGCAGCGGTCGCTTGGTAGGCCAAGGCCCTTCAAGGGCTGTAGTGCCATGGTGTTTGGTTTGGTTTGGTTTGGTTTAGTGAAGACGTGTATTTTCCAATCATGTGATATACGAGCACAACACTGCTCTGTACCTCACATGAAGTTTATTGTTTGAGTTGCTTTATTTACTCTGTTGCTCAAAGAATAAACAAAGAATCACGCTGTTTATTGATATACTTTATAACATAAGTGAATGATTCAGTTAGAATTTTCAAAAATTCTTTAGATATGGCTTTTGTCGAGGGTGAACAATAATGGTAACATACAATTAAAGACTGAAGGGGTTTACAAGCGAAAAGGTGCCATAAAACTCTGTTTTCACACAAAGTTCCAAAATTCATATAAATATACCTGTTAATCTCCGTTCTAAATAATAGTGAAATAATGTTGTCGAGTTTAGCTTTACTTTTGTTCATATTGTATTTTCTGAAAACTGAAGGAAGTCCATTAAATAGTCGCAGATATATTGCACATTTTCTGAAATAAACGATCGCTAGTATATGAAACCCTATGCTTACTTATATATCAGTAAATATAGAGATAGTTAATCCGCCTAGTCAATACTATGTATTAAAACGTATTTACATTTCACACTTTAGACTATATATTACATGTTTCGAGAAATACGTTAATTACCTTCGTCACCTATATAGGTTAAGATTCATATATTACATTAAGACCTAATGCAACACAGGGTCCCCCAGTAAGAAAGCTAAAACTGTAACATATACAATGTAACATATTGTATATGTGAGATTAACAGGTATATTTATATAGATTTTAGAATATTTAAATTTTTGAAAATTGAGTTGTTTTTTTTTTGTTGGCATTTTTCGCTTTAACCCCTTCATTCTTTAATAAACAACTCCGCTATCTGTCGTCGAACAACGTCAGTTCCCTCTGACAGCTGCTTGTCAGCTTTGTACGTACACTTGTTCTGTAATATGTCCTATGTAAGGTTCATGTCAACCTTGCAGAATAGTCATCTATTTCCTGAGGGGAACGGCTTTACAACTTCTTTAAACACTTTTAATATGATCCGATTTGATTTCAGTAAGGGAGTATTTGATTAAGAAGGACAAATTTGACGTTATATCGTAACTGTGCTCAACATTTTATCTGAACAGACAAACCCCTATATCATGTTTACAAGGAGATGACAAGATGGTCTTTACTTCCATACCACTATTTGTCAGTTTTTAATATGATATTGTATATGTTACAGTTTTAGTTTACTTTGTGGGAGCCCCCTTGTTTCATTAGGTCTTAATGGAATACAAGACTAGTAACATATATAGCTGAAGATAATAACTAACATATTTATCGGGATATATACTATAAAGTGTGAAAGATAAATAAGTTTTAATACATAGAATTGGCTAGGTGGATTAACCATCTCTATGTTTAAAATACTGTCCATTGTGATCAAGATTATTAATAAGTATGGAAGAATGAAATGACGTATGACTTTTAGTGCCGGAAGTGTCCGAGGACAAGTTCAGCTCGCCAAGTAGAGGGCTTTTTTATTTAGATTTGACTCCCGGAGGTGACCTGCACGTCATGATGAGGATGAAATGAGGATGTAGACGGCACATACATCCAGCTCCAGTGCCAGCGAAATTAACCAATTAAGGTTAAAATTCCCGACCCTGCCGGGAATCGTACCCGGAACCCCTGTGACCAAAGGCCAGCATGGTAACCATTTAGCCATGGAGCCGGACAATAATTACTTATATATATTGTTCACTGTCTAGACCTACTCCGAATCCACTTGTTCACTCTTTTATAGAAATGGATTTAAAACCATTCAAAACTATGTGAGAAAATGCCGGGCGTATATACAACGTAGAATACCGTAGCGAAGCACGGATACATTTGCTAGTACAGGTTAACATTCATATATTAGTAGAATATTTGAAAATTATAAAAGTAATTATCATTAATGCAGCAGTGTAATAAAGTGATCTAACTACCTGTCCGCTCTTCTCAAGAAGTATACGGTTTAGTAATGGTGCATGGGCTGATACCTTTTTCCGTAAATCTTCTTAGGAGGAGGATTTCATAAGACGTAGTTTGTTGGTATTCATAATGCAACATTCTATTCATAACCTTCATTTGTGTTCAATATCCATGGAAATTACCGATCGCTGAGGTAAAGTGCTTAATTGGACTCGTTATAATGAAGTGTTAAAGCAAAAGTGGAAAACACAATTATCGACACTGTTTCTCATGCTCAAGGAGGCACGGAGAATATGTGGAGACTATGTTCTTGCTCTTATTACGTACGGAATTGGAATAATCTAATAAAAATGTCGATGCTCGTATTCAATATTTATAACTCGTTATTTAGTTAACGTGTCATATCCAGCAATGATGCCCACTAAATGCGCTTTATGTTCTACATATTAAGAAAGCCATATATAGGACTCTGTTATAGAGACGACATAAGCAGAAGCTCCGAATCACAATACGAGCCAAACATGGACACAGCACAAAGTCAGGTGCCAAGTAATTGGGTAACGATCTCCCCACGTAGAGGATATAAAGGGGATAGAAATCAGATCACGTCCAGTGTATAAGCGTGATATCTGCAGGTAGGCAGCCCACCACACTCGGATATACTGCGGGCTGTCTGCAAATGAGCTGAACGAGTGTTCAGATATAGTCCTCATCATTCTATTCCATTGGTGATTGAAACTAATTTCCCTAAAATAACGATTCAAATCATTGTTATGTACATAAATGTAAATTAAGTACTGTGACTAATTTAATTCCAGTGTGATTTTGTAAATAAAATTTTTGTTCGCTCGTAGCGTTAGTGTATTCATTGGAAAGCCTATTCTTCAGTGTAATAGGCCTCATATTGGTTTTATAAAACAGACTCTCTTATTCACAAAAAATTCATGTTTTGATCCTTAAAAAGTGTCACGATATTAGGAAATAATAATAATAATAATAATAATAATAATAATAATAATAATAATAATAATAATAATAATAATAATAATAAACTTTTTAACTGTGTTCTTAACAAGATAATCTGTGAATGGAAAAACAGGCTGTGAACTGGATCTAAAGCAGTAAACATCGACTGCCTTGCTTTTGCAGATCGTGTAGTATTAATGACAGATGAATTCAACTTCGCCCTCTTCCAGGTTGAAAAGTTACATAATAATGCTAGTTTTACATACCACTAACTACTTTCAAGGTTTTCGGAGACGCCAAGGTGCCAGAGTTCTTGCCAAATACCACCGCTACAGCATAGCAGCCTTTCCTGGAGACTTATATGCTGCTGAGTGTTTTGCCCTCACCACACTGAGATAGAGAAAAACTTCAGGACTGTATGCTTCTGGGGATTCCTTAATTAGGAATTTATATTCTGACGGTGAGATAATTCTTTATTCAGAATGCGCCTTGTAATGTTTATTTTTTCATAGACTATATGAAGAATAACGGGTATATGGGTATTTTGTATATCCCGGCATCGAATGGCTCCAATAACGACGTAAGACAAAGTCACATTATCATTGTAATCATCATAGTAAAGTGCCAATATTGTAATCTGTAAGTGTTTATGCATTTTATTCATTTATATAGCGTAATGCACAGGTGCACAAAGTGTGGTGTGTGAACTCCCAGGCGCCCTTGATGATCTTTCTGGGAGTACACCAACAAATATTCTGGATAGGACCAATATCTTCATCTTTCAGAAGAATATTTATGCTTCGCAATGATGCTTGAAGCGCATTGGTTATAAATTCGTTTGATTATTGCCGACGCTGTCCATGGATCATTAAACAATGTAAGACTGCAAGTTTAAACACAGTGATTAGGAAAGTTTAGTTTTATACTCTGGACTTAAAAGTCGTCACAATAGGCATGAAAGAAACCTGACGTGACTGATAAGCTCTTGAGATGTGCACCTTCTATTTCAGTTTCTCCTCCTCGGGATCATCCAGTAAAACAAAAATCTGGAAAATATCGTGATGAATACTTATAATAAGAAGTAGTACCTGCAACGGCAAGCAACAGAAACTTCACTGTATTACATGTTTTGGAGTTCTCTCGAACAAATATACTAACCCCATTAAGCTTCATAGACAAATTGAAACAATATATTCGGATCAATCTGATAATTAAATTGTTCTCCTTTAAAAAAACCAAAGCCAGACAAATTAGGCAAATACATGTTTTGATCGAAAATACAGTATTTCATCAGGAAGCAATAATGAATAAACAGTTCCAGCTCTGCATAAAGTGTCGTTATATACGTACGTTAATTGTAATAAATTTTCATTTTATTTTGTTAAAAATAACAGAATAATCACTAATGATATTCAATTAAATACAACACTGAAAACTAATTTCTCCATATTGAACCCTTGAACTTACCATTCCATCGTTGGTCGGCCACGGCTGCTATAGTAGAACAATTCAGAACTCTTAAATCTTGGGTCGTTGCGGGAATAAATTCGGTCACGATCTTAACCAAACGATGGGGTTCAGAAGAAAGCCTAACTACTTGAAATGAGGAGCAAAAATGTGCTTACTAACTTTTATTAAACTGAAAGAGCACGATAACATCGTTAATTTAATATGCATTCTTGCCACAAAAATATATAAAAAATTGAATTATTGATTTTTGAAAAGTTCCAAACACAGTCACATTACATCACGTCACTTCGTTTCTTCCAATGTCGAAGAGTTGCTTCGGAGAAGCTAATATATTAGTGGACAGCGAAACTGAAAAACTGAAAAAGGGAAGACCTGAAAACCGGGCGCCTATTTTTCCAAACAAGAACTGAGAGTTAATCCACACGATCCGTGGAAAATCTGACTTTCAACAATTAGAACGCCTGATTTTCTCTTAATTAAGGTTATCCACCAGTCAAATACCCTTCACGGATACGGAAACATCCGCCGAATGGACCCTTAATCGAACCAAACTGACTATCAGTTGCTTTGGATAGGTTGCGAAATATTATGGGAAAGCATGGTGTTCACTACAAGTTAACAGCATCATTCACAATTGACCTAAAATTCCACCATGTATTTGTCATTCATGACACCCTTAAGTGATACGTTAATCCCGATGCTAACTGTGCATCACCCCAAACAACTGTTCGGAAGGAACCAACAACAACATGATCCGAAAGGATCTTACGTTAAGTCGTTCTAAAGGAACAAAACTGCGAAATGCAGGAAACACTTACTAATCATGCATTTAGAAGAAATGCCAAACACTGACGTTAATCAAAAAGTGAAAAGTCACTTGAAAATATTATTATTGAACCGATTTTCAGGTTAGAAATGGGTTTGTTATGTTTAATAAATTTACCAGTCCACGCTAAAATTTACTACAAATTTAAGGAATTCTTTCCCTTGACAACAATGCTACCAGTACAGATCTCTCCATTTACTGTCTGTCCCAACACACTACTGGTAAAGTGATTACTTACTTATTCTAACTATGACTACGAATGAAAATACGACAAGGTGAAAATAAAATAAAATACTGGCTGACGAATCGAAACCGCATTCGCAACTCAAGTCTCATTCTAAAACACTGAGTGTCAATATGCACACCATCAAACGAAAAACGGACGTTAAAACGAGAAACAATGAAGTTCGTAAAAATAAATTAGCATCTCGAAGTCATACAGCTTAACACGCACGAAGAAACACAGTAAAAATATTTAATCTAGATCGGGTCGATGTCCCGCACTTGGACAGCCCTCGTTTATCAACAACAGTCCCGTTATCTCAATGAGAGCTTCGCATAGACCCTCTACAATAAATCATATCGTACTGTAACTGCTACCTTCCCCCAGGCCACTTCCACAAAAGAACAAACAAAAGAGAACATCTAAACCGAGACTTGAGCGTGTACAGCTACCATCCCAGACCTATCGTCGGGCTCACTTGAAATCTGTACACCCTAAACCTAATCAGTATATACATGATGCCTTCCAAATCCTATCGTCGGGCGTGACCTAGGACGTCTCATCACCAATGACTCCAAGAATAAACACGTGACGTCCTAAATCTATCGTTGGGCGTCAAAGTGGGTCGCACCACGTCTCCCTTAACATATCAGGCGAACCGCAATTTCCAACAAACCTCCAACAGTAACACTGAATCTGGTCAGACAAAAAATACGCACGACGGAACTACGTCTCTATTATCAAAAGAATGCAAGTCGAAACACAGTAAGTGCCTACCTCTCGAAAAAAATACAACAAGTGTCTACCTCATCATAATATGTGAACTCAAAAATAAATAGACGTGACGAACGATTCTCCACCTCGAACACAATCTCAGCCTGTGCACTGAAGTGTCAGGGCAGCCAATGAAAATTCCCAACACACGTTTCCCTTTTAGTGGATGCCTTCAAAATAATAATCATCACCATCACATTCGAAATTCGCAGATCGCCTATCATCAATTCCAACCATCTTATCCATGACCTCTCCAATGAACAAATTAAATATAACCCAACCGTGTGTCCAAAGTGCTCTTTAATCCTGGAGGCCGTACCTTATCTTAACAAAAATCACTGGATGTTTGCTACCCAGACCTTTACATTTTACTAGAGTCGTTTTCACTTGGAATCATTCTATAAATTTACAATGCTTCACATCATAGTCGTCTCAAGTTCGGATTGATTGCGGAAAACAATACAGCCTGTTTCAACACAGCCTGTCCCTAAATACTTCCTCTACCAAAAATGTCTCAACACTCTTTCTCATCGCTCGATTCCAGCGGTAACACTTCTCTCTCATCTCCACGTACATATAAATCCATCGCTTTCAATCCCTTTTCCTTCGAGACCCCTTTTCATACATCGATCCCCCGGTGAAAACGACAACCATCATTAAGCACATCTCTGACTTTACTATAATTACGACTTTCGAACCTCAAAAATCCAAGAGCACACATCGACCTTTCGCAATTCAAGTATACACGATGTCTCAAAATTTTCTTCCCATTAACGACTGTGACTCTAACAAATTTTCTTGACATTATCTAAATATGCCTACGATCCTTGTAAAAATAACTGGTTAAATGTAATTTAACAGAGAGGAATTTCCTTATCCCGCGGTAAACATTATTATTATTATTATTATTATTATTATTATTATTATTATTATTATTATTATTATTATTATTAACCAGCATTTCTGAATGCAACTGACACCTGAAATTACAATATTCGCCACGACAAATTTACACTTATAACGTTCACAAATCCGCACTTTGAATGATATCTCATCTCAACACAAAATTTTAAGCGTCGCATTTTACCGTTCTTGACATGAACTTTACACACTGAAATTTTCACACGCTGACCAAAATTTACAACGCCTTTCGCCTGATAATTACGAATATCACCCGACAATCATCTGGAAATTTGGTTAGGACAGACAGTAACTAACTACTAACTACAACATAATATAAAATAGACAGACCTGCACATTGGTGACATTCTCAGCATTCTGATTGCATCATCCCAGCAACCTCGTACTTAGCCCCTCATTTTCACAGATAACATTTTCATATTTAAAAACTCACTCATCCAAACACTACCCTTCACACACACACGAGATTAAAATTACCATAAATAATGCATTTTCTTTGTAACTTGCACCACGAACTTCCCTCGTTCTGCAGTCGGCTATAACTGTCTGATGCGTCTCCCAGAGTGGTTTCTCTCCCCGTTGTTTCAACAAGAACAGGTGTTCGGCCGATAAGGGAATCGAACTATTTTGAATCGCTTCCCCCAGACCTTCTTCACTTACAAGAGTACAGGAAATGATAAAAATAAAATCTGCTGTGTATTTTTCAACCAGCCTACACCTTCCCAGTTCGTCTGCAAACGTTCACAGCTTCTCCAATTCACTTTTCTTCTTACTAAATATATGGACTTTAGCCACGAACATGTATTGAAATATTGTCGGTCAATCTGGCGCGAAATTCTAATGACGACGGGCACGAGCTCCCGCGGCCTCAAGTTCCAGATCGACACTGAAAAATCTACGGTGGGGGGTTTCTTTTATAATTTCCAGAAGGACGCTATCCCCTCTATGAGGCTTGGTTGTGAAATCTGCCAAATTTGCTTCTAATAGACCAATTTTGATAAGATTTGTTCCAGAACTCCGGACAGACTTGCACTTATGTTCGATGTTAATTTTATAATTTTCCTACACTCACAACAGGAGGAATAAATTGTTTCTGCCCGTGCGTTTCGCGCGTTTTTCTTCTGCCCACGACCTTGGCACGTGTAACTAGCTCGCTGTTCTCACGCTAACACACACTTGGGCTTAACTGCATCTAAATTGTCCCTGGTGTCACTACCTTCACAGAGGGTGTATGAATAATTTTGCTTATATATTTCTTCCTTTACTATCTTGTCAAAATCCCTCGTTGTGCAGAATTCATTAATTTAGAAAATTGTCGGGCACTCGAGTTCCACCGAGGTGTCCCGGCAATCCACGAGCTCGCCTTGCGGGAACCTTCCCACGCAACGTCGGGCTCTTGGGAGCGCAAAATGGCTGCCCTCAAACATACAGTAGTTTCTGAATACCAAATAAATATTTGGGAAAAATAAAAATTTTTCTCACCGTAGAATTATGGGTTCATAATCCACCTACAACCACGAAATGTTTACCCAGAAAGGGGAAATATTTAAACAAATATATTCCTTCAAAATTCTAAAGTGTACATGGGAATTTTGATACAGATGAACCATGATTCTACGTAAACTTTCCCAGCCGATCTCACTCTTGACGTAGGGCTCTGTTATTTTCACGTATTTCCCTGTTTTCTTCTTCCAACAATAGGATTGCGTTACAGATGTCATCAACAAAGTCTTCTCTTAAGAATGAACATTGTAAACATTCAGCGTCTTCCTCTTCTTTACTCCCACTGCTTGCCTGTCCTTGGAGTGGTGCCTCGACCTGTCTTCCTCTCGACGTGACGATCATATTTACTGGTTGTACCTCTTCTTCTTCTTCTTCTTCGGTGACCATTTCCCCAGCTGGTAAGGCTGCGTCATTCTGTAGTGGAATTCTTTCTTCGGCTCTATGATAAACCTTTAAGTTGGCTGCATTGAATATAGCTTCGCTGCTGCCATCCAGACTCTGAATTCTGTAGGAATTGTTCCTGAAACTTTTGACCACCTTGAAAGGCCCAACATATAAGGGAGCAAATTTAGCATAGATGTTTTCCTGCGGTTTTGACATTATGGGTCTCCTAACAAGCACCAATTCACCTTCCTCTAAGGGACGGTGGAATCTCCGGTTCCTCACCCTGCGCAACCTGCGGTCTGCCTGCCGACGTAGATGTTCTGCCGTACTTTGAATGCATAATTCCTGTGACGGACGGGGATCGATGGGACATTGGATGACACTATGCCAGGATCTCACAGGATACCTATTGAAGTGCACGATAGAGGGAATCCTCCCAATAGATTCGTGTACGGTGTTGTTTACACAAGTTACTATCAGGGGTAACACATCCACCCACTTGAAATGCTCTTGGGCGCAGTAGATTCTACAGAATTTTGCAATTACTTGCATTACTCTTTCGCTGGGATTTCCCTCAGGATGTCTCACGCTGCTCAGGATGTGGTGAATTTCCATATTCTGAAGGGCAGTTTTGAACTGTGCAGAGGTGAACTGGGGACCATGATCTGTTAGAAGGAATTTCGGCGTGCCCATTTCCGGAATGATATTGCGGGAAATACATCTCAAGACTAGCTTGGTGTTAGCTTTTTGCATGGGAAATAGAGTCGTATACTTGGAGAAAACATCAATGGTTACCAGCACGAACTTGTTCCCACGCTTTCCTTTCACGAGCGGCCCATAGATATCCATCGCGAACAACTCTTTAGGTTGCGAAGGTAAGAGAGGAATAGGCGCCTGCCTGATCAGATAAGGGTTTGCCTTGACCCGTTGGCATGTATCGCAGGTGATGATGATGTCTCTGACATTTTCCCTCAGATTTACCCAGGTGAACGTTTCTTGAATGGTTGACACAACCTTATCAATCCCTCCATGACCAATAACCCTGTGTACGTGCCAGATTAACCCCTTTCGAAGCTGCGGTGGTACCAAAATTCGGGATTTCACGTGATCGCTGTCCACGAATTTTACCAACATGTTATTCACGTACAAGTAGTTATTCGACAATTTCTGGATGGCAAAGTACCGTGGATCGTCCGCCGGAAGTGTCCCTCGGAGGAAAGAAATCATTTTTCCGCAGAAAGGATCTCTCAATTGCAAGTCTCCCAGTTGTCTCAACTCTGATAGGAAATCGTGGTCTTCCTGAACTAAATCTAAGTGATTCACGACGTGTTCTTCCTCATTAGGGTTTCTGCTTAACAGGTCTGCCAAGATGTTCGATTTTCCGGAACAGTGCTCAATTTCGAAGTCAAATTGTTGTATGAACAGGGCCCACCTAGCCACTCGTTCACTAGCGACTGCTGTTTTCATTATAAAGGTCAGCGCCTTGTGGTCGGTTTTAATGATTATGTGAAAACCATAAATCATTTTCCTCCAATGTTGCAATGCCTGAACAATAGCCAACATTTCCAATTCGGTCACGCTGTATTTGACCTCGTGTGATCTCAACTTTCGGCTGTAGAAAGATAAATAATTTCTATTGTGAGGCTTGTCCAAACATTCCTGATATAGGAGTGCCCCGATTCCTACGGTCGATGCATCAGTCTGTACAATAAAGGGTTTCTCGAAATCCGGATATCCTAGCTTAACGCTGTTTAGCAAGAGCTCTTTGGTCTTCCTGAAGGCCTCTTCGTGCTCGGGACTCCATTTCCACCTGTTATTCTTGTGAAGCAAGCTCTGAAGTGGGGCTACAACCTCCGTGTAATTCATGCAATGGTCCGAAAAAAAATTGCACATTCCAAGGAATTGCCTGACATTCTTAATTTTGAGCGGTCTTGGGAACTTTTCTATGGCTTGGAGCTTCACCGGGTTCGGGCGAACTCCCTCACCATTAATGACATGGCCGAGAAATAGGACTTCCTTTTGACAAAAATGTGACTTCTTCAAGTTGATTTTGAAACCTGATGCCCTCAAATTCTCCAGTAGTTTCCTCAAATCCCTGATATTTTCCTCAAAACTGGATGAAGCTAGCAAGATGTCATCGACATACCGAGTTGTAGCGGCTTTAACTTCATCAGTTAGACATCGATCTAGGGCGCGTATGAGAGCTGCACCGGCGGTTTTCAACCCGAATGGGAGACGATTGAAGACATACGTCTGTTGGTCAAAAAGGAAGCCAGTAAACAATTTAGACTTGAGTTCCAAACCGATGTGATGATACGAGGATGTCAAATCTACGCTAATAAAACGTGATTTTCCTCTAAAACGTTTAATAACCTCTTTAATAGGAGGGGCATGGTCATGCTCGGGGACTAGGCGTTCGTTGAGGGCACGTGCGTCCAAACACACGCGCAGAGACCCGTCCGGTTTTTGAACCCCGACCAACGGATTCAAATATGGAGTGGGCTGCTTGGAAATTAGCCCGTTCTCCTCCATTTCCTTAATAATTTTTGCAGCTTGAGCATAATACTTGTCCGGTATAGGGTACGGTTTCCTCTTAAACGGTGTCCAATCCGTAACAGCTAGTGCATATGTGAAATTAGGGATTAGACCCGGTTTGGAATCGAACACAGATATATATTCCATTAAGAGAGCTCTAAGTTTTTCCTTCTCTTCTACAGTGCCAGGGCATTCCGCGACCTTTAACCCAATTAAGGCCTCGTAATCAGTGTCAACCTCAGCTTCCAAGACGTCATGTAACTCTTCATGATGAATCCCTTCGTCATCTACACTGTCAATTTCACCAGCGACTCCCTCTAATGAATTTACAAAGTCTACACATTGGGCCTCCTCTTCGCCATACTCTAATGTTCTATCTTCTCCCAATTCCTCGTTTAGTGTAATGACTTCTGCTCCCTCTTCTTTCCTGAACTTTATCTGGTTCCTGCTCAAATCAATAACTGCGTTGGTCTCACGGATAAAATCAGCCCCTAAAATTACATTGTAGTGCATTTTGGACATGACTACGAATGCATGAGCGAAAGTTGAATTTCCAATTTGTACGTCCAAATAAGTTTGTATCTTGCAAACAGCAATTTTGTCAGGAATGACCCCTCGAATTTTTACATTTGACACCGGAATAATTGGCAATTTATTTCGTTGTCTCAAATCGTCGAAAAGAGCTTGGGAGATGATGCTGATACTGGCCCCGGTATCTACCAAACTTTTGACATGAAAATTACAGATGCGGACATTTATTAAAGGCAGTTTCTTTATTTGATTGCTCTCCTGTTTTAAGTGGTCTTCCACCAAGTCATCAGAGGTAATGATCCACGAATCTATCTGTGCGACCACCCACTCATCTGACGTCTCTCCTTCAGAATCTGGGATGCAAGACTCTGAAAAACTTCCTACTGGGAATTTGAAGTTTTTTTTTTCTATCAAGAGTCGACATTGACTCTTGCTCGAAATTCGGCGCAAACGGGTTCAGACCGGAGTTTCGCTGGTCTTGCCTATGTGCCTTCTGGAATTCCAGACTTTCAGCCCCGAAACAATCGGTGTTGACGTCCTGGCGCTGTATAGCCCCCTGCCATTTTTTCCTTTCGTGGTCCTTCCTTAACCCGTCGGTGTACTGAACACGTTCACGGTACCGTTCATCCTCATCACGGCGGAAGTTCTGGGTTCGATTATTTCCCCAGTCCCTGCGGTTATTAAGTCCATTCCTGAAATTCCTCTGGTTTTCTCTGTCCCCATCGTATCGCCTCCAGTAAGGGTTCCTCCTTTGTGGATAATTCCAATTACCCCTACGTCTTTTCCAATCCTCATTTCGTGGATGCGAGGGTTCCCAGTTATTGCGAAACTCACGCCTCCGCTCAGTCGGCTGTGATTTCCCCTGCTCAGGTGCCTCTGGACTTCCCTCTGGAACCTGGCTAACAGTGTTTACATGATGCTCGTGCGATCGTCCCCCTCTGGGTGCTATTTGATTATGGGTATGATCCAATTGCCTAAGGATCATTTCTGCCTGCATGGGGGTCTCTACCTTTGATGCAATGAGCATCCTTTGTACTTCAGGAGGTAGCTGCTTCTGGATGGCCTGTACCAACTCTTGCTCCGAGGGCGGCGCCTCAAGTTCTCTGAACTTTACCATTTGTGCGATAAAGTATTCACTGAACTTAGTAGGGCCTATTGCATTATACCGACGTGAGTATAGCTCTAATCTAAGACTCTGCTGAATTTCCGTACTCCAAAATTTATTGAGAAACGCCCTCTGGAACTCATCAAAGGTATCAAAGTGGTATCGGAAGCCTTTAAACCATAAAAGTGGTGCCCCCTCTAAATATCTTTCAGCTACCCTCAACTGACGTTCCTCAGGAATCTTGGCGTCCCGGATGTACTCCCTGAGATCCTTAAGAAACCCCTTCGGCGTGGTATGTGGACCTCCATTAAATTTCTTGGGCTGGTCCTCATGTAACTTGATCATGTTAATAACGTTGGTGACCCCTGAGCTTTGAGATCGACTGGTATCTACATTCGAGCTCTGACCGTTATTATTCACATGATTGATATTTGGCAATTGACCACTGAGGTCAGAGTTAACAGCTGTCGATGCTTGACTCAATACTTTGTCCACCTTGGACTGCATATCTACCACGCTGCTAATCCAACTGCTCACTTCGCTCTTAATGAACCCAACCTTCTTGTCTGTCTCTTCCTGGGCTGACGTGATTTCCCTTAAGTCCTGTTCTATACTAACTTGCCTGTCGTTGAATTCCCTGGTATGTTCGTTTTTCATTTCAACTAACTCCTCTTGAATTTCTTTAATTAAAATTTCGGAGTCCTCATTAGCCACTTGGAGTTTACTAATTGCTTCCTCATTAACTTGCAACAGTTTCTTCTCCATGGTTTCGGTTTTTGACAATACCTGACTCTCCAATTCCACACTAATTTTATCTACCTTGTTGTTTAGTGACTGAATGTCCGCAGATAATATTTGACGTTGTTCCTCTATTATGGTTAGCGTTTTCCCCTTTTCCTTATCACTGGAGATCCGCATCTCTACGACCTGTTGTGTAATGTCGTCCTTAAATTCAACCTGGCTGTCGATCAGCTGCTTATGCGCCGCCTGGCTTTCCAGTAAATGCTTGTCAAGTTCCTTCCTCATCTCATCCTGACTATCACATAACCTACTGTACATGTCGTGGCTTTCGTCGAAACGCTTGTCCATATCGGTTTTTAAACTGTCATGGATTTTGGAAAACTGTTTGTCGAAATCGTTCTTTAAACTGACCTGCACTTCCGCAAATTGTTTGTCAATTTCATCCCTAATTTCCACTCGGCTATCATCAAAACGCTGGTTGAGTTTACCTATCTCACCCCTAACTTCCTCTTTAAGTTCGGTGCACATAGTGTATGTCTCACGAACTACGTTCTTCAATCCAGCCTTCAACTCATCACTAGACTCTTTACACCTAGCCTGGGTATCCTCAATACTACTCTTTAACTCGTCACTAGTGTCTTTCAAACTAGACTGTAACTCCTCTCGAGTGTCTTTCAAACTCGACTGCAACTCCTCAATCTTACCATCCAAACTTTCATTATGAGCCTTCATGTCCTCTCTCAAATTCTCACTCTGGACTTTCGCGTCCTCCATCTTACTATCCAAACTATCTATCTTACTATCCAAACTATCTAACATTTGCCCTTTCGTATCCTCCATCTTACTACTCAAATTCTCATTCTGGACTTTCATGTCCTCTCTCAACTTACTATCCAAACTATCTATCTTACTATTCAAGTTCTCATTTGTCTTACTATTTAACATCTCCATCTTACTACCCAAATTCTCATTCTGGACTTTCGCGTCCTCCCTAAAATTCTCATTCTGGACTTTCATGTCCTCTATCATCTGCATTAACTTCTCCAAGGTCGCCTGACCTTCCATCTCACAATACCACAAAGAATACAATAATGAGTACGCTGGCTGTTGATGCAACCAGAATACTCCAAACTACTAGGGAAAGAATTCACTACCTACTGCGTTTTCACATACAAACGCTATTATAATTTAATGCCGAAACTGACAACATTCCAACAGCCGTCTTATAAAATTTTGTTTACATGGCTGGTATCACAAAATTGTTTAATAAAAAGAAAATCTGAAGTTAATAAGTTACTTTGGATAAATATCCCAAATAGTTTCGCTTCCGTAAATTAAGTAAATAACGAACATGTTAACGCATAAACTTTGAATGTAATTCAGCATTACCACTTCCAAAATTTATATTGGCAACATGACATAAGCTTCCATACAGCTCTAAATACTGGTTTCCTAAAATGCATTGTGACTGTTATTATTATTATTATCTACCAAGTAGTTACGCTCCTCGTTAAACGTAATAATATCTAGCACTCTCATTGGGCATAATTCGTTTAACTGTGGCTCAGCCATAATTTTCACCCGCTTGTATTATTTATAATGTGGCTTAGGCCTCAACATTATTTTATATTTTCCTAACATTGATTTTCAGTATATAATCTCATTATCGTTATCGTGACATCATATCGTTATCGTGACTTTGGGCTCCTCATCGTTATCGTGACATTAAGGCCCCACGTTGGGCGCCACTTCTACTGAACCCTTGAACTTACCATTCCATCGTTGGTCGGCCACGGCTGCTATAGTAGAACAATTCAGAACTCTTAAATCTTGGGTCGTTGCGGGAATAAATTCGGTCACGATCTTAACCAAACGATGGGGTTCAGAAGAAAGCCTAACTACTTGAAATGAGGAGCAAAAATGTGCTTACTAACTTTTATTAAACTGAAAGAGCACGATAACATCGTTAATTTAATATGCATTCTTGCCACAAAAATATATAAAAAATTGAATTATTGATTTTTGAAAAGTTCCAAACACAGTCACATTACATCACGTCACTTCGTTTCTTCCAATGTCGAAGAGTTGCTTCGGAGAAGCTAATATATTAGTGGACAGCGAAACTGAAAAACTGAAAAAGGGAAGACCTGAAAACCGGGCGCCTATTTTTCCAAACAAGAACTGAGAGTTAATCCACACGATCCGTGGAAAATCTGACTTTCAACAATTAGAACGCCTGATTTTCTCTTAATTAAGGTTATCCACCAGTCAAATACCCTTCACGGATACGGAAACATCCGCCGAATGGACCCTTAATCGAACCAAACTGACTATCAGTTGCTTTGGATAGGTTGCGAAATATTATGGGAAAGCATGGTGTTCACTACAAGTTAACAGCATCATTCACAATTGACCTAAAATTCCACCATGTATTTGTCATTCATGACACCCTTAAGTGATACGTTAATCCCGATGCTAACTGTGCATCACCCCAAACAACTGTTCGGAAGGAACCAACAACAACATGATCCGAAAGGATCTTACGTTAAGTCGTTCTAAAGGAACAAAACTGCGAAATGCAGGAAACACTTACTAATCATGCATTTAGAAGAAATGCCAAACACTGACGTTAATCAAAAAGTGAAAAGTCACTTGAAAATATTATTATTGAACCGATTTTCAGGTTAGAAATGGGTTTGTTATGTTTAATAAATTTACCAGTCCACGCTAAAATTTACTACAAATTTAAGGAATTCTTTCCCTTGACAACAATGCTACCAGTACAGATCTCTCCATTTACTGTCTGTCCCAACACACTACTGGTAAAGTGATTACTTACTTATTCTAACTATGACTACGAATGAAAATACGACAAGGTGAAAATAAAATAAAATACTGGCTGACGAATCGAAACCGCATTCGCAACTCAAGTCTCATTCTAAAACACTGAGTGTCAATATGCACACCATCAAACGAAAAACGGACGTTAAAACGAGAAACAATGAAGTTCGTAAAAATAAATTAGCATCTCGAAGTCATACAGCTTAACACGCACGAAGAAACACAGTAAAAATATTTAATCTAGATCGGGTCGATGTCCCGCACTTGGACAGCCCTCGTTTATCAACAACAGTCCCGTTATCTCAATGAGAGCTTCGCATAGACCCTCTACAATAAATCATATCGTACTGTAACTGCTACCTTCCCCCAGGCCACTTCCACAAAAGAACAAACAAAAGAGAACATCTAAACCGAGACTTGAGCGTGTACAGCTACCATCCCAGACCTATCGTCGGGCTCACTTGAAATCTGTACACCCTAAACCTAATCAGTATATACATGATGCCTTCCAAATCCTATCGTCGGGCGTGACCTAGGACGTCTCATCACCAATGACTCCAAGAATAAACACGTGACGTCCTAAATCTATCGTTGGGCGTCAAAGTGGGTCGCACCACGTCTCCCTTAACATATCAGGCGAACCGCAATTTCCAACAAACCTCCAACAGTAACACTGAATCTGGTCAGACAAAAAATACGCACGACGGAACTACGTCTCTATTATCAAAAGAATGCAAGTCGAAACACAGTAAGTGCCTACCTCTCGAAAAAAATACAACAAGTGTCTACCTCATCATAATATGTGAACTCAAAAATAAATAGACGTGACGAACGATTCTCCACCTCGAACACAATCTCAGCCTGTGCACTGAAGTGTCAGGGCAGCCAATGAAAATTCCCAACACACGTTTCCCTTTTAGTGGATGCCTTCAAAATAATAATCATCACCATCACATTCGAAATTCGCAGATCGCCTATCATCAATTCCAACCATCTTATCCATGACCTCTCCAATGAACAAATTAAATATAACCCAACCGTGTGTCCAAAGTGCTCTTTAATCCTGGAGGCCGTACCTTATCTTAACAAAAATCACTGGATGTTTGCTACCCAGACCTTTACATTTTACTAGAGTCGTTTTCACTTGGAATCATTCTATAAATTTACAATGCTTCACATCATAGTCGTCTCAAGTTCGGATTGATTGCGGAAAACAATACAGCCTGTTTCAACACAGCCTGTCCCTAAATACTTCCTCTACCAAAAATGTCTCAACACTCTTTCTCATCGCTCGATTCCAGCGGTAACACTTCTCTCTCATCTCCACGTACATATAAATCCATCGCTTTCAATCCCTTTTCCTTCGCGACCCCTTTTCATACATCGATCCCCCGGTGAAAACGACAACCATCATTAAGCACATCTCTGACTTTACTATAATTACGACTTTCGAACCTCAAAAATCCAAGAGCACACATCGACCTTTCGCAATTCAAGTATACACGATGTCTCAAAATTTTCTTCCCATTAACGACTGTGACTCTAACAAATTTTCTTGACATTATCTAAATATGCCTACGATCCTTGTAAAAATAACTGGTTAAATGTAATTTAACAGAGAGGAATTTCCTTATCCCGCGGTAAACATTATTATTATTATTATTATTATTATTATTATTATTATTATTATTATTATTATTATTATTATTATTATTATTATTATTATTATTATTATTAACCAGCATTTCTGAATGCAACTGACACCTGAAATTACAATATTCGCCACGACAAATTTACACTTATAACGTTCACAAATCCGCACTTTGAATGATATCTCATCTCAACACAAAATTTTAAGCGTCGCATTTTACCGTTCTTGACATGAACTTTACACACTGAAATTTTCACACGCTGACCAAAATTTACAACGCCTTTCGCCTGATAATTACGAATATCACCCGACAATCATCTGGAAATTTGGTTAGGACAGACAGTAACTAACTACTAACTACAACATAATATAAAATAGACAGACCTGCACATTGGTGACATTCTCAGCATTCTGATTGCATCATCCCAGCAACCTCGTACTTAGCCCCTCATTTTCACAGATAACATTTTCATATTTAAAAACTCACTCATCCAAACACTACCCTTCACACACACACGAGATTAAAATTACCATAAATAATGCATTTTCTTTGTAACTTGCACCACGAACTTCCCTCGTTCTGCAGTCGGCTATAACTGTCTGATGCGTCTCCCAGAGTGGTTTCTCTCCCCGTTGTTTCAACAAGAACAGGTGTTCGGCCGATAAGGGAATCGAACTATTTTGAATCGCTTCCCCCAGACCTTCTTCACTTACAAGAGTACAGGAAATGATAAAAATAAAATCTGCTGTGTATTTTTCAACCAGCCTACACCTTCCCAGTTCGTCTGCAAACGTTCACAGCTTCTCCAATTCACTTTTCTTCTTACTAAATATATGGACTTTAGCCACGAACATGTATTGAAATATTGTCGGTCAATCTGGCGCGAAATTCTAATGACGACGGGCACGAGCTCCCGCGGCCTCAAGTTCCAGATCGACACTGAAAAATCTACGGTGGGGGGTTTCTTTTATAATTTCCAGAAGGACGCTATCCCCTCTATGAGGCTTGGTTGTGAAATCTGCCAAATTTGCTTCTAATAGACCAATTTTGATAAGATTTGTTCCAGAACTCCGGACAGACTTGCACTTATGTTCGATGTTAATTTTATAATTTTCCTACACTCACAACAGGAGGAATAAATTGTTTCTGCCCGTGCGTTTCGCGCGTTTTTCTTCTGCCCACGACCTTGGCACGTGTAACTAGCTCGCTGTTCTCACGCTAACACACACTTGGGCTTAACTGCATCTAAATTGTCCCTGGTGTCACTACCTTCACAGAGGGTGTATGAATAATTTTGCTTATATATTTCTTCCTTTACTATCTTGTCAAAATCCCTCGTTGTGCAGAATTCATTAATTTAGAAAATTGTCGGGCACTCGAGTTCCACCGAGGTGTCCCGGCAATCCACGAGCTCGCCTTGCGGGAACCTTCCCACGCAACGTCGGGCTCTTGGGAGCGCAAAATGGCTGCCCTCAAACATACAGTAGTTTCTGAATACCAAATAAATATTTGGGAAAAATAAAAATTTTTCTCACCGTAGAATTATGGGTTCAATATTATACTGATGACTTTGAGGGAGTCCTAAAAATATATACTCATGTAAAGTGGGTCCGTATTGCTAGTAAGTCTGAGAACCACTCGTGTAATAGGAATAAACAGATTTTTAATAATTATACGATCAGTCTGTGTGTGTGTGTGAATCGAATATGATTTAAGTTATTTAATTCTTTCTTTCTTCCTATCTGTTTACCGTCCAGGATTGGACTTTCCCGCGGACTCATCGATGGTCCCCACCTCTACCGCCTCAAGGGCAGTCTCCTGGGCCGTGAGACTTTGGGTGGGAGATACAACTGGGGATGATGACCAGTACCTCGTCCAGGTGGCATCTCTTGCAATGATGAACAGGGCCCTTTTAGGGGGAGGGAAGATTAGAATGGATAGACAAGGAAGAGGAAAGAAGCGGCCATCGCCTTATGTTAGGTACCATGCTGACATTCGCGTGAATGATAAGTGGGAAACCACGGAAAACCACTTCAAGAATGGTTGAGGTGGGAATCGAAACCGTCTCTAGTCAGTTGATTTCCCGAGGCTGAGTGAACCCCGTTCCAGCCCTCGTACCACTTTTAAAATTTCATGGCAGAGCCGGGAATCGAATTCGAGCCTCTGGGGGCCGGCAGCTAATCTCACTAAACACCACACCATTGAGGCGAACCATATTTTTAATAATATGATCAGTCTGAGTATGTACGAATCGAATATGCTTTAATTTATTTAATTACACTTTGCCACAACAAGGTTAGGAAGCCATTTACTGTACATAAAATGGAATGATTCGCAGATTACGAAACAATCTATATATATATAAAGTAGCTTGTCCTGACTGACTGACTGATTCATCATCGCCGAGCTAAAACTACTGCACATAAAGAGATGAAATTTTGGGGATATATTCATATTAAGACGTAGGTGCTCGCTAAGAGAGGATTTTTGGATATTCCTTCGCTAAGGGGGTGAAAACGGGGGTGAAATTTTAAAATGAGTTGCTCTATATCTCAAAACTTTAAAAGTTTACAGATGTAAAAATTGGTATTAAGAATCTTCTTTAAAAATAAGGAAACACGTATTTTTTTGTTTTCAGAAAATCCCAATAGGAGGGGTGAAAATGGGGAAAAATGGGTTGAATGCCTTTAATCAGGATACCGGTACCTATATCTCAGAAACTGAAGATATTACAGACCTGAAAATTGGTACTTTTGACCTCATTTAAAAATAAAGAAACACGTATTTTTTTGTTTTTGGAAAATCCAATTAATGGGAGGGTGAAAAGGGGGTGAATTTTTAAAATGAGTGAATCTATATCTCCAAACCTTTAAAGTTTGCAGATGTAAAAATTGGTATTTAGAACCTTCATTAAAAATAAAGGAACCGGTATTTTTTTGTTTTCGGAAAATCGCAATAGGAGGAGTGAAAAGGGGATAAAAAGTGGTTGAATGCCTTTAATGAGGCTACTTATATATCAGAAACTGAAGATATTACAGACCTGAAAATTGGTGTTTGGGATCTCCGTTAAAAATAAAGAAACACGTATTTTTTTGTTTCTGGAAAATCCAATTTAGGGGGGGTTGAACAGGGAGTAATATTTTAAAATGAGTGTATCTATCTCAAAATGTTTAAAGGTTATATATGTGAAAATTGGTATTTAGAATCTCCTTTAAAAATAAATAAACACACGTATTTTTTCGTTTTTGGAAAACCCAAATATTGGGGGGTAGAAAGGGGGGAGGGTAAATTTTTTAAAATGAGTGTGTATACATCTTAAAACTTTAAAATTTACAGATGTAAAAATTGGTAGTTAGAATGTCCTCTAAAAATAAAGGAAAACGTATTTTTTGTTTCCTGTAAATCCCAATAGGAGGGGTGAAAAAGGGTGAAAAATGGGTTGAATGCCTTTAATGAGGATACATATATCTCAGAAACGAAAGATATTACAGAACTGAAAATTTGTATATGGGATCTCCTTTAAAAATAAAGAAACACATATTTTAGTTTTGGAAAATCCAATTAATGACGGTTAAACAGGAGTGACAAATTGGGTGAATTTTTTGAAAGATTATATCTACAGAATATCTTGGAAACGTAAAATGTTACAGACGTAAAAAGTGAGTGTTTGTAATCTCCTGTAAATCTAAAGAAACATAGGTGATTTGTGTTTGGAAACTCCACTTAAGGGGAACTCAAAAGGGGTGAAATTTTAAAATGAGAATTTTTACAGTTTATCTCAAAAAACGTAACATGTTACAGAAGTGAAAAATGGTTTTTTATCTCTATTAAACATAAAGAAACGTGTATTTTTAGCTTTCGGAAATACCACTTGGGTGGAGGGGGGGGGTAAAAGTGACTGAAAATGGTGTTGAATTCTTTTAATTAGGCTACTGATATCTCAAAAATGAAGATGTTACAGACGTGAAATTTGATATTTGCAATCTGCTTTAAAAATAAAGAAACACGTATTCTCGGAAAATCCAATGAAGGGGGCGGGGGTGAAAGAATTGAAAAATTAATTGAATTAATTGAATGAGAATACATACATCTAATAAAAACTAAAGTTGTTACAGACGTGAAAATTCGTATTTGGATCTCCTTTAAAAACAAAGAAAAACGCGTTTTGGGGGGAAACCATCTTGGAGGGCGGGAGTGTAAAGGAGTTGAATTCCTTTCATGAGGACACATAAATCCAAAACTGAAGAATTTAGAGTCGTGATAATTGGTATTTAGAAGATCCTTTACTATTAAAGAAACAAGTATTTTTTGCGGGAAAATTCACTTAGGGGGGGGGGGGAGTAGTGTGAAATGAAGTGAAAAAAGTAAATTATTTTTATGGGGATACTTATATCTCAAAACTGAAGGTAATAGACGTGAACATTGGTGTTTGAAATCTTCTTAAAACATAAGAAACAAGCCTTCTTTTAATTTTTTTTGTGGGGGGGGGGGTGCCGGTAAATAAACTTAACGGCGGCGGGGTGTAGAAGGAGGTGAGACCAATTGATTTTACTGTTCTTAATGTACTTATAAGGATCTTCGGCAGCGCGCCGGCCTCTCACAGCTGGGTTCCGTAGTTTAAATCCCGTTCACTCCATGTGACATTCGTGCTGGACAAAACGGAGGCGGGACAGGTTTTTCTCCGGATACTCCGGTTTTCCTGTCATCATCCATTCCAGCAACACATAATAATAATAATAATAATAATAATAATAATAATAATAACAATAATAATAATAATAATAATAATAATTTTCCGGACCGTCGTAAATGTGCGGACCGCGCTGGAAACGGCTCCTGGACGGGTAATGACTAAGAATGCAGTCCGGCCGCGGGTTCAGTGCCTTCTAGGCACCCAATATGACACCACGCCGGATCTCCTGAAGGATTTTATCCATATTAAAAATGATTATAGGAAAAGATGGCAAAGATTTACGGACCCAACTGACCGGGAGGAATACCTGAGCCTAGCCCGGGAAGTACGAAATCGATTGCTGGAAAATAAGATTGAAAAATGGGAGGAAACATGCCGTAATCTAATAGAAAACGAGTCAGATCGGGAATTTTGGTGGGTTCTCGCAGAAAACGAGTCAGACCGCGAATTTCGGCGGATTATATATCTAAAACAATAAGCATTCAATTATAAATTTCAGTATAATACCGTAGCGAAGCACGGGTATCTTGCTAGTTAATTTATATTTAAGAACAGAAAGAAACTGTTCCCCTTACATAAGCTGATGCCACTCATCTGAACTCACATCCCTAACTTGAATTTACTGTACATTGTTGTTTTCAATATCATATTTACGCATCGATTAACAAGGAATAAGGATTTGCGAAATACAATAGATAAGAAAGAAACAAGTTTATATAGTATGCATTTAGTTTTCCTTTCCGCTACCGTAGCGTAACGATTTGTACTAATAACTGCCGTCCTCTGTGGCACGGGTTCGATTATCGGAACTGCCAGACATTTAAGAATTGCAGAAGGGATGGTATGTGGCTAGAAATGTACATGCAGCTCACCTCACCAGTGAATGTGCCTGATATGAGCTGCAACAGCTGGGGACGAGGACACGAATTTAGTTTCCGTATAGCATTATTAATTTGTTTTGAAGATATTCCTTGCGATAGCGAGGTGTTTTATGGAGAGCGAATGAAGGATAATAGAATTCAATAGTCGGCAGACACTACTATATCTTTATCTTTTGCCATATTATTTTCTTTGCCCTGACACATGTATGTTTTATGGCTACGATAGGAAGTAGAGGGTCAGGATTGGGAAGGATGTGACCGAAGCCTTAATTAAGGTAGAGACCCAGCATTCGCCTGGCCTGAAAATAGGAAACAGTGGAAAACCATACTCAGGGCTGCCGACAGTGGGGTTGCAACCCCCAGCTCCAGAGTGCAAACTCACAGCTACGTGACCCCAGCTACTGATTAAAAATGATTATACATTTTCAGTCGCACGCAGTCTGGGTATGTCTGTGCGGTTGCTGGTGCATCTATTGTTTCAATTGTAGGTGGTTGACATAACAGTCAAGTGGTTAGACAGGCAGAGTACTTACTGTGGGTTGGAGTTTGATTGGTTGCTACCTAGAGGACTAATTTTCGCCGTAAGTCGCTTCCGGCCTTCCTTTAGCTTTAAGCAGCCAAGTTCTCTGTACTCTATTCAGAGAGACTACATGAAAATGCACAATTGATACAAAATTTTCCTTCGTTCATAAATTTTCTACTCTTCTTAATTTTAAACATACACTGCGTGGTTCACTGAAAGACTATCGCGTCTTACGTTCAGAATGAAACGTGTGTTTGTTTCCTTTGATGGCGGTGGTAGTTGTGGTGGTGGTGGTGGTGACTATTGTTTTAAGAGGAAATACAACTAGGCAACAATCCTAAATACCAACACCAATGTGCCAGGAAATCTACCGGAATGAGGCTGACGTATTTGAGCACTTTCAAATACCACCGGATGGAGCCAGGATCGAACCTGACAAGTTGAGGTCAGAGGGCCAGCGCCTCAACCGTCTAAGCCACTCATTCCGGCCTCCCTTTTAGTCACCTCATTTGACAGGCAAGGGATACCGTGGATATATTCTACCAAAATAACCCATAAATATAATGTTGTTATTTAAAAGGGCCTAACAGCTAGGTCATCGACCCCTAATTTCCCAAAAGGGGTTGGTGCCATTTGGACACGTATGCTGACCGTGATGGCGAGATCACGTTTACTAGGAAAGCGTAGTCAGAGAGGGATTAGGCTATATTTTTTTTACAATTTGCTTTACGACGCACCCACACAGACAGGACTTATGGCGACGATGGAATAAGAAAGGCCTAGGTGTGGCAAGGAAGCGACCGTGGTTTGAATTATGGTACAGCCCCAGCATTTGCCTGGTGTGAAAATGGGAAACCACGGAAAACCATCTTCAGGCCTGCCGACAGCGGGGTCCGAACCCACTATCTTCTGGATGCAAGCTCACAGCTGCGCGGCCCTAACCGCACTGCCAACTCACCCGGTGAGATTCTATTTTTAGTAGGCCCTGAATACCTTAATAAAGGGGGATCCGATGAGCACAAGAGTTGATATAGGAAGGCTTGTCTGTCAAGTCACAAGCCCGAAAGTAGGGTGGATCATCAGATAGCACTTCCGCAGGTTAAGCACAAGCACCGATAGTGGGATCACAATGAGGCCTACTAGGCAAGATGAGGGGTCAGGTCGTTTGTCTCTGCTTTCCTCACTGAGCCAGAAAGTACTTTTGCAGCACAAGTTGCTCTATAAACAGCACCTTTTACAGCATTCAGCCACACTTATTTTCCAAATGCCATTACTTATGGCACAGCCCCAGCATTTTCCTGGAATTGCAAATGGGAAACCACGGAAAACCATGATCATCATCTGGCTTCAGCTTACTCATACATCAGCAGCTTCCATATTGTTACAGCCGTATTTTTTCTCTCCGGATATCTTATTCACGACTTGTAACGTACAGTACATGAAAGTATTGAGAATGATTGTTGTCACAAACAGGTGGCAACAATGATAGGAGGGTTATTTGAACTGGAAAACTCTTGATTAAATGAAACTCTCGTTCGTCTGATGCATCAACAAAGCACGTTTTGCAAGTTTCTTTCAGACACAATTTTTAAAAGACGTAATGAATGTGTGTTAGAAAGCGTCATAGTGCTACAGCCCTGATTGTCCTTGGCTTACTAAGCGACCGCTGATCAGCGTGAAGTCCTGCAGACTACGAGTTGACGTGTGAACAGTTCTAGTACTCTCAGCCATTTTCTTGCCATTAGATAGCTCCTCAATTGTTCTCATGGAGGCTGAATGGACCTCGAACAAGCACTAACCTTCCTGGGATTTGAACATGGGTGATGCTAGTTAGAGGAGGACTCACTACTTCTAGACAGCAAGGTCGGCGGATGTGTGTTAAGTACGCAAATAATAATAATAATAATAATAATAATAATAATAATAATAATAATAATAATAATAATAATAATAATAATAATAATAATAATATATGCATGTATTTTCAGTCCTCAGTCCGAAGGCTGTTTCGATCCTCAACAGCTCCACCGTTAGCAATCATAGATGGGCTAGGTTTCACTTGAAGGTGCGTGCTACGGAAATGAGGAGTGAGGTAGTTTCTCGTTGCTTTTCTCACCGAACCTGAAGGTGCGTGCTACGGAAATGAGGAGTGAGGTAGTTTCTCGTTGCTTTTCTCACCGAACCTGAAGGTGCGTGCTACGGAAATGAGGAGTGAGGTAGTTTCTCGTTGCTTTTCTCACCGAACCTGAAGGTGCGTGCTACGGAAATGAGGAGTGAGGTAGTTTCTCGTTGCTTTTCTCACCGAACCTGAAGGTGCGTGCTTCGGAAATGAGGAGTGAGGTAGTTTCTCGTTGCTTTTCTCACCGAACCTGAAGGTGCGTGCTACGGAAATGAGGAGTGAGGTAGTTTCTCGTTGCTTCTCTCACCGAACCTGAAGGTGCGTGCTACGGAAATGAGGAGTGAGGTAGTTTCTCATTGCTTTTCTCACCGAACCTGAAGGTGCGTGCTACGGAAATGAGGAGCCGGGTAGTTTCTCGTTGCTTTTCTCACCGAACCTGAAGGTGCTATTACATATCAGTCTGACAAGCCCACTGAAATGCACCAACCGACCCTATAAATAATAATAATTTCGTGTGGCTATTTCTAGCCGAGTGCAGCCCTTGTAAGGCAGACCATCCGATGAGGGTGGGCGGCATCTGCCATGTGTAGATAACTGCGTGTTATTGTGGTGGAGGATAGTGTTATGTGTGGTGTGTGAGTTGCAGGGATGTTAGGGACATCACAAACACCCAGTCCCCGGGCCATTGGAATTAACCAATGAAGGTTAAAATCCCCGACCCGGCCGGGAATCGAACCCGGGACCCTCTGAACCGAAGGCCAGTACGCTGACCATTCAGCCAACGAGTCGGACCGACCCTATGAAAAACATGTTTACACCATTCATAACAGGAACTGGCTGCATAAGGAATGAATGACATTATCAATATCACTCATACATCAGTCACTTTCATATTGTCAAAGCCAAGGATGAGACTGAGACAGATCATGAAAGTAACAAAATTGCTCTAGCGTGTACCAGAAGACATAGTGCACTGTAAACGCTGGGTTTCGTCAGCTAAAGCATATAATAATAATAATAATAATAATAATAATAATAATAATAATAATAATCACCGTCATCATCATCATCATCATCACTATCTGGCCTCAGCTTACGCGTGCAAGCATTTTAAATGGACGCCATATGGCCACCTGCTTTTCAGTTTCGACGTTCCATTTGATTCTATGCCCAGAAGATGGCAGAGTAATACGAATCTCTCTTAGGCGTCTACAGCTGAGTATTAATTAATTTGTCGAATCATACTACAGGGATTGTTGATTAGACGTTTTATGTCCTTCAACAATCCTATTATATTTGCCAGGTTTCAACCAGCAATCTTGGGATCCAGAGACTGACACACAACCAGGGATCCACAAAGGGATCTGTACATAACAACAACAACAACAACAACAACAACAACAACAACAACAACGACGACGACAAAGAGTATTATCCACCTTTACACTTACTTGAAGACACGACCTGTGAAGATGTTTTGCATCCCAGATCAAACTAGGACTCTTCTAGGAAAAGAAGTGTTATTCTACTGGAGGAAGCTCGTTCGCATTTTGAAAGCAGTTCTGCGTACATTACGTAATTCCTCTTTGCAAGTCTGGTCAAATAGAGAATATATTACAGGCTGGTGAGTTATTTCGTGGAACGCAACATTGTACATACAGTAATATGTGTGTAACGCGTAGAAAGTGAAGTTACTTCATGTCACGGTAATGATGTCATGAGGGCGTCCAACAAGTTAATGTTGACACCGACCCGGGTCGTAATTTATATGACGAGATACAAGATATCTCAAACAGTTTTGACTTTGGTTACTTAACGATTACATTCATCAGGCTTCATCACAGATCAGGCAATAAGATGTCAGCATTTCTTCCGTATATTCTGATTTAAGGTAGGATGTACCCTTGTACCAGGTGTATTCATAACATTTTGCCGGACCGAGCTCGATAGCTGCAGTCGCTTAAGTGCGGCCAGTATCCAGTATTCGGGAGATAGTAGGTTCGAATCCCACTGTCGGCAGCCCTGAAAATGGTTTTCCGTGGTTTCCCATTTTCACACCAGGCAAATGCTGGGGCTGTACCTTAATTAAGGCCACGGCCGCTTCCTTTCCACTCCTAGACCTTTCCTGTCTTATCGTTGCCATAAGACCTATCTGTGTCGTTGCGACGTAAATCAACTAGCAAAAAAAAAAAACATTTTACCGGTTTTGTTGTAAGGTAAACACGCAATTTTCAAGGGAATTTTTATTTATTTATTCAAAATATTGGTCATCAGCTTCTACACACTTCTCTAATCTTTCGGGTAAATTATGAATAGGCCTACCATGCCAGAAAAACTGCTTGTCATTTGCGGGATACCATTCGTTGAATTATTTTCCAACTTCCTCGAAATTGCTGAAGTGTTGCTCTGCGAGCGCGTGCCCCATTTATGCGAAGAGGTGATTGATGGTGCCAGGTCGGGGCAGTACGGCGGGTGCGGAAGGTTGTCCCATCCAAGGTGTCTTTCACTGGTTTTGCTGTGTGTGACAGTACAGTGTTGTGTAAGAAAATCACTTTGCCATGTCTTCTGGCCCATTCCGGTCGTCTTTCGATCAATACATGATTTAAATTAATAATTTGTTGGCGACAGCGTTGTGGATTAACGGTTTCAACGGGCTTCGAGAGTTCATAATACACAATACCGCTTTGGTCGCACCAGACACAAATCACCACGTTTAAATTGTCGAAACCATGTCTCACATGTTCTAATCGATGAAGCGTGTTCACCATATGTTTGTACCAGCAAACGATGACTTTCCACAGACTTTTTCTTTTGATTAAATAAGAAAAGCAATGCGTGCCGCAAATGTTCTTTTTCAGGCACAAACGTCAACTTAATCACTGAACGACAAAACACAGAGGCTAGTGTTTGGCGGACTCAACTTGTGTGTGTTGGCAAGTTAATGCCAGACGAATAAACTGACGTACGTGTCAAATTCATACGCTGCTTACTGCTCGCTGGCGCCATCTCTTAGTGAAACCGGAAAATATTTATGCACACACCTGGTATAGGTAAAAAAAAATATTACTTGTAAAAATCTAATTCTGTATGTATTATACTTTCTTCTAAAATGAGGTTAAAATATTTAAATTTCTATACGAGAGATTTTCATTTTTATATGGTAACTGAAAATTACAACCGATGCAAAAGAGACGACCCGATAATTGTGTGAACCCGTCGTCAGAGATGTGGAAGTCCTAGTATCCTTGTAGCAGTGCCTTTTCTCTGAGTGGTTATAATGGAGCGGTTCGTTGCCTTCAGAATTTAGGAACAGTTCAGAAACGGGTGACACGAGGCAGTTCCTTCATCTCCGGTATCAATCCAAAAGCAAACAGTAAAACTGTGCATTCACAGTCTGACCTTCGGATACGGCATGCGTTAAGATTCGGATAACGCTACTACAGTCACACATTAGAAATACCGAACGTGTCCTCAGAGATATTTTACATGCCGTAATCGTACAGTATGGTTTGCTATATGTATTTCCATTCCAGCTGTCAAATTTCCGACTACATCTGCTACGTTTGATTGGCGGAAATTGGGATGTGGAAGCTGGCTTTCTGAACGCAAAATGACTGATTCCTCTCTGTACATTGGTATTTGGTCCGGCTCCATGGCTAAATGATTAGTGTGCTGCACAGAGGGTCTTGGATTCGATTCCTTGCCGGGTCGAGGATTTTAACCTCCATTGGTTAATTCCACTGGCTCGGTGGCTGGGTGTTTGTGCTGTCCCCTACAACCCTGCAAGTCACACACCACACATAACGCTGTCCTCCACGACAATAACACTCAGTTACTCACACATGATAGATGCCGCCCACCCTCATCAGATGGTCTGCCTAACAAGGGCTGCACTCAGCTAGAAATAGCCACACGAAATTATTATTATTATTATTATTAGTGGTATTTGAAGATGCTCAAATACGGCAGCCTCGTGTCAGAAAACTTAACGGCACCTACAGGAATACAGTACCCGAGGGAGAAAATCTCAGCACCTTGGCGTCTCCGAAAATCATCAAAATAGTTAATGGAACGGTTTTTTTTTGCTAGGGGATTTACGTCACACCGACACAGATAGGTCTTATGGCGACGATGGGATAGGAAATCCTAGGAGTTGGAAGGAAGCGGTCGTGGCCTTAATTAAGCTACAGCCCCAGCATTTGCCTGGCATGAAAATGGGAATCCGCGGAAAACCATCTTCAGGGCTGCCGATAGTGGGATTCGAACCTACTATCTCCCGGATGCAAGCTCACAGCCGCGCGCCTCTACGCGCAGGCCAACTCTCCCGGTTAATGGAACGTAAGATTATTATTATTGTTCCGGTGTATCTGTGAGACGCAGAAGTGAAAAAGTTGCTGGGTAGAATGGGTCTACCTACGATATCAAAAATTGAATTAAAACTTTAAATAAAGGTTATATTTCTTGCAGAATCTCAAACTTAACAAAGTTTTCACTTGGTGAAATAATAAAGTGACAGGTACAAACAGCAATCTTAAAAAATGAATTGGAAAACCCAGGATTAGAGAATTTAACAGGTTTGGGCTTCAAGCCCCAGATTTACAAGTTCTGAGCTACAAGATCCAGTTTACAAAATTTGCAAAATCTCAGTGTTTAGGCAAGGACAGGAATATCCCAATTTAAGAGCACATTGCTCCAAGGATTACAAGTAAGCCCTTCCAAAGGCACCCCTCAATATTACAGTAAACTTAGAAAAGAGCTTACATGCTCTCCAACATGCTCTCCACGGAGACCGCGCACCCAATTTCTTACAGGCTATTCAAGGCAACATTACTTCAAAATCTTTACAATTTAATACACAGGGGTAACTTGTACCCAACCTACTGGGCCTTCGTGGAACAGAAAAACAGGTTAAATGATTGGCCCGAACACAAAATGATTGGAGGCTTACACTTACACTCCTAGAAAATTTAAAACCCTAATTGGGATCTCGGCACGATGATGCAGAGGCTAATCCCAAGATACTGAGATGACTAGAATGGAGATTAATCTAACGATTTACAGAAAAGAGAAGAGGTTACAAAATCATAGTCACCTCAACTTAAATTGAAGGGGAATTCAAGAGGGTAACGCACTCTCTATCCCCGATTTACAGTTTTAAGAATTTATGAAATTTTACATTAGCCGAAAGAAGGTTTACATTTTAGAAAACAGAATGTTACATAATTAGAAATCTGAACCTTCCCCACGTGTAAGTCTGCGGTTGTAGCTACAGAAAAAATAAGACTGATGGTCATTACCTTGGCCGATGAACTGCCTGGCGAAGAATGAGGTGCCCCGCCTCCTGTATTAACACACACACTCTCAGATATACGGTGATCAAAAGACAAGGTAGCTTGCAAGGCCGCAGCTTATATGCGCAAGGGGAAGGTTCTACAGGGGTCTGGAATAATCCGGACACACCCTCTCAATTTTATTGACAGAATCAAAAAGTTACACCCAAAAACCAACCAACAAGAAGCCTGTGATAGGTTGAAAAATAATTACAGAAAAATAGTGATTAGTCAGATTAAAAAACTGGCAGAATGAGAGAGAAGTGTTGCAAAACTAGAAATATATTTAAAAGAAAATAAACTTAATTTACTTGATAAAACCTATAAACAAAAAATTTCTTTCAATAACAAATTATTCCACTTTGCACCAGAGTGCGTGCCCTCAGTTTCGTAAAGACATCTATGGAGAAAAGTTCAAACATCTTGAAGTAAACAAACACAAAGCAAATAAATCCAGTCAGTTTAGACAACTTCACAATAACACAATTACTCAATACTTTAATGGTGACATCTTCAGGTCAAAGTCCCATTTCATGCCGTAGCAGTTTCACGTTTTGTTAGATAGATAGAGTTCTTTAAAGCGCTTCTTTCGAATGTGCGAAGTTGAGATGTACCTCCCGGTAAAATAATAATAATAATAATAATAATAATAATAATATATTATATTATATTATATTATATTATATTATATTATTATTATTATTATTATTATTATTATTATTATTATTATTATTATTAGTTGCTCATTTAGAACCAAGGAAAAGAGTTTGAAGCGTAGGATTGCCCTCCTTGCCTGACATTTCTTAAATTTTTTCCTCATTTTGTTTCAGGTTGTTCCAGTCGGTCTGCTGTCTGGATGATTTTGTCAATTACGAATTTTAGATCTAAGATCTCCATATTTTGGATGTCTGCATTTCCGATTACTGTAAATTTAATATCACTTTTGACTTTTCCAATCCATTTCCTAGTGTTTACTTTGGTTTTACTCCAGTTTTTATAGAATGTACCCGCAATGGCGACAATGTTACTATTTGTTTGGCGAGTCTGTCACGGTTCATTCTTTTTCCTAATGTTAGTGTAAATGTATGTGTATTGCTTTTCTGTTCATATCTGAGTTGTATTGTTCACCTGTGAGTTTGGACCTAGAATTTTCCTCCTCATTTTGCATCCTCTTTCCTCAATATTTTCAATGTGTGCTTTTCACAATTGATTATGATGATACTTGTTGTTTAAAGGGGCCTAACATCTAGGTCATCGGCCCGTAATAGTGCGAAATGAGAGGAAATGTAACGACAAATTAAAAGTCCAAAATCCTTCACTGACCAGAATTCAAAATGTGAGGACGAAGAAAGAATGGATGGATATGAATTAAAAACAATCAGTGGATCCGACCCGCAATGTCTCACATTCACAGAGACTGACGTAAAATAATAGTGTTACTAACCAAGGGACTGCTTCTTTACCACAGTATAGAATCGATGATGCTTGTAGTCTAAAGCGGTCCCAAATCCAAGTCATCGGCCCCTCATAATGGTACTTGTCGCTAGAAAAGCAGAACCAGGTATTTGTCATGTTGCAGTACTAATCAAAAGTAGCGTAGACTCGCGGTATTCCACACATTATGGTACTACTCACAGGTAATGAAATTCGCACATATATTACGGACCTATGGTGTTTCGCACATTGCGGCGCCATTTGCAGGCAACGCAAACGTATGGCGTTCATCACATAAGAGTACTAACAACAGCGACTCATATTATCCCGTGTTGTTCCTCATATAGTGGGTACTAATCATAGAACCGGGCGAGGGGCGCGCAGCTGTGAGCTCGCATCCGGGAGATAGTGGTTTCGACCCCCACTGTCGACAGCCCTGAAGATGGTTTTTCGTGGTTTCCCATTTTCACACCAGGCCGCTTCCTTCCCATTCCTAGGCCTTTCCTGTCCCATCGTCCCCATAAGACCTATCTGTGTCGGTGCGACGTAAAACAAATTGCAACAAAAAAACTAATCATAGGCAAGTTAGGACCATGGTGTCGCTCATATAATGGTACTATTCACAGGTACTGTAAAAGCCGGCAGCGCACTCTGTTGCTACTAATCACAAACCTACTTCGTACCTAACATAGTACAGAGTAAAAGCGACCCGTGGTGTTCCCCGCTTGGTGGTACTACTTACAAGTAGTGTCATGGTTCTAATTCGGACATCCCTTCGTCGCCCCTTTTAGACGCCACTTACTACGGACAGGGGATACCGTGGGTGTGTTCTTCGTCTGCGTCCGTCACCCACAGGAGGTCTGTTCACAATAGTGTCTTCAATCTATACAGGCATTCTGGTTTATTGAACATATTTTAAAGTCCTTGTTTGTTTTGTCCGACTCACTGACTGAATGATCAGCGTTGAGGAGTTCGTTTCAGAGGGTATCGTGTTCGATTGCCGACCGGGAAGGGAATTTTAATCGCGTGTGATTAATTCTTCTGAATCGGGGACTGGGTATTTGTGTTCGTCCGAACTCTTTACTCTTGATATTCAGATAACGCACTACATTACGAACCACCACAGAAATATGCAATAGGTATTACATCCCTCCATATAGAGTTGGCGTCATGAAGTGCACCCGGCCTTAAAACAGGGAAAAAACAACGTGCGCGACACAGTTCGCACCCGCTACCGCACATATGTGGGAAAAGCAGTAAAAGATAAAGATTGTAATGTCCTATTATTATTATTATTATTATTATTATTATTATTATTATTATTATTATTATTATTATTATTATTATTATTATTATTATTATTATTATCGATTCAATTTCGCTAATCGACCAACTAGGGACCACGATAAGCCTCACTTTACATTCTGGTATTTGTTCATTTTTCGCTTGATCCCCATCGTCTTCATTAGCTCACTGTGTTTATCACGACGGTCTTCTGTCCATTTCGCACCAGTTGCCCGTGTTTCGTTACGGAAAGTCTCAAAAGTCTTGATGGCTGCTCTGAAAAAAATTCGGTCTTGTGCGTCTTCTGCTTGTATGCCCAGTTCTTTAGGATCTTTCTTGACATTAATGTACCATGGCATTGCCGTTTTTCGTTTTAAGTCAAATACTTCGAAGATACGTTTCGTTCATCGAGAGTCGATCATGACCGTTATTATTATTGTGACAGGTTGACCCTCTGTCATTAACCCTGTTTAATATTGCGTTAGAGAAAGTGAAGCAATAAGAGTGAGATGAAGTTGGTTGGAACCGAGACATTGTTGTGATTATGGCGAAACCCTGAATGAGTTGATGGTAGACCCATCTCGATTTATGCTCGAAGCAAGCAAGGTATAAATTGCTGGTCAACGATGAGAGAAAGAAGTACTGTATATGGTAGTATCTCGCCGTCGCACTGATTTGGGCGCCATCGATATCGATGACATTAATTTTGAAAGAGTCGAACCGTTCAAGTGTCTGGGCTTAGTATTGTTGATTAAAACTGAGATCGAGAACGAAGTTCGACAAAGATTAATGAATGCGAATCGTGTTTCTTGTAACAAACCACCTATATTCGTCACGTATGGTGTGCGAGGAAAACAAGATGGATTATACATGGCATTAGTTCCACCGGTACGACTGTATCGTTGCGAGAAACGAACAACTCCACAGACGCTTGAACATTTGAAAGGTTAACTACCATCATAAAGTATTTTTCTTCCAATTTTGTATCAGATTTTGTATATCCGTATCAAACTTGCTGTATCGTCGATGTTAGAAATACTGTTGGAAGTTCCACTCCAAGGATAATTCCGTGACCACGGTCACGTTTCCCTTCTGTTTTGCCTTCTATCATCAGTTGTATACTGTCATATTAAACAAACACTGTATTTGTTATTTCGGATGGTGTGACTGGAATAGGCTGTTTCACTGTGTTTTGCGGTGGTACGGTACGACTGATTATTTCCTCGTAGGCGACGTGGTCTACCCATGAGATCTTGAACATTCAACGGTACATCAACCTTTCAAAGGCCTGAAATAACTTCATTGATGAAACCTTTATATCCCATTTTTTGAACCGCAAAGTACCAGCGTTAAGAAAAGCACTTCACGACACGCTAACGAATTTCGAATCGGAGTTCATGGTTGTGCACAAGAATGTTCAATTTCAGAAACATTTCTTGTAAGGCCAATTCTGGATTTAATTTCTGCATTACCCTTACTTGTGTTATTATCATCGTCATCATAATTATTTCTGGGGAATATCATCTCCTTACTGTCTGAGCCTGTGGAATTTTGGGACAAAGAATTACATAAGCATTACGATGCTTTCTTTTGTGTTGTCACTATTTACGGCATAAACCTCTATAGTATGCGATTTGCGTAAATGTTTGAAGGAATCCTCTTTTTAATTCACTGTAAAAATGTAATAAAAATCCGAAGTAATGTATGATAATAGAAAATCAAGCCTATATATTGTTTGATAGTAATTTAAAGGTATTAGAAATGCTTCTCCTCTTCTCTGTCATATTAAACTTAAAAGGGTCAAGTTACGACCTATTACCTTTCACTTACAACTGTTATAGGTAGGTAAATTTAGGGTTAGTGTAATAATGCTAAGAAATAAAGTCGAGGAACTAGGTATGAGACTTTAAAACCAGCAAGGAATGGACACTTAAAAAGTTGGAAGAAACAAATACTTTAAAATATAAGACACTCCAACGGGCGGAGGGCTGTTAAAAGAAGCTGCACTGATTTATCCGAGAAACAAGGACACAATGTTGAATAGCAAAGACCGACCGGTATATAACTGTCACATGTTCTTGTGTGGTCTGGTCTTGGAGAAACACGCGAAGCCTCTTCCCTAAATATGCCTTCTGTCAGGATTCCGGTCGTGGGCGGCTGTGCGACATGTCATCCGCTCCAGAAACCGGCAGCGTACCGAACTAGATACAGTCACAGGGCCAACAGAATGAGCACTCGTACCTCTGTCTTTTACCTCACCTTCTAGACTTATGATGAAGGAATGCAGTAGTTGAGAGGTAGTTGTCCCCACCTGATTTATTTATTTATTTATTTATTTATTTATTTATTTATTTATTTATTTATTTATTTATTTATTTATTTATTTATTTATTTATTTATTTATTTAAGGCTCTCGAATCTCCAAAGGTTAACCATATTCTTGATTATAGTCTGGATGATCTTATTCCAGCACATTAATAAGATGAAGATTACTATGGCGATGATTGTGGTGGGGGAGAAGGGATTTTAACATTTCAATCTGCAGTGAAAAACAGGAAACACGGTGACTTACTGACTAAATTAAAAGATGACTGAGTTTAGCACACCTGATGGCCATGATCGCTAAGGTCTCTACCGTGGTTAGCAGGTTCGAGTTCCGGTCGTGAAAGAAATACATTTTCACCTACAGAATGATTTTTTTACAAGTTTCTTTACGTCGCACCGATGCAGATAGGTCTTATGGCGACGATGCGACAGTAAGCGGGCAGGAGTGGGCTGTTAAAGGATTTAGGAGCCAGGTGAATTAAGCATATAGAGTTAAAATTCACAGCCCAGCCGGAAATCGAAGCCGAGGCCCTCTGCGCCGAAGCCCAGTTCGTTAACAATTCAACTAAGGAATCGGGAATGACAATGAATTTTTGGGGAGCCTCCGTGAGTCATATGATTAATGAAAGGTACTCTTAACCCATTTATAACTATAAATTAGCAAAACATATAATATATTTTTCCGAATAAACCAGATAAATGTAATTTCGTAAGTAAAACCTACTCCTCCCTCTGCTAAAGTTTCATTTTTAAGGTTCATAAAAATCAACCAGTAATCACCCAGCAGCGGTAAAAGATGCTACCACAGAACACCAACACTGCTACTTAGTGTGGAGTAAAGATGAAGACAGAACAGCTCGTCTTCGGCCATTGTATCAACTATTTAAATCGCCTGGCCATGCCATGCCCCAAGTCTCAGACGGAGACCAAAGTTTTGGTTCCGTTGAGGATTTTAGCCTATCGACCGATTAGGTCTTGAGAGCTATCTCCTTAACTGAGTATTACTAGACTGAGTGGAGGAAGTGGAGGGGAATCCTGTTTCACGAGTCATAACTGGTCAGAATATGACCTGCGCCCCTTTTAGAGGGGGGCGACGCACTTTGGAGACCCTGGGTTGGTACCAGGGTTTCATGAGTTCATTGCTAGTGAGTGGTAATTTGCTCGTAACTTAGTTGGAGAAGTGAGCAGATGTGACGTGGGTCATCCTTCCAGGTGGACGCCACGCCCATTGTTGCTTAACTGTCAGTGACGAATAAGTTGTTTCAGTCCTAGGATGAAGAATGTGGAGGAAGGGAGTCAGTAACTGATTCGTGGGGGGGGGGGGGCTGATTAGGGCTACTTGGCAGGGGATAACCAAGGGAACTTGGTGGGGATAGTTGATGCTTGGGCTAATATACGATTAGCTGTCTGCTAGGCATGGAGAGGAGTACTGGAGTAGCTTGGGGGGAGAGTATATGGAGACATTTATATGAGTTTAAGCCAATCTAACTGAGTTCATGGTTTATCAGTAAGTTAGTGTACTTCATCCTAATGTCCTCCAGTGTTTACTGCGCAGTATAACTTACTCTCTGGTATATTATATCTCAGTGGTGAAACAACTACGGGCAAGTATTGAAAATGAAAATTCACAGCCAGTTCCCAGTTATTCGACCGGGTCAGGAATTGAATGAATGAAGCCCCATCTAGCGGTGAGGGTAGGAACTACGCCGGCTGCCGAAGCCTGTCGCACTCCTCTGGGGCAACGATTAATGACTGACAGATGAAATGATAGTGGAGAGTGTTGCTGGAATGAAAGATGAGAGGGAAACTCGGAGTACCCGGAGAAAGACCTGTTCCACCTCCGCTTTGTCCAGCACAAATCTCACATGGAGTGACCGGGACTTGAGCCACGGAACCCAGCGGTGAGAGGTCGGTGCGCTGCCACCTGAGCCACGGAGACTAGCAAGCAAGTACTACTGCAGTGAAAACTGAAGTTTCAATCATCAAATTTCGGTAACCACTGCAGCGTTAATTTAAGGATGAAAAATCAAACACTGTCCGAATCACTTTCGATTGAAAAAAATATCGGAAATGACTTTAATTTGAGTTTCGAAGTCTTTATAGTATTAATTTAATACGAACTATGCCAAAGAGAATAGGACTGTACTGTCCATGTCGAAGCATGGGTAAACTGTATTACATCTTTCCCCTGTTACATCACCCGACTCGGACCCTATAGAGGTTTCTGAAACATGGCACGGCGGTCGTGATGTAGCCGCTGGGTCCATAAATCTCATGCACCATGAGGCTATGAACTACCGAATCTTTGTCCGTATTTTTAAGCCCAACATATCATCAAGAAGGAATTGAAGAGTCAGTCTTTCTCGCTCTTTTTCTTTCTTCCTTTCCTTCCGAGAAAGGAGGTGAAACATTAATAATACATTGTGTGCGATACTGATGAATATTGTTCATTGGCAAGCATGATAAAATAAGAAAACCTGTGACTTACTTATGAATTATTTGAGTGCTTTAAATGTACCTTGGCGTTGCTTTTTCATATGTGATAAACTTTTTTATCATCGCATATTAAGCAACGAGTCCATAATGGCATTTATTATGACGCGAGTATGGTTTTGAAACGATAGGAAGTGAGTTTAATATATTTCATATGTGTGTCTTAATTATCATTAAGGGCAACATACTTACGACTATCTGTTCGAATTTTGTATAATTAAAATTCATTTTTAAAAGTGTGATCTGATAGGACCTGACGATGTTCTTTCTTTCTTTCTTTGTTTAACAGTTTATTTTTAACACATTAACTAAATCGACACTGAAAAATATGGCTTCCGTATTATTTCTTCTCACGAAAATAGATTCTACACCGCTTTTCGGGCACATAACAGAATTAACTTTTTTTACCTAAATTGGAAGGATTCGGAAAGTTGTCCAGACGAATATTTTAAGCCTGGATCCAAGGTTGTAGCTTTAAAATTTCGGGAGATACGCTCCTGTGTACGCGGCAGAAAAAAAAGGTAAAACGCATTTCTATCCCATATTTCCTTCTGGATGGTTCATGTTTGTGGGTTACTGTAGTCACGTCCTAGTTCGTGAACCATGGGCAACGGCTGAGTGGCCTAGTAAGTGGTCCTGAGAGTCGGGATACCAGTTGCTATGGAATGGGAGTGGGTATCTCGGACATATTCTGAGTCGTGGCCCTCCTTGTGCTCAGGCGGCCAGGACTACACAATTCACCGGTGGTCCATAACCCGTTAGAGGAGAGATCCTCACTTGGACTATGTGCAAGTAGGGCAGCATCCTGCTTCATGAATTTACCGAGCTCAGAACACTTTAAGCAAGCCTCGGACCTATGGGAGTAATGGAGTCCCACTCCCATTTGGCAGGCGAGGGACTCCTTGGAAACAACTTGGCGAACGAAATGGAATTCGATGGGGAGCTATCAACATTAATGGGGCTTATGGAAGAAAGAAGGTAGAACTGGCTGAGTCAGCAAAGAGGATGCATCTGGATGTGCTAGGAGTAAGTGATATTCGGGTAAGGGGAGATAAGGAGGAAGAGATAGGAGATTATAAAGTGTACTTGACGGGTGTTAGAAAGGGAAGGGCAGAGTCTGGGGTAGGGCTCTTTATCAGGAATGCCATTGCACGCAACATAGTTTCTGTTAGGCACGTAAATGAGCGAATGATGTGGGTAGATTTGTCAGTGGGAGGAATTAGGACAAGAATTGTGTCTGTGTATTCACCATGTGAGGGTGCAGATGAGGATGAAGTTGACAAGTTTTATGAAGCATTGAGTGACATTGTGGTCAGGGTTAACAGCAAGGATAGAATAGTGCTAATGGGCGATTTCAATGCGAGAGCTGGGAATAGAACTGAAGGATACGAAAGGGTGATTGGTAAATGTGGGGAAGATATGGAAGCTAATGGGAATGGGAAGCGTTTGCTGGACTTCTGTGCTAGTATGGGTTTAGCTGTTACGAATACATTCTTCAAGCATGAGGCTATTCACCGCTACACATGGGAGGCTAGGGGTACCAGATCCATAATAGACTATATCTTAACCGACTTTGAATTCAGGAAATCTTTTAGGAATGTACGAGTTTTTCGGGGATTTTTCGATGATACAGACCACTATCTGATCTGTAGTGAACTAAGTATCTCTAGGCCTAGGGTAGAGAAAGTGAAATCTGTCTGCAAACGAATAAGGGTAGAAAATCTCCAGGACGAGGAAATTAGACAGAAGTACATGGATATGATTAGCGAGAAGTTTCGAACAGTAGACAGTAAGCAGGTTCAGGATATAGAAAGTGAATGGGTGGCATACAGGGATGCTGTAGTAGAAACAGCAAAGGAATGCCTAGGAACAACTGTGTGTAAAGATGGGAAAAGGCGAACATCTTGGTGGAATGATGAAGTGAGAGTAGCCTGTAAACGTAAAAAGAAGGCTTATCAGAAATGGCTCCAAACAAGGGCCGAGGCAGACAGGGATTTGTACGTAGATGAAAGAAACAGAGCGAAACAAATAGTTGATGAATCCAAAAAGAAGTCATGGGAAGATTTTGGTAATAACCTGGAAAGGCTAGGTCAAGCAGCAGGGAAACCTTTCTGGACAGTAATAAAGAATCTTAGGAAGGGAGGGAAAAAGGAAATGAACAGTGTTTTGAGTAATTCAGGTGAACTCATAATAGATCCCAGGGAATCACTGGAGAGGTGGAGGGAATATTTTGAACATCTTCTCAATGTAAAAGGAAATCATCATGGTGGTGTTGCAAACAGCCAAGCTCATGGGGAGGAGGAAAATGATGTTGGTGAAATTATGCTTGAGGAAGTGGAAAGGATAGTAAATAAACTACATTGTCATAAGGCAGCAGGAATAGATGAAATTAGACCTGAAATGGTGAAGTATAGTGGGAAGCCAGGGATGAAATGGCTTCATAGAGTAGTCAAATTAGCGTGGAGTGTTGGTAAGGTACCTTCAGATTGGACAAAATCAGTAATTGCACCCATCTATAAGCAAGGGAACAGGAAGGATTGCAATAACTATCGAGGTATCTCATTGATTAGTATACCAGGCAAAGTATTCACTGGCATCTTGGAAGGGAGGGTGCGATCAGTCGTTGAGAGGAAGTTGGATGAAAACCAGTGTGGTTTCAGACCACAGAGAGGCTGTCAGGATCAGATTTTCAGTATGCGCCAGGTAATTGAAAAATGCTACGAGAGGAATAGGCAGTTGTGTTTATGTTTCGTAGATCTAGAGAAAGCATATGACAGGGTACCGAGGGAAAAGATGTTCGCTATACTGGGGGACTATGGAATTAAAGGTAGATTATTAAAATCAATCAAAGGCATTTATGTTGACAATTGGGCTTCAGTGAGAATTGATGGTAGAATGAGTTCTTGGTTCAGGGTACTTACAGGAGTTAGACAAGGCTGTAATCTTTCACCTTTGCTGTTTGTAGTTTACATGGATCATATGCTGAAAGGTTTAAAATGGCAGGGAGGGATTCAGTTAGGTGGAAATGTAGTAAATAGTTTGGCCTATGCTGACGACTTGGTCTTAATGGCAGACTGTGCCGAAAGCCTGCAGTCTAACATCTTGGAACTTGAAAATAGGTGCAATGAGTATGGTATGAAAATTAGCCTCCCGAAGACTAAATTGATGTCAGTAGGTAAGAAATTCAACAGAATTGAATGTCAGATCGGTGATACAAAGCTAGAACAGGTCGATCATTTCAAGTATTTAGGTTGTGTTTTTTCCCAGGATGGTAATATAGTAAGCGAGATTGAATCAAGGTGTAGTAAAGCTAATGCAGTGAGCTCGCAGTTGCGATCAGCAGTATTCTGTAAGAAGGAAGTCAGCTCCCAGACGAAACTATCTTTACATCGGTCTGTTTTCAGACCAACTTTGCTTTACGGGAGCGAAAGCTGGGTGGACTCAGGATATCTTATTCATAAGTTAGAAGTAACAGACATGAAAGTAGCAAGAATGATTGCTGGTACAAACAGGTGGGAACAATGACAGGAGGGCACTCGGAATGAGGAGATAAAGGCTAATTTAGGAATGAACTCGATGGATGAAGCTGTACGCATAAACCGGCTTCGGTGGTGGGGTCATGTGAGGCGAATGGAGGAGGATAGGTTACCTAGGAGAATAATGGACTCTGTTATGGAGGGTAAGAGAAGTAGAAGGAGACCAAGACGACGATGGTTAGACTCTGTTTCTAACGATTTAAAGATAAGAGGTATAGAACTAAATGAGGCCACAACACTAGTTGCAAATCGAGGATTGTGGCGACGTTTAGTAAATTCTCAGAGGCTTGCAGACTGAACGCTGAAAGGCATAACAGTCTATAATGATAATGTATGTATGTATGTTTCCTTCTGGATGACTTAACGAAAATCCGACATCGTTTTCGGATTCCACACATTGAAATACATGGGAATATACTTCGGAAAATTTTAAAATATTCCACAAATTCTTAGATTTTGCAGATCGGGTGGGACTTTCAAATTCATAATTTGATCGCTGATGACTTCCGAACAGTTTCTCCGTTTTCGCCAATATTAGGGTCGTCTTGAAGTCTTTTATTCTTTCACCTGAAGAGAGAGAATTCTCGAATAAGATCTAAAAAGGAACAAGAACGAGCTGAAACCTAGTAAAGAAGTAACCCTTTTCTGTTGCTTCAATCGAGCCGACAGTATTTCTGAAAATGAATCATATAGGCCTCCTACGGCTCAACAAACATGACAGCGCTGCACCGTTTCATTTGGTGGAAATTTATTTTCATCTTATTGCCGTTATCCTTCTCTAATACTACTAGGTTTTTTCGGCAGAAGGATAAATGTTTTTTTAAACGACCCAAATTCGGTACTCCACTATCCTTTCATGCACGGAACACGAAACTGGCGACAATTTTCCGAAAAAATATCCTTCTCTCGTTTCCCAGAAGACAGAAATACGAAAAGGGCGAATTGCGAAAGTTTCGCATGGGTTTATTACTACTGAAATTGTAGGTAAACTGTGTTGTTGTAGAAATATTATTTTAAATAATAATAATAATAATTTTATTTGCTTTAAGTCGCACTAAATACTTTTTGGATATGGGTCACCCCGAGGTGTCAGAAAATTGTCCCACAGGAGTTCCTTTCAGTAGGGAAAGCGAGGAGATAAGAGCCGCAGTTCGAATACCAACCAATACATGTGAGAGTTTTAAAAACATAAATAAAGTCCCTGTGGTTTGACACGACGCTGGAAGTTACATGTTTCTGATTGTGAAATTGATCGCTTTTTTGTTCTTTGCTCAAATATATTATTTCCTTCATAAATGTTCACTTGTGAACGCAATGATATTTAGATATAGGTTACGGAGTCGCTGGTTTGATAATTAATCCTTTTACTAATCCCTTTCTTTTTTCTGTCTTTCTTTATCTTATACAATTACACGCATGTGGTGGTCGGAACTGATCGACCGAACTCATATTTTAACCAAAAACTCACCAATAATCTACATAAAAACTAGCATAATTATCATAGCAAGTTATACACTACCTCAACATTTTTCACTTTGGTCCTAAGGAGCCCTGATCTGTTGTCGGTCTGAAATTACAAAAATCATAAAATTGGCATAATATTGCCTTCCGAATGCATAGAAGTCACAATCATTGCTCCTTAGATGACTGTAGAAACAGAGTCTGGTACAAATAAGCTTTATCACAATGCTGGCACATCAAAACAGCCAAAGCTCCTTGGTGTTGTGGTATTTTCTTCTCTAATTCCACCACTTTTATCAGACAGTCTCTTCGTCACTGTAATTGGCACTTTAGAATGGATTGCTTTTCCTTTTCTCCCTGACTATGCTTCCCAGTCTTAAACTGAGAACGATATGATAGAAAGGGGATTCGAAGGAGGAGGAAACTGTGATAAATCTGAGAACGCTCCATTTGATTTGAGCAAAGCTTATTCAATTAGTACTTCGAATGTTAATTGTGTTCGACCTTTCATTCTGGTGGCTTTGCTCCGTCGTTTCGGACCACCCTATACATACAGACAGGGAAGTGAATTGAATTTATTGAAACTTAACATGTCACTGAGGCTGAAGGGCCCTTTTGTAGAATGTCTACAGATCTAGGAAGAAAACTTCCTAAGTTAATATAATTAAATTAATTAAACATTAAATATTATTTTAAGATTATGAGTCAAACAGATACCAACACAACGGATCGAGAAACACAGGTTTACAAGTTCTAATGTCGTTGCGTAATACTCCAGGAAGAAAGATGTCACGGACTCTTTTACTTCGGTACAGTTTTCTGTATTTTCAAAAGTAAAGTTTATGGGTTATACAGTGTAGTACAATTTTAAGAGTAGTTTCTGTAAAGCTTTTATCTCTGTTATGAATTTAATCGATAGGTTTAAATAACAGAGTCTTCGTTTTAGGAATTCGGCTCGCAGTAACACCTACTAAGAAAGAGAACCGGATATCCAGACCAGCGAAGAAAGGATAAACGAGTAACCAGTTATCAGGACATAAGAACAGGCAGATTCACGTTCCTCAATGAAGAAACTGATGTTTGTAGTCCATTTAAAAGGAAATTCAAGTTCTGAACTTTAATTTTCTCTTTTAGAGAGGCAAAGAGTGACATAGCCAAATATTACAGTCCACCTCTTCACATAAGAGGAGGACGGGCAGAGCACACATGTTAGAAAGGCTACACACATGTCAATGAGAAGCAGAAGCATATGGTGTGGCGGAATGCGGAACGAGGGATGGTACAGCCATATAAACTTGACTTTTGTCGTCTTGACGTGCGGGTAATTGTGCCTGGCGGTTACGTCGCAACATGCACTATGAGGTTGAGCTTTACGACACAAGCAACTGTAATTATGAACCAAGCCCAACACAGATTCCATAACATGGATTTCACGGATAAGAGAGTTCCATTTCCGCCAAGAGCTCAAGAAGAATATAAACTTCTGCACCCATACAAAAGAACGGTTTATATGTTCATGTGAGTGTAAGAGGAAAACTACCCATGTCATTCATTGCTTAAGGGTCTATCCCCGTTCACAACGGAATTTCAGGAAGTAGTTGTTCACAATGAGTATAGGGCAAGTTACGGTAGAATTTTCTACGACTTCCGGGGGAAGAGAAATTTGAGGCCCCTTATATGATCTAGTGTAATAATAATAATAATAATAATAATAATAATAATAATAATAATAATAATAATAATAATAATAATAATAATAATAATAATAATAATAATTGTACAGGCAGGTACACCTCAACGCCGCGCATTCAAAATTTGCGCCTAAATGAACTCCTCTATTGGTCAGACAGTGTAACTGATAACACAACAAGCTTAATCAGAAGATGTCACCACTGAAAAATTAAGTAATTATTTTGTTGTGAAGTTTCCTAAACTGACTGAATTTCTCCTTGTTTTGTTTTGATATACATCAAGAAGTTTGAACTCTTTTCCTACAGATGACGCCATTAAAAATTATGATCATGCCATCTAGTGCAGAGTGAAAGAACTTACAATTTAAAGAAGTTTTGTACTTCTAGGTTGTCCCTAACTGATTTCTGTTCATTTTTTTTTTTTGGATTAGCAACACTTCCTCCTCTTTCCGCCAATTTTTAATCTAGCCAATCACTCATTTTTGTAATGAATTTTCAACCAATCCTGCAATTCGTGTTCACCTTGTGTTAACCAATAAAAATTAAGAGGGTGTGTCCTGATTAGTCTTGAATGACTTCGAACCTTCCCTGATGGTTTATGAACTGCGGCTTTTCACGTTTCTTGACCAGTCGATCGTCGTCGTACTGAGTGTGTGTGTTTAAGCAGGAGGCGGGCGGCCTCTTTCGTCGGAAGCAGAACATCTATAAGGTAATGGCCACATAAATTACATCTTTCTTGTTGTAGCTACCTCCACAGCTTAATCCGAGGGAAAGGTCTGAATCTTTAGTTATGTAACCTACTTTTCTAAAATGTAAATTTCTTCCGGCTAATTTAAAAATTTCATAAAATATTTAACTGTAAACCGGGGATAGAGAGTGAAGTACCCTCTCGAGCTCCCCTTCATCTTAGTTTGAGGTGACTACGTTTTATAACTGTTTTTCTTCCTTTCCGTAATGCATTAATTGAACCTTTGTTTATGTCACCTCAGTAGCTTGGGATTAGCCTCTGTATCTCTGGGCCAAGAGCCCCGTTAGGAATTCATCCTTTATTATCAAGGAGTGCAAGTGTATGCCTCCATTCATTTTGTGTTTGGACCAATTATCTAACCTGTTCTCTTTCCATGAAGGCCCAGTAGGATGGGTTATAAATACCCCTGTAAAAGTAATGTCAATTGTAAATTGTGACTAGAAAGGCCAGAGAGTGTAAGAGTTGTGTGTAATGGTGCCTTAAGCGGGCGGTTAAAATTGGATGAATGTTGGAGAGCCTTTTAGCTCTTTTCAAAGTTTTGTATTTGTAAAGTGTGCCTCTGGGAGGCTAGATATTGTGATTTAGGGAGCAAGTGCTCTTGAATTAAGGGATTTCTGCTCTTAACTAAACAATACCACTTCCATTTGTAAAATTATAAAACTAGGGGCGTGAAGCCCAGAATTGTAAAAATCACTAATCTTGGACTTTCTTAATCTTGTTTCAAGATTGCTTTTTCTTTCAGTGAAATATTGTTAAGATTGTTTTCGGAAAAGAAATATAACCTTTTAAAGTTTAAACTCAACTTTGATATTGTAGGTAGATCCATTCACCCCAGCACCTTCTTTAACCTGTTTCTGCTCCACGGGTAACCCCGGATAATAATAATAATAATAATAATAATAATAATAATAATAATAATAATAATAATAATAATAATAATACAACTTAGCGAACGAAATGGAATTCGATGGGGAGCTATCAATATTAATGGGGCTTTTGGAAGAAAGAATGTATAACTGGATGAGTAAGCTAAGAGAATGCATCTGGATGTGTTAGGAGTAAGTAATATTCGGGTAAGGGGAGATAACGAGGAAGAGATAGGAGATTATAAAGTGTACTTGACGAGTGTTAAAAAGGGAAGGGCAATGTATGGGGTAGGGCTGTTTATCAGGAATACCATTGCACGCAACATAGTTTCCGTTAGGCACGTAAATGAGCGAATGATGTGGGTAGATTTGTCAGTTGGAGGAATTAGAACGAGAATTGTCTCAGTTTATTCACCATGTGAGGGTGCAGATAAGGATGAATTTGACAAGTTTTATGAAGCATTGAGTGACATCGTGGTCGGGGTCAACAGCAAGGATAGAATCGTGCTAATGGGCGGTTTCGATGCGAGAGTTGGAAATAGAACTGAAGGATACGAAAGGGTGATTGGTAAATGAGGGGAAGATATGAAAGCAAGTGGGAATGGGAGGCGTTTGCTGGAATTCTGTGCTAGTATGGGTTTAGCAGTTACGAATATACTTTTCAAGCTTAAGGCTGTTCACCGCTACACATGGGAGGCTAGGTGTACCAAATCCATAATACACTATATCTTTACCGACTTCGAATTCAGGAAATCTGTTAGGAATGTACGAGTTTTCCGGGTTTTTTCGATGATACAGACCACTATCTGATCTGCAGGGAACTAGGTAACTCTTTTTTTTTTTTTTTTTTTTTTTTTGCTAGTTGCATTACGTCGGGCCGACACAGATAGGTCTTATGGCGACGATGGGACAGGGAAGGGCTAGGAGTGGGAAGGAAGCGGCCGTGGCCTTAATTAAGGTACAGCGCCAGCATTTGCCTGGTGTGAAAATGGGAAACCACGGAAAACCATCTTCAGGGCTGCCGACAGTAGGGTTCGAACCTACTATCTCCCGAATACTGGATACTGACCGCACTTACGCGACTGCAGCTATCGAGCTCGGTACTAGGTATCTCTAGGCCTAGGTTAGAGAAAATGAAATATGTCTGCAAACGAATAAGGGCAGAAAATCTCCATTATTAACAATGCGTTGGTCAGGAACTGCTGATTACCGATGTAGGATGCACAAAATAACGCTAATATTTATTTGATAAAAGAGACTAACTCATGCATTAGCACCGAAATAAAACTTAGTTTAATGGGCGAATTTTAACCGGAGTTTTAAAACTATAATCGACAGAACTAAATTATTTTCAGTGCTATTCTAAGTTACTTTCCCATAACACTGGCATCATAAAATAATATCTAAAGAGCGAGTCCGGCAAACGTTGCCAATTGGATGTATTGAGGTGCGGAACGTCTTCAGCAGTATAAGAGAAAATAAAGGAATATAAGTAGTACCATACAGTAGCGTAATCAAAAGACCAATGGGAGGGGGTGGGGGGGTGGGGGGTTGGCGGTGTTTATAGTTACAAAATGAAGGTGCTTAGGCCTATGCGTATGGTGCGCGCATGCACGAGTTTCATAAGAGCGCTGAAAGAAATTAATTTTAATTTCGTGTGGCTATTCCTAGCTGGGTGCAGCCCTTGTAAGGCAGACCCTTCGATGAGGGTGGGCGGCATCTGCCATGTGAAGGTAACTGCGTGTTATTGTGGTGGAGGATAGTGTTGTGTGTGGTGTGTGAGTTGCAGGGATGTTGGAGACAGCACAAACACCCAGTCCCTGAGCCATTGGAGTTAACGAATGAAGGTTAAAATCCCCGACCAGGCCGGGAATCGAACCCGGGACCCTCTGAACCGAAGGCCAGTACGCCGACCATTCAGCCAACGAGTCGGACAAAGAAATCAATTATGTTGATATTCGGATTGCAGTACAGTAAATAATAATACATTAAAATACAGAACAGGAACAATATGATCAAGGACAACAGTTTAAAGCGAATGGATGCTCAAATTACAATCTGAAATCCAAGTTTCAAGGCACCTTAGATAATAGATTCATGAGATTTGTTGGTTTTATAATTTTGCCTCTATGAACATTCGAGTCGATCATCTACTTGCCCATTGTCGTGTGGCTATATCTAGCCTTTTATTTTCCTTTGTAAAATTTCATAGGGAGGGGGGCGGTGTTCTAACACCCCTTGGCTATGCCCCTGGTATCAAATGTGGTGATTATTATCAGCCATATTTTTTTTTGCTACTTGCTTTACGTCGCACAGACACAGATAGGTCTTATGGCGACGATGGGATAGGAAAGGTCTAGGACTGGGAAGGAAGCGGCCGTGGCCCTAATTAAGGTATAGACCCAGCATTTGCCTGGTGTGAAAATGGGAAACCACGGAAAACCATCTTCAGCGCTGCCGACAGTAAGGTTCGAACCCACTATCTCCCGGATGCAAGCTCATAGCTGCGGGCTCCTAACCGCCCGGTCAGTCACATTTAAAACTTGCGAAAAAATCGTAAACTTTCCTATGTCTTTGACTGTACCAGCGAATGGGTTGTACCATTTAACTGATCTCCTTACCAACAGGAACTCTAATTCCTATTATCCTCTGACCTGCATAACTACTGCTCCTTCCCAGAAGGCTAGCCGTTGTTGCTCTTCACACAGTCTAATAATGGGACATTGGTGTACGCTACTTCAATCTGGGAGCAACATGCCAGCACGACCGCTGTGTGTATACAGTTCGATAGACAAGTTTTGTTCATTAAGAAAATTTAATTTACAAATAGTTTCCCTAACAAATTGATGCTGTCTGATCGTCATTTACCACACACGCCTCAATACCGTTCACCATAGCTCGAGAAAATTGCTTCAACTCACTCGGGCTCATTAACGGGGCCAAGAGGGCCAGACGTAATAATACCCCAGTCGATTCGACGAATATATGATAGATACCTCTCCTTTAATTGCATTCCTCTCTCATTAGGACAGGTTAAAATTTAAGCATGAACAAATTAAATTAAATTTCGGAAGTCTCAATATGCAATACGGTATAGCACAGTACACGAGAGTATGTTCTATGTGACTGTTCTTCCTACTCGTAGCCTAGGGTGTTAGAGATTAGTTTCAGGATAAGGTCAGGGGAGACTAAGCAAAATTTGTAATGTTAGGGAAAAATTAGAATATGACATATTTTGGGAATTATTGTAAAAGTAATAAAAGCCTCCGTGGCTCAAGCTGCAGCGAGTCGGCCTCTCACAGCTGGGTTCCATGGTTCAAATTCCTGTCACTCCAAGTGATATTTGTGCTGGAAAAAACTGAGGCGCGATAGATTTTTTCGCCGGGTGCTCCGGTTTTCCCTGTCATCCTTCATTCCAGCGACCCTCATTTCATCTGTCAATCAATAATCATTGCCCCCAGAAGAGTGCGACAGACTTCGCAGACGGCACAATTCCTATCCTCGCCACTAGATGGGGTTTCGTTCATCCCGTTTCTGACCCGGTCGCATGACTGGAAACAAACTACGCATATTCATACTCACTGTAAACGTAATATTTATACAATGGAACAACCTTGATTATAGATGTGTTTAGTACTTAAAAACAATATTATAATTCACTTCTTCAATTGATTCAATTGACAAATGCGCATTGATCGTCCATTTCTACGAACATGAGGGTCCTCAAAAGGACCACATATCTCCATCTTATTCGCCCTTTAACAGAGAGGTCGCTTCCGAAAGTTCGGTCTCATCTTATCACTGTAGCTTCCTTAGCACCACACGGAGGACACGTGTAGGGCAGAGTGGTGGCTAAACTGTTAAACCTACGGACGTGAATCAACGTAGACAGAAGTCGAGTGTTTAAATTAAAAGATGGTTTATCTCAAGGATCAGTCTTGGCTCCCCTTCTTTTCAGTCTATACATATACGACCTCCCAGACACATCTTCGATAAAATTAATTTATGCTGATGATATTTGTTTGGTGACTCAGTGCTCCAACTTTCATGACGCTGAAACTAATTTAGCCACTAATCTGGAAGCCTTGGTTGTATACTTCAAGAAATGATGCATGCACCTAAAAAACAAAAAAACAAAACAAAAAAAACAGTTATATCTACATTCCACTTACGCAACAGACAGTCTAATCACAGTCTAATACACACAGTCGCGAAGCTCCTTAGTGATGAAATGGCATCCTGTTGACTAGCGGAACGACACCAGCGCTCGCAGCGGCCAGCAAGCTGGTACTGTTCTCTACCCAACAGCTGATTGTACCTCCACGTAAATTATAAATATTGCAACCACCTGAACAACTATTTTAATAGTAAATTTTACAGAACACACTGATAGACTAGACTATTTATTGCTACAGCTTGGAAAGCCTTGTTAAAAGACATTTTATTGAACTGAATTTGGTTAAGATCTCAGCAACCTAAATGACTGAATTTTAGGTACTACGTGTTTTTTCTATGGGACTAAAAACTTTCATTGCAAAATTTGACGATGTAATATAATCTTAGTTTCACAAATTATTTCAATAGCAACAGCTTAGTACCTTCACAGCATTCCTGTGGAAAATGCTTGGCAGTTATTCCATCCTGAGTAAGACAATATAATATAATAACGGCTGCCTGAACTTGCAAAAAAAAAAAAAAAAACAAACATTTATCATCACAACAAATGCACTATTTGCTACTTTTGGTGTACGTTCATCACCTAATCCTTCAAACCCTGTGATACTGTCACTAGAAGGATCATATGTCATATTGCACATTAATGATATTTCATTCATTGAAATATTCAATAATCTTTCATGTTCTGGAAAAGATTTTACTTTTTCTTTTAGTAGTTGAAGAATACCTTCATTTCATCCACATTTAAGTCGAACATCCTCCATGTATTTCTGCATTGCTCGTACTGAGGGGAGATCAAAGTACTGGCACAGAAATCGGTAGCCTTGCGGACTACAGTATAATAAGTTTAGAGCGAATAACTTAATTTCCTCATTCCATCTAACCCCACACTTATTTTTAGTGGTGGTTTCCTAATTTGAAGTAACAATATATTAAGTGCCTCCTTTGTCAGGTATTTAGAACCTATACATTTCAGTTTTTCTCTGTCCGAGAGAACACTTTTCCTAGCTACTTTATGCTTTCTACCTTGACATTTACCTGTGCATGTACACCTCTTTATCTCCCTACACCTCCGCCGCAAACGAACCTCTTCAGCTGACCTATATTTGCACTTCTTCTTCTTCTTCTTCAGGCTATCAATAATTTCATTCAATTTATGTATTTCTTTTGCCACTGACACTTCCACTGGATTACTCAATACAGATGATGCGATGCCTGAAGCAGTCTCTATCCTAACAGCAGCTCCTGTTCTCTCAACGCCTCTTGACTGCCTACAAGATAATTTCTTCTTTTTTGACATGGACCCGTCATCTCTAATCAATAGCTTTAAGGAAATCCGTGGAGGTTTATTTGGAATGTCGAATACAGTTGGAACTGCATTCCACACTAATTTCTTCTTCTCAACTAAACATAAACTGGCTGTCTTCAAAATTATTCGAGCATAACTTTATGTTATTGTACAAATAGTTCACATCTCTCTTCATTAAATCAGCCCTCCTACTATTTACAAGCCATTTTCTACACCTGAAAATTAAAATTTCGCTACGTGTTAGAGGAAAAGACTGGATTGGGACGTTATTTAATTTCATAATTGGGTGGTTTTCCCCCACTCAGTTATACTTCTGGATAACTGACAAGCTAAAATCCTACTTATTTGAACTTCTATTTCTACACCTTCACAACATTGGTCTATTTTGCGAAAATGTAAACCGTAGCCAATAATTCTTGCCTTGCAATTCAGCATCTTTAGGAAACCTAAAAATGATAGCTCTGGTGTCTTATTCTCGTTACTGGAGCAGTTGCACTACACACATCTCCTTTCGTGAACACCATCTTAATTTAACAGAAAATGAATCACTTGTAATGGAACTACCTCACACTAACCTTGAAATGTATACACAACTTACACATCTCAGTAGACCAGAAGCTTGCTAGCCACTTGGAGCGCTGGAGTCGCATGGATGAAAAAAATGAGCCAAGCCTCGCGACTGTATATATTAGACTGTGGTCTAATTACAAACCAACAATCAGATTCGGAGGTCAAATGTTGCCATTCTACAGTACACCAAAATACTTGGGTATAACAGTTGATAGAACTTTGACTTTCAAGCAACATCTCTCAAATGTAGCTGCTAATGTTACAACTAGAAATAATATTCTTCAGAAACTTGCTGGTACATTATGGGGAGCCAATACTCATGTTCTAAGATCAACAGCATTAGTCTTATCATATTCCATTGCTGAATACTGCTACTGCTCCTGGATCAATAGTGTTCACACTAAGAAGATCGATTTACAACTCAGTCAGGCAACGCGCATAATCACGGGATGTATTCAAAACACAAACACGCTATGGCTTCCTGTTCTCAGCAGCATTCCACCTCCAGCCCTATGACTATCGCAAGCTCTCCTAAAGGTATGGAGAAGTATTCAGGAGAAACCCCAGCTACCCATCCATCAATATATTACAAACACTGCACATCGACGACTAAAATCAAGGAAACCACCCTGGCATACAGCAACTGATCTTGAAAGAACCTCTTTTCATGTTAACACTTTATGGAAAGCCCAGTGGGTTCAGTCTTCAGTAGTCAACAAACATCTAGTTGAGAACCCTTCTAAAAGGATTTCGTCTTCCAAGGCGAGAGTGGAGAATCATCACTCGGATAAAGAATTGGACAAGTCAGATGTGGTTATCTATTGTGCAAATGGGATTGAACTAGCTCTGCAGATTGTGATTATGGTGCCCCTTCTCAGTCAATCCACCACACTGTTACTGACTGCCCAATTCGAGCTTTCAAAGGAACGCTAATGGACATTCATCGCACATCGGATGCAGCAGTTGACTCGGTCAAGAAACTAGACCTAGAGTTGTAGTAGTGTATGGACTTGTGAATACGCACATTTATTCTAAAACTATACATATGTGTGTACATACATTCATCATACAATAAATAAATAAATAAATAAATAAATAAATAAATAAATAAATAAATAAATAAATAAATAAATAAATAAATAAATAAATAAATAAATAAATTTTTAATTGTAGTACTTACGAAAAATCCACAGCCCTTGGATAATTTCGTGGCATGGTAGGTCTAATGTCCCAGTAGTCCATGAGTTCATTACCAATAACACTGCAAAAAAATAATTGAGGAAACAGGATAAGTACTGAAGTTTCTTAATTCTACTAAGGACATAATAAGCCGATCTTACTTTCTCTTTACAGCGGGGCGTAGTAGCAGTCAGTTGTATTTCAGAACCATTATTATTATTCATACACTTCTCCACGGTAAACATGGGTAGTAACGGAGCACGGGATGCACCAAGTGCCTTAAAATAATTAAAGTATTTACACATTATAATACAAACATTGATGTACAGGTATATACAAAACTCTATATCACGGGATCTTCATTCTTGCGAGAGGAACGATTGCACAATGCTGCATGTTGACAGGAGGACAAAATGTTGCGTAATTTTGTAGATGTTCGGCGGAAGGGTTCTAGGACATTTCGTACCACGGACATTTCGTACCACCGGACATTTCGTACCACTTGACCGGCTGCTTACCTGCGAAGTGTCAGTTAATGACTTTAAAATATTTAGGAGAGGACATCCCGTACCACTTGAAAGAGTGGGGAATATTGCGATGTAAAAAACGATATCCTACTGCATATATTCATTTGTATATCCATTGTCCACTACTGGAGCAGAAGCTTGATGTTCACTTCCTGTCGGGAGTAACTGATCTGATTGGTACACGTGTTAATTCTTATCTCAAATTCGTCACGCCCGGGAACCTAGCTACTTCCACCTTTCAGAAGTTTCCTGCTTCCGCGTGACCTTCAAGCACATATCGTCCAGTTCATCAGAATCTTTTATTTTACTTAGTTAATATTCACAATAATAGTAATATTATCCATCCTAGTGCTTGTCAGGCATACTGCATCCAAACACGATGTGTATTTCTACTGTATTGTTTCGTTTCAGGATTTAAACTTTAAAAAAATCATCTTTCTTATGATAATAGTTACGTAAACATATGTGATAAGCATAGTCTAAAGGGCAATTGTTAATATACAGCAGAATCTTTCTTCAGCAGATGTAAATTATTTTTGTTTCTGATTTCTAAAGTGTGTCTGTCAGGCTCATTACGTCCGCTGGCATGGAAATGGAATTCCAATTTGACATCAAGTGGTACGGATTGTCCTGCTGTAAATATTTGAGGATTACAGGAAAACCGTTCGCAGGTAGATAACGACGTAGGTGGTACTAAATGTCCTGACACCCGGCGGAAGACCCAGTTCTTGCACACTCTTGTGAAGTATGTGTGGAATGAGGCCGTTGAGTGACAGAAACACAGGGACTATCCGTACCAGTTTCATCTTCCAGATCTTGTTGATCGCTTCTGCAAGTTCTTTGTATTTGCAGTTTTTCCATAATATTTCCTGTCAGTGTTGGTGTCAATGGGGATAGCGATGTGAATAATGAATGTTGTCCTAGTTTTCTTGTTTACCAGTATGATGACTGGTCTGTTATGGTTGGTTGTTTTGTCTGTCACTACAGCAGTGTCAAAATAAAGCTTATTATTATTATTATTATTATTATTATTATTATTATTATTATTATTATTATTATTATTATTATTATTATTATTATTATTATTATTATTATTATTTCATATAAACGACTTTATTGGAAACGATTTTCCACTTTACAAAGGCAATACTATATCCTAGGTTTCCAAGCCAAAAATGTTACTTCAGAGGTAAAAATGTTTTGAAAGTTTTCAGTCGTTCATTGTCAGTATCTGCTCACAGAATGGATTATTTATCGTTAAAATTATGCAGTGGGTTGGTTAAGAGTACCTAGGGTGTTGCTGCGTAGCTGGAATTGTATTCATTTTACATGAATGAAATTCATCTCTTGAGACTTAGTGAGAATATGCAAATTAGAAATTTCAGTAACCAAAATGATCTAGTACGAGTTAATGCATATAAACAGTGAATAGAAGGAGAAAAATGACATAGAGAAGTGTGAGAATGTCAAAACTCAAACACAGACTTAATGTACTTTTGCTTGTAACCCCATGATGTTCTCTGTGTGTTATTTTTTCCTGCTCATAGAGTGCGAGATGTTTCTGTTAGGTTAACTGCATATAATTGCTGAATCCTTGACGACTGGTTAGATCCTCAACATTTACACCATCAACTGTCATTGAACGCTTGGGGTTCACTGAAAAGGCGTTCTAGAGAAATCAGGAGAGAAGCAGTTTCTGTTTTTTTTTTTTTTTTGTGTTTTGTTTTGTTTTTTTCTATTACTGGGCATAAAGGAACTGACCCTACAAGCAATAATATTTTATCATACACAAATCAGGGACTGGCTGAACAGGGAATGATCCTGGACTTAGAATACGATAGCTTCGAAGGATTCTAGGTCGATACACATATCTCTTGGATTAAGGTGTTATCAGGGTCGTGGCGAAATGTTCCGGGAATATAAAATATCATCACTTGGTTCCAACATTCCAAGGACGGCATATTCCGTCACGTTAAGTGCTTAACTGTTATCCGTGCCAACAAAACATTCCCGCTCGCCAACGATATTTCGTTATTTTCACGGGTTTATTTCCTCCTATCCTCCTGCTTCTCTATTTTCTGCAAGTGCTGTGGTTATCCGTATACGCTTGGAGGAACTTCAGTAGGTATAAAGCTCAGTAACGTGATAGCTACTTCACCATTCAAGAAGTCCGGCTCCATGGCTAAGTGGTTAGCGTGCTGGCCTTTGGTCAGAGGGGTCCCGTGTTCGATTCTCAGTGGAGTCGGGAATTTTAAAGATAATTGGTTACTTTCGCAAGCACGAGGGCTGTGTGTATGTGTCGTCTTCATCATCATTTCATCCTTATCACGACGCGCAGGTCTCCTACAGACGTCTAATCATGCGTGAGAATCTCCGAGTAATGCCACTAGAGCCAACTTGTCTCATGCTTATTTATTTCGTGCCATATACAAGATCTGCGAGTATTTTCGACGTCCTTCCTCTCCACGACTGTGTACCGGATAATCAATGCTAGGGCAAAGTCCTAGATGTGTGGTATGTACGCAGATCCGGACAGTAAAATGCCACCAGGTAAACTTACAACCAACATGAATGACGTGGATAGCCATGGGTTTTGATGATGATGATGATGATGTCTGTTGTTTAAAAGCACCTAACAGCTAGATCATTGGTACCTAATGGTACGAGGTGCAACGATATGAATAAATAAAACTTAAAAATGTGTCCACTGACCAGAATCTAAAACGAATCATCATGAAAAAATGGCAGGGAAACAAAAACAATCTGTGGGTCCAATTCATAAAGCCTAAATTACTGGGATGATGCTTATTATCTAATGGGGTCCAAAATCCAGGTCACCGGACCCACATGATGGTAACAATCACTGGTAAAGCAGAACCATGGCGTTCCTCCGATAGCGGTACTAATCACAGATAACGTAGACTCATGGTGTTCCTCGCATGGTATTGCTATCACAGACAACGCAGACCCATGGTATGTAACAACATAATGACACCACTAACAGGTAACACAAACCCATGAAGTTTCGCAAATAATGGTACTATTCATAAGCAACGCAGACACATGATGTCCCTCACATAGTGGGACTAATCACGGGCCAGGTATACTCATGATGTTGCTCACATAGTGCTACTAATCACAGGTAATGTAGACCCACGGTATATGACACATTATGGTAACGCCCACAGGTAACAAAAACCCATAATGGAAATACTCTCAGGTATCGCAAACCCACGGTTTTCCACACATAGAGTTATAAATTACGGGCACCAGCCAAACCCGTGGTGTTTATTGTTGTAACCAAGGTTGCAGTTTACAGAACACAACTTTATTTGCTTCACTTTATGATATTTACACAAATAAATGAAATTTATTTTGAAGCAAAAAGGAATATTGAATCTTGAGAAAAGTCTGTCTTTATACAATATGTACAGGTTTGCAGTCTTTATATACACTTCTATCTTGAAAAGATAGTCTTTGTGAATTGACACGTTGATAGTCGAGAACTATCTGGCAGACTAACATAAATGTTCATGAGAGTCCTTGTTTGTTGAAGTGCCTGAATTCCTAAAAAGCAAGTTCAATTGATTGAAGAAATTCCACCTAGCGAAACTAAGGGAGCTTGCATAAATTAGGGAATGAAAATGGCTTGTAAAAGAATTACGGAACATAGGCAGCGGAAACAGGTAAGGGAGCGGTGACCAGAGGTGAAACCTCGTACTGCCAGAAATTCAGTCCACCTGGTCGAAGCACATTTTCAAGAGGAGTAGCCTCCGTGCTCGACGTAGGGTGTATTCTGGAGCTGGACACCGGGGCAAGTGGGGAAGTGAGCAGGCAGGGGGCTCCTATTTATAGTACACTCGATGGTCAGGCACGCGCACTGAGGGCTGCGCGTCGAAGCTAGCAGAATGATACACAGGCGCGCGTGCAGCTGGCTGGCGGAGCGAGAAGGGAGCGCCGGACATACAACATTTATCACATAGTGGTACTAATCACAGGCAACTTAGACCCATGGTGTTTCTCATAAAGTGGTACCACTCATAAGGAGCGCAGACCCATTCTGAACACAGGGGAACCGACACACTCCAGCGCAGCGTTACGGCACATGAACATTAGTCCACGCAGCCGAATGCCCGGCCCCCGCTTCGGTGGAATAAACACGATGGTGCTAACCACAGATCCTTGGTATTCCTTGCAAAGTGTACTACTCCTAGGTAACGTAGATCCATGGTGTTCCTCACATAGTGGTACTAATCGCAAGTAAAGTCGACCCCTGGTGACCATTCCTCATGGAATGGTACTAATCACAAGTAGTCTCATGGCTCTAAAATCATCATTTTTTGGTCGCCCCTTCCAGTCGCCTCTTAAGGCAGGCAGGGGCTACCATGGATGTATTCTTTTTTTTTGCTAGGGGGCTTTACGTCGCACCGACACAGATAGGTCTTATGGCGACGATGGGATAGGAAAGGCCTAGGAATTGGAAGGAAGCGGCCGTGGCCTTAATTAAGGTACAGCCCCAGCATTTGCCTGGTGTGAAAATGGGAAACCACGGAAAACCATCTTCAGGGCTGCCGATAGTGGGATTCGAACCTACTATCTCCCGGATGCAAGCTTACAGCCGCGCGCCTCTACGCGCACGGCCAACTCGCCCGGTAGGATGTATTCTTCGTCTGCGTTCTACACCCATAAGGGTGCCATAGATTTTATCCATTTTAAACCATCCAACGAATTTATAAGGAATCGAACCCACTTTAATTTATTTAACTAAACACACAGTCAACAATGCAAAAGGAAAAGCTCATTATGTCCACAGTAGCAGAAATAAGGTAAACAAGCTTGCTAATATTGCGAACATCCAGTTATGTGAGGAATTTAAACTATAGTACCGTCATTTTTCAATTTCGAAACTCCAACATGCATCGGTTGGGGTTCAAACTGCGATCATCTTGGTAAGGAGCCTAATGACATTAAAATAAATTTTCCTCTTCTTTTGGATTGAGAATGTAAATTATTTAAATATCTGTCTTGTTAACATCATTTTAATTTGTACACAGTTAATAACAATAGGAGACCATCATTTGTAACGTCTGGGATGTGAAAGTTAATTTGGTAGATGGGGTTCCAATGGTCGTACAGCATACATTAAGACCTTAGCAACTCAGGGCATGTGAAATCGAAGTTATACTCCATCTGAGGCGTAGCCATGCGTTAAACTGTCAGGTGACCCCTCAAAACAAAATGAAAAGCGGTGCGTCCGTGTGTCGTTGTGAGATACACAGACTACTGCCGTCATTTGAGCATGTTGTACGTAATCTAGCATATCCCATGAGCCATCTTAACGAGGTTCAAGTAGCAAGGGCCGTCACTTTGATCCAGGAAGGATGGACTTTTCGACGTGTAGCTGTGGATCTCAATGTCTTTCCGGCAGTTAATCAACTCATGTGGAATTGCTACAGTGAGACAGGCCGGTTTACAAGGAGGGTTGGACAAGGTTATGGACGCATGACAACTTCACAGGATGACCGATATCTGATCATCGGTGTGTTGCGGCATCGTTCAGCAAACGCCAGAGAACTGCAACAATACTTCAGGAGGGTCACTGGAGTCACGGTGTCTGACCAGACAGTAAGGAACAGGTTATGAGAAGTGTCCTTACGACCCAGACGTCCCGTTCAAGTGCCACGTTTAACGCAGCAACATCGCGCAGCTCGCCTTCAGTTTGCCCGTACCCACGTCAACTGGCAACTTCGCCAATGGAGACCTGTGTTATTCACAGTCGAGTCTAGATTTCCCCCGCCACAGCGTGATAGACGTCAACGTGTATAGAGATGCCGTGGTGATCAGTACGTGCCAAATGTTGTCCAGGAAGGTGACCAATTCGGACAAGGTTCTGTAATGATGTGAGGTGGCATCAGTATTGATGGCCGTACGAATCTTCTCGTCGTCCGTGATAATCTTACCGCTGCGGGGTACATCGAGCAGATACTGCTACAGCATGTGTTGGTTGCTGCATACGGTGTTGGCCCTAAATTCGTACTCATGCGCGACAGTGCCAGGGCACGTATAGCACGCATCACCAGAGCTGTCTTTCGAGAAAAGATTCAAGAGATGGAGAGGCCAGCAGTGAGTCCAGAGCTATAATCCCATCCGGCATGTGTGGGATAGACTTGACAGACTTTCCAAGACCTCGAACAGGCTTTCATTGAAGAATGGACCTGATACCGCAACGTGACCTCCGTGGAGCGTGGAGCACGCCACGCAGGTACCAAGCTCGACGAGGACATACGTCATACTGAAGCTCCCCAACTGTGATAAAAATCCACCTTGGAGGACTGTAATCACATTTTTTCGCCCCTATTTGGACATTTCTGTTTGTGTTCTGAAAGTGAACGCGAATCCATAGATGTTTTGTATACTTCAACGGTAAAGAATAGAAGTTTAGTTGGAAATATACCTGGGTGTGAGGTATTGTTCTGTGGAGCATGGCATACGTTGAAAAACATGTCCCCCTAATTTTTTTTTTGAACTGTGTAGTTTGAACTGAACCAGAACTATTTACTCTGGGGTTATAATGAATTATTTAATAAGGACATAATATGAATTAACAGAGTAATGTGAAGTGAGTCACTAAGGTTACTGAAACTGCTTGTAAGTTATTCATCGCGTAGTTAATGAAACCCAAAAGTATAGCACTTTACTAAGCTATATTTCACTTATACCGTCAGAGTGTATGCAATCACTATTCAATACCTGAAGTATATTAATACGTAATCGCCCATCAATATTTCGGAGAATAATTTTAAATTTAAAATGACATCATTGCGAGTGTCAATAAATCCCTCAAGACAGTACAATGCAAGAATGGTTGATGTTTTCTTCGTAAATGCTCCCTGATGCGTGATATTACCGTATGCAACTCTGTGCGAAGTCACCGCCGTGAATTTAAAAACACCAATCTCCACGATGAAGCTATGCATACAAACTACGCTTTGAATATAGAATAAATGAAGAGAAATAGTATATTGATATATGTATATTATGACACCAGCCCATAGCGAAATTTTCCTCACATCGTTGTTTTCATATTTCCTGTTTCACGATAATGGTTCACGTTTGTGAGTATCGTCAATTTTTTATTCCTCTTGAATAGGTTAATGTAAATGTAAATTCGCCGAGAGGTGGCGCAGCTCTTTTCAGGTGCACCCCATTGAAAGTGATCTCTATGTACCGTTTTAACCACATACCAGACCTCATGTCAATTTTAAGTTTCCATCAGTACCAGAAATCGAACCAGGGGCTCCGAGGTTGGTAGCTAATAACACTAACCATTACACTACGAAAATTAACTCTTGAATAGATTGATAAATATACTATGTCCTTAGGATGATAAATAAATAAATAAATAAATAAATAATATAATATAATATAATATAATATAATATAATATAATATAATATAATATAATATAATATAATATAATATAATATAATATAATATAATGTAATGTAATGTAATGTAATATAATATAATATAATTTCTAGCGTAGTGGGGCCTTTGTTAATCAGATCCCCACAGGAGGATGGGCGGCATATCGACGGTCCAGTTCTAATATCATGTATCTGACAATGCTGTTCTTATCCATTAATTCCCTTAAGATTGGTCACGCCGTCCAGCCACATATTGATATGCAGTCCATAACAACTATTTTCGTTGTGTTCGTTTTTCTATGCTATTCTCTAAAGGAAAATGAATCTTACAGTACCGTATTGTAGAAATGTTGTTTGTATGTATTTACGCACTCCTACAAAATAATGTATGTAAGGTTCATTTTCCTCTTCAGTAATGCCTAGGTCATCTATGAAATCTGTTGGCATAGCTGTGAAGGATCAAACTAGCCTTCAGGTTGAATACCCAACATACAACATTCCTTTACACGCACGCATAGAAAAGTGAATACAACGAAACCTTTTCTGACGGACTGCGTATACATTTTTGGGTGGAAGGCGTGATCGGTCTTAAGGAATATAATGGATCGGAACAGCATTGTCAGATACTTGGTATTAGAACTAGGCCTTCGATATGCTGTGTATGGAAGACTGCTCATTAATGTGCTGGAGAATAATATTATCTAATGTGCGTGAGTTGCATGAGCACTGGGGGCAGTACAAACACCCACTCCCCAAACTAATTAACAGTGTAAAATCCTCCGATCCGGCTAAAAATAGTATCCGGGCACTAGAGAATCGAAGGCCAAGACGCTGACCACTCAACCATGGATGTGGAAAATAAAAATAATTGCTGATATTTTGCATCACACCGATTCAGGTAGGTCTTATGGCAACCATGGAGAGCGAAAACCTACAATAGAGAAGGAAGCACCCGCGATTTTAATTAAGATAAAGCCTGAGGTGAAAATGAAAAATAAAGAAAACTAACTTCAGAACTGCCAACGGTGGAATTCGAACTTATCACCACTCACATGCACACTAACAACTAGGCCCTACACGACCCGTAGGCAACACACAGACCTAATACGTAGGTGATTCAGTAACTAATCTAACAAGACCTCTGACACGTATATCGTGCAGTATTGAATTCTTGCGTCGCACCACAGCATAGCTCGTACACGAATGCATAGAAATGGTGTCCCGACATAAACCTGCTTGCTAAAGGCATTGCTGCAGGTAGACAGTCCTTTACAAGACTGTTGTGATTGAAATGGGCACAGTGGTGGATGTATAGCAATACACACACCGTGCCTTCAGTACTACCCGTTCACTCCCTCCCCTCCTTTACATTACTGTAGTGGGGCAGTGTTGATTGATTATGTCGGGAGACCATTTCTGTGCATGCGCGTACATCTCTGCTTTATTCAATAGGATCTCACATCAATCATACACCCTCAACATCAGATATGCCTAATGGGGCTGGCGGTAAAACGTTCAAATATTCAGGTATGAGTTTTGATCCAGTTTTCTGTATCTGAAGGACACTGTACTGAAACTGATTTGAAGTTTTTTGTGACTGTTCCCTGATGCGTGGTCTGCAACCTGATTTGGAATGAACATGCGCCACATTGCTGCACTAGAACAATAGGCCACAATTAAATGTGAATAATGCTAATAAAGAAAAGCAACCTCCAAACAAGCCATTGAGGCGTGTGGAGAAATCTGAGGTAACGGCCTCAAGTTTCCGCAACCTCGGCATTGTATAAGACAGAGTAGTTATCTTTATACCCAGCCGCCTTTTTCTCCAGATATTAACCTGATACTCATTTTCTCTGTTGGTGGAGCGTCCCTCAGGGTCATATGCCTCTCCAGAAGTGTATGCCTCGTTTGTAACCTTTTTGATTTTATTAAAGAGAATTGAACCATCTGCCTTCCGTACGAACCGATCACGCCTTAACGTATTAAACTAGGCAGCCCTGATATGAAAAATACGGCACAAAACATTGGATTACATTTTTATTACTGCTTCAGTTATACACAATTTTCAAGTTGACACATCTCCTGAATTCGTTGCATTCGAAGTTATCTTATGATATCATCCTCTCACACAAACCTAACCACTTTTCAGAAAACGAGCGTGAGGTTAGATTTACAGTTATTCAGTAATGGTATAGCCGACACTGTTAAGCTGTAGTACAGAGAAAATTTCACAAGAGCAATAATCTTGCATATGCATTTAACTCCACATTATCTGTAAAAGGACTTTGTAAAGTTTCTCCGTCACACAAAATATTGCTTGAAGTTTTAGAAAAAAAAATTCACACCAGGCAAATGCTGGGGCTGTGCCTTAATTAAGGCCACGGCCGCTTCCTTCCCACTCCTAGCCCTTTCCTGTCCCATCGTCGCCATAAGAATTATCTGTGTCGGTGCGACGTAAAGCAACCTGTAAAAAAAAGATGATGATGATGATGATGATGATGATGCTTGTTGTTTTAAGGGGCCTAACATCGAAGGTCATCGGCCCCTGTAAAAAAGAAAGAAATCAGGAAAACGCATTAGCACCTTCATGAGCATTGTTATAATTAAGAGTAACCTTGAAACGTACTCTGGAAATGGCGGAGTATTTGCGTAGCAGAGGATTTAGGTATGTCCTGACGGGAAAATAAAATCAAGATCCTTCGGAGCGCCATTTCGGTATTTTGCGCTCCCTTAGACGTGACGATCAGCTTTCCACTGTAGGCATTTCCACATTCTGCAGTCACCAGGCGATTTGGTCGTGAGCTTGCAACCTGGAGATAGTGGGTTCGAATCCCACTCTCGGCAGCCCTGAGGATGTTTTTCCGTGGTTTCCCATTTTCACACCAGGCAAATGCTGGGGCTGTACCTTAATTAAGGCAACGGCCGCTTCCTTCCAACTCCCAGGCCTTTCCTATCCCATCGTCACCATAAAACCTATCTGTGTCGGTGCGACGCAAAACAACTAGCAAAAAAAAAAAAAGAAAAAGAAAATACCATGCTGCAGTCTGTGTACATACTACCAAACTCGCCTTAAATTCGGCCACAAACTGCGAGTCAGTGATAGATTCCACCCTCACTTCATTTGTTTGTTATATATCCGTGCAATGGCTAAAAGGAAGTTAACGTAAGGGCAAAGAAATTAAAGATTCCGAAGAGATCAAAATTAAATTAAACAATAGTACGTACTCACGAACTGGAAATGAAATATTTTTTCCTTACGTGGGAAACGTCACAAAACAGAATTTAGTGTTTCACTTAGCAGGCTAAATGGTAAGAAAAATTGACAAATATGTCGACTGCATAGATTATGCTCGCACTACTCGTAGTGAACTGTGACTTGAGCCTCCACTGGCAACATCTACCCACATTAAAGATTATGGCACGAAGAAACACCTCCGATACTTGGCATATACTTCACCATGTGTGTTTAGTTTGCTATTACAAGTAGAAGAGGTCATCTGAGAAAAATTGCGTTCAGAACAAAATCTATGGAGGGGGGGATGTATTTTTTCGCATATTTGTCGGACCCACATGCTTTGGACTCAGGTAACTGTGTAAACATTTCCAGCAGACTGGAACTTTATTTTGCATCTGTACCCACCACCCGTCTTTTATTTGTGTGGTGATTCGTTGGTATTGTGTATGTTCTAACTCACGGGCGAGGAAACATCAGACATGAAGCAAAAATAGAAAATCAAACCAAATAGCAAAGTCATCTCCGTACAGGCCATTAAGGCCCTTGAAGGGGTGGAAGATAAAGGCTTCCATTATCCGTAACCTTGGCACTTGATGGGGTAGAGTGGTTAGCTCTACTCCCGGTCGCCGTTGCCCTCAGGAATTAACCTGGTACTCATTTTTGGTGTAGGATGAGTGAACCTCAGGGCCATATGTACCACCGGAAGTGGAAATCTCATTTCTTAAATTATACGACTTCCTGACGTGGATTCGAACCCACGTCCTCCTGAGCGAACCGAGCACGCCATTACTGCCTCGGCCAGGCAGCCCATATGAAGCAAAAATGGCAACATCAATTCCTTCTCGAAATACAGGTCATTTGTTGATGAGCGAGAGTATCATATCATCAATAGAGCAATGGCCAATTGACTTGAACCTTTAGGATTTGTTATAAGTCGTAATTGTGCTCTTCACGAAGGTCTTCCCGAAATAATATGTTCCCTATAGTTTGTCTCTTTTAACCACTGAAGAATACCGAACTCCCGGGTAACATACACACACACGCACACACACACATGCATACACCGTAAACATCCATTGGTTCGAACCCCACTCTCGGCAGCCCTGAAAATGGTTTTCCGTGGTTTCCCATTCTCACACCAGGCAAATGCTGGGGCTGCACCTTAATTAAGACCACGGCCGCTTCCTTCCTACTCCTAGTCCTTTCCTGTCCCATCGTCGCCATAAGACCTATCTGTGTCGGTGCGACGTAAAGCAACTAGAAAAAAAATCCATTAATACATTACAGAAAATAAACCCTTAAAACTCACCAAATAACATTAAAATATTACACTACATTACACTGAGACACACACACCCAAGAGGACAGACAGAGGAGCGGCAATGGGCACACCGGTATCTGTACTTCACATATCACCTATCTCCGAGGAGAAAGGTGCACATACGGATACCCAGGGCACGGCAAAATATCAAAATGTTTTCCTCTGAAAAGAATTGAACATCAGTCATTCTGAGATGACTTACAAATTTTTAAAGTATAGTTGAACTTGAAACTAATACGCATTTCACATTATCTAACAAATATACGAACGAGCGCCCACGAGGGCGTTAGTAGTCCGAAACTTCGGAGAACTTCCGGGAGGATTTCGCTGACTTGGACGATAGAAACTCTTTCCCTATTTCCTTCGTATGGAAAAAGAAGTGACATTTAATATTCTGAAACTCTGATTTTCCTACAAAGTCATACTGTATCTGTGATCACTGCTGCGTGCCTCTTTCGATAGGATAACACGATGTTATATTAAACGTGTAGTCTGCCTGAACTATACACCTATAAAACTGGTCACAACTACAGCGTGTTCGTTCACTTGTGCAGTAGAATTGAACACAATTTCTTTTATTAATCTACACTCGCAACATATTGCGATGATATGTTGATATGATAGTCATAACACAAGTAATTACAGTCGTAACACCTGTATCAGGAGCGAATTCCTGAGAGAAGGAAACCGACAGAGAAGGCATTGCCAGCTACAGTGAACTGTACAGTGACCGACCATGGATAATTCACGATGGCGATTAGAGGCATCTGGCTAGAATTTTCCGTCGTAGTAGACAAGCCACACTAGCTCAGATCACATCCTTCGATGAGGTATTCCCGACACATATGTGATACCGTCGATCGAGGAAAGTTAAATGTTCTCACAACTTTTTTTTTGCTGGTTGCTTTACGTCGCACCGACACAGATAGGTCTTATGGCGACGATGGACAGGAAAGGGATAGGAGTGGGAAGGAAGCGGCCGTGGCCTTATTTAAGGCACAGCCCCAGCATTTGCCTGGTGTGAAAATGGGAAACCACGGAAAACTATTTTCAGGGCTGCCGACAGTGGGGTTCGAACCTACTATCTCCCGAATACTGGATACTGGCCGCACTTAAGCGACTGCAGCCATCGAGCTCGTTTCCCACAACTTCGACTATAAGTCACGTCGCTTTGCCTTCTTAACAAACAGCCCTTTTCAGGGCCACCATATCCTAAAAAAAGAGCAGCATCTGTTAGTGTTTTATTTATTTATTGCTATCAACTCCACTCTGAATTTCTCTAAATGTCGAACTTCAAATAAATGAAAAGACAACGTAAAACTTTCAAATCGTAAGCTAAGTTGGGAATAATAATGATAATAATAATAATAAGAAGTAGTAGAAGAAGAAGAGAAACTACAACAAAAACAACTTCATTAATATGGAGCTAAAAATCCTACTATTTTACCCCTTACAATGAAAACTAAACCAAGCCCCTTGGCACTACAGCCCCAAAGTTCCTCAAATGTAATCACGTAAGCTGAGTGCATCTCAAACCAGCCCTCAGATGCAGGTAAGTATTCTTCTCCTGGCCGGTAATCGACCCAGAGCTTACGTGTAAGAGGCAAGCACGCTGCCCCTACACTAAGTGGCTGGCCCCTTCATAACTACCTTCAGCTATTATTATTATTATTATTATTATTATTATTATTATTATTATTACAGCAACCATCGACACGTCGTGACGTGTGTGCGCGAATCCGTGTCCATTTGAGGTTAGGTTGCGAGAAGTGAGGTTATTATTATTATTATTATTATTATTATTATTATTATTATTATTATTATTATTATTATTATTATTATTATTATTATTACAGCAAACCTTGACTCGTCGCGAGGTGTGTGTGTGCGTGCGTCCGTGTCTATTTGAGGTTAGGTTGCGAGAAGTGAAGTTAAGACGAGTTAGGTTAAGTTTTGCCGTGTCGCGCAACAAGCACCCGCACTCACTCCGCGACGGCGAACTCCGAACACACCCTGCACCGTTTCCAATCCCCGCGCGCCACAAAGACCAGAAGGGAACTCGCATTGCCGTCCACATTCAATCCAGGAGGTATCAGACTCATATCCAGCAGGTCACCATATATTTACTGTAGGTATGGATGTGCGAGCCTATTTCACTTCTGCAACTATGAAAGCAATGCAGGCCTAGCTCATCTTTTACTGATTGCCATTGTTTTAGAATTTTAATAAAAACTGGTCTTGTAAACCAATATTAAGGTATCCCATCATAAAATGCAACGTTGTTTGACGTTAGTGGGTTATGAGAATAGATGTCCTACCAGAATGCCCTTGTTAACATCACGACTTCGGGTATAGCGCATCACCTGGGCGCGCGTCGTTGCTAATAATTGGACTCTGGAGGACTGGCGACATGTAGATTTGTCCTTTGAGTTATCGTTCCAGTTGTTTAGAGCTGATGGTAGTGTTTGGATTTGGTACAGCTCTGATCAAGCCATGGTCCCAGTTGCCAATAAGGCATCATACAAACTGGTGGTATCTGCGTAATGGTTTGGGATGTGTTCACATGACATGGGTTGGATCTGCTGATCCACCTCAAAAGGTCGTTGACCAGTGACTGCTACGTTGAGCTGCTTGGTGACCAGTTGCATCACCTTCATAAACTTCATGTACCTCTACAAAAATGAGATATTCCAGCAGAAGAATGCACCGTGTCATCGGACCCGCGTTGCTCATAACTAGTTCCAGGAACGTTCTAGAGAGTTTCAACCACTGCTGTAGTCACTTCCTTTGGCTGATATGCACACCGTCAAGCATTTACAGGACGTGGTTGTGTGATCCATTCACAGCCAAGTCACTGCACCTACAAACAGTAGGAAGTTGTGGAAAGCCATTGGGACAAAATCTCCCACAGATGTTTGTCCCACTTGTGGAATCGATGCCCCGGCGAGTTGCAGCACTTGACCGAGCTAAAACAGGGTCTTGAAGGTCTACGTAATACTAGACACCTACTCCATGACTTTTGGCATGTCACTGTATACAAAGTGTCTCACCTACCGTGTGAGCCCTTGGCATACACTCCTGCCCTAAAAGATTTTACAAATTTTATTTCATTTCGAAAATATTTGAGGTAGTGTAGGTAGGTGGGACACGCTTTATCAAAAGAAGACAGAATGTGAAAGAAATGACCAATGAAAATCCGTTATGGAAACCAAAGGGGTTACCTACTCTTTTAAATAGAGCAACTGTTCGGAACTATTGTATTTTAGAGTCGTCGCAGTGAAATTACCATAAGTAATTCAGAATTAGAGCACTTGAATTATAAAGTGAATAGACATTGAATATTTTAAATCTTTCGTCACGAAATGAAGATAACTTTATCAATGCAATGTACGGAATTTGAATTGTTGATTCAATCACCTCATTTTAATGGGCGTAATTCATGCATATGCGATTTATCCGTTTCAATGTTGTTGGAATCATTTTAAAATCAGTATGCTGCAAAGCAACACTGCAAACAATTCTGATGGATTTAACTTGTTAGTTTAGTGTGAGGATAACTAAGTTACCAAGTAAATAATTAATGCTCATTGTCAGGATCATTTTAAAAGCCGAATATAAAAGCACGTACTTGCGGATCAAATAAGGGCCATTCCTGTTTTCTTTACGGTTGATTCTTTTTAAATATTAGATAATGCTCGAAGTAATTCAGTTTACCACAGGTATTTCACACGCACGTCTCCATACACGTGTTCGCTACATACATACCATCATTGAGGATCAAAGCGAAAGACATAGGGTTCGATTCCCAGCACGAACTATTCTTGAATTATACCTCTGTAGTTTTACTGATAAAAGCCGTGATGGGGGTGATATAAATTACCTCTATGAGGGCTATTTTACTTTTGGTAAGTAAGTAAGTATGTAAGTAAGTAAGTAAGTTACCTCCAGTTTACTAGAGATACGTAAATTGCCTCCCACATTCCTTGGACGTCAAATCTTCAAATCCGACACTGAATGCATCTCACACGGTAATGCTTCTTTATCCAACGAAATGATGTTTTGAATAAGGGACTTCACAGACTGCATTCTGGACACCTACATATTAGACGTCGCCAGCTTTCTTCCTGTGATGTAGGCAGAACAATCATCACCAATTACCCACCAACTACAACTGTGAATCATTAAATAAGAAACTTCAAAGTATTTTCAACGCCAGCAAATATTTATCACTTCATTGAATTTCTTAAAGAAATGCAGAGTGACACCTGTTTGTTTCTTTTTAACCTGGGAAAAAGGAGTAAATATGTTTTCCGCAAAACTTCGGATTGTGGATAAAAAGCTGGAGCATGTAGATAATTTCACGTATTTAGGATGTTTGTTCTCCCAGGATGGTAATATATAGTAAGTGAGGTTGAATCAAGGTGCAGTAAAGGTACTGTACTGAACTCGCAGTTACGACCAACAGTATTCTGTAAGAAGGAAGTCAGAGCTACCGAACGAAACTATATTTACATCGGTTTCTTTTCTGACTAACTTTGCTTTACGGGAGTGAAAGCTGGGTGGACTCAGAATATCTTATTCATAAGTTAGAAGTAACAGATATGAAAGTAGCGAGAATTATTGCTGGTAAAACAGGTGGGAACAATTGCAGGAGGGTACTCGAAATGAGGAAATGAAAGCTGTACGCATAAACTGGCTTCGGTGGTGGGGTCATATGAGGCAAATGGAGGAGGATAGGATTCGTAGGAGAATAATGGACTCTGTTCTGGAGGAGAAGAGGAGTAGAGGGAGACTAATACGACGATGTTTAGAGTCAGTTTCGATTGATTTAGAAAGATATAGAACTAAACGAGGTCACAGAACTATTTACAAATAGAGGATTATGGCGGCGAATAGTACATTCACAGAGGCTTGCAGACTGAACGCTGAAAAGTAGAACAGTCTAGAACGAAGATGTACGTATGTATCTATGTTCGCGAAATAAAACACGTGCTGTTCGGAAAGAACAGATTACTAAAACGATGTTGTAGCGACTTTCTGTTTATAATTCCTGCCCGCTGAAAAGCGTTTTGAACACATTGTACCTTTTGTAATGATGGTGTTCTTCGTCTATGTGACAGACAGTCCTAAGTCTGCAAATGGAAATGAAAATGTTGTTACGGTGGAGTAATTAAGAAAGAAAAGGTACGTAGGGTCACTCTAAGAAGAAATAGCCTACTGTACATGCGCCATAGCTCATGTAACCAGGAAGCACTTTGCATCATTTTATGATCCGAGGAGGCAATTTATTGTCTTCGCCATAATGGATCTTTCCTTGAGCAAAGTTACTGTCGCTGCAACCTTAGTCCCGTTCTGTTTAGAAATTTCACGAAAAAAAAAAAAAACAGAAATTGAAATTTCCTTCACCCAGTGAGTTGGTCGTGCGTTTATGGTGGCGCAGCTGTGAGCTTGCATTCGGGAGATAGTGGGTTCGAACCGTACTGTCGGCAGCGCAGAAGATGGTTTTTCGTGATTTCCCATTTTCAAACCAGGTTAAATGCTGGGGCTGTACCTTAATTAAGGCCACGGCCTCTTCCTTCCCACTCCTACAACTTCTCCCCTACTTTAAATTGGCATTACGTCGCACCGACACGTCACACACGACAATCGACTTAATGATTGTCAAGAGCACAGACAAAGTACTACAACACAGACAGACATCTGTACCAAGAATTTCAGCTCGTGACCTAATATACATGTCCTACTCCTTAAAGATCCGAAAGATATAACCAAGGACTGTTACATTCAGAGGTCTCTCGAAAATTGACCACAATATATTTACTGAAGACGCACTGGATGTTCCATGGCACCGTATACAGACAGTTGACGACATTGACATTATAGTAAACATAATTAACGAATATATGACAGTGTTCTATGATCGGCACGCGCCGCCGAAAGCAGTACGGGTAACACGAGCCCCAGGAGTTAATGGCAAGACGAGATGCCGCACACAGAAATTTTAAGGAACAACCGACACATGATGATGATGTTTGTCGTTTAAAGGGGCCTAAAATCTAAGGTCATCGGCCCACAACCGACACAAGATAATTCTGACGCATATAAACGGCTACGAAATAAAACATCACAGGCAGTACGCAACGCTATAATTAGACATGCACATACCCTGTTAAAACAAAATACTAGACCTGCTATGGCTTGGAAGGATCGAAGAAACGTGGAAATAGGTAAACAAAGAGACGATCAACTTATTGACATACCCCTGGACAACCTTAGTATATATTTTACCACTCCCGGCATACCATTGACAGAGAAAGGAAACATAGAACACTATACGGCAATTACAACTCCCCTGCACCTTACAGATAAAAAAGTCTGCTTTTCGCATGTGGCACCCTCGCAAGTTAAACAAGCCATATTTAGAACAAAATCAAAGTCCAAAGGATAGACAACATGGAAATAGAACTTATTAAAACAATAATTGACATAATTTTACCTACTATAACTCACAAATTTAACCATTCACTAATGACTGGCGCGTATCCCTCCTTGTGGAAAGCTGCCGTTGTCGTCCTGCTCGCTAAAAATCACCGCCTGAAGACGTAACCGACTATAGACCTGTGAGCGTATTATCGGTCCTTTCAAAAGGCCTAGAATTCATTGTACACCAATAAGTCTCCAACTACTTGCAACATACGATATTCATGTCGAACACCAGTCTGGTTTTCGAGGTAACAACAACACTAGTACTGCACTGCTTAAGGTTACAGAACCGGGCGTGTTGGCCGTGTGGTTAGGAGAGCACAGCTGTGAGCTCGCATCCGGGAGATAGTGGGTTCGAACCCCATTGTCGGCAGCCCTGAAGATGGCAAATTCTGGGGCTGTACCTTAATTAAGACCACGGGCACTCCCTTCCCATTCCTCGGCCTTTCCTGTCCCATTGTCGCCATAAAACCTACCTGTGTCGGTGCGACGTAAAGCAACGCAAAAAATTAAGAAATAAGGTTACAGAGGACATTCGCAATGGGATGGATAAAAGACAGCTCTTCTTGACTTCTCCGTAGCTTTTGACTCAGTTGACATAGACATACTACTTACTTTCCAAACTATTCAAACTCCAGTTCTCGACAAACAGTCTTCAGTGGATAAATTCATTCCTCCACCGCCATCTGCAGTGTGTAAGAAATAACAATACTGGATGTTCATCCTGGCGATCCGTGGAGGTTGGTGTTCTGCAAGGATCTGTCCTAGAACCGCTTCTATTTTCTGTCAACATCAATGATATTATGTCGTCGGTAAACAGCTGCAGAGACCATATGTACGCTGACGATATACAATTATACAATCATACCTGCACTGTGAAAGACTAACCGATGAAATTTAAAATTTCAATACTTACAAGAAATGTTTAACTGGACTGATATGCATGGACTTAGATTAAGTAAGGTAAAATCTCAAGCTATAATAATTTCACATCCTCGGTTTGGTTCAAAAGCCATAAGCAACTTCACTTTACCAAAACTCTACCTACAAAATTCAACAATTTCTTTCAGTGAAGCTGTCAAAGATCTCGGTGTTATAATAGACGAACATCTTTCATGGAAGCAGCAGGTTACCAGCGTCTGCAGGAAAGTATTTGCGACACTTATCTCACTTAGAAGACTCTGCAACATATTTTATCGAGTATTAAAAAACGTCACATTTGCACTCTGGTATAACCTCATTTCGACTACTGCAACGCCGTGTACAACGACCTGACTGTTACTCTTAACGACAAACTACAACGCGCGCAAAACGCCTGTGTTCGCCACATATGTAGGTTACCATGTTACACCTACCTACGACGAACTCGGTTGGCTGAAACTCAAACAGCGCCGTAATCTTCATGCTTTAAGCCTTCTTCATCGAATACTCTCCTCATGCTCACCTCCCTACTTGTACAGTCAATTTCACCACCTATCATCCAATCACAGTTTCGGAACAGGGTCAAATCTGATACACTCCTATCTATTCCACCTCGCCGCACCATACGGTACACAAACTCATTAGTTATTTCTTCGACACGACATTGGAGTAAACTACTCGTCTCTAAGAGAAGAGCCTCATCTGCTAGTTTTAGGCAACTTTGTCACCGATACCTACTAAGTAATACATGAAGTCCTAAATTGTTATTCGTATGCTATGGAAATATTGTAGATTTAGCCTTCCTCAAACTACAGACTTTATATAATCTCACTGTTATTATCAAGGTTAATAGAGATTAGGTAATCATGTCATAATTGTGTAAATAATCATCTTCATCATCATCATCATCATCATCATCATCATCATTTTCTTTTTTTCCTATTTTGTATTATTGCTCTTTATCATAATATTGTATTGTTTAGGAGTTGCAAGATGTTTCAATTGTAAGTCTATTTATTTTAATTCTGCACATGTATGTTCTGGTTAGATGGAAGATAGGGCCTAATGGCCATAATCTTGCCAGAAAAATAAAGCCATTGCATTCTATTTTATTGTATAGGTCTTATGGCGACGATGAGATAGGAAATGCCAAGGAATGGGAAAGAATCGGCCGTGGTCTTAATTAAGGTACGGTCCCAGAATTTGCCTGGTGTGAAAATGGGAAACCACGGAAAACCACCTTCAGGGCTGCCGACAGTGGGGCTTGAATCCACTATCTCCCGGATGCAAGCTCACAGCTGCGCACCCGTAACCGCACGGCCAACTCGCCCGGTACTCCTACCCATTTCCTATCCCATCGTCGCCACAAGATCTATCTGTGTAGGTACGACGTAAAGCAAAATAACAAACTAATGTCCTTCCTGGCCTGATCTCTAATTACATGAAGTCGGCACTGCATGTGAACCTAACTCAATTTTACGACTGGATGCCCTTCTTAACGCTGACCCTATGGGAGGCAATGTAGTAATTATTGCGTGTTTCAGTGATGGTGATGCGTAGTGTGTGAATGAATAAATGGTTATCTAGACCAACACGTCTACCTTGTCCCCGAGTGAGAAGAATTAAGCAAACACGGCTACAGATCCCCATCCCGGACGCGAAATGAACTTGTGGTACTTCAGATGGAAGGCCTCAATGGTGGCCTTGCACAGAAGGACAGTGACAATGAATGAAGTAGCTTTAACTATGTTAGTTAAGAAGGAAGTGCTACAAATGGCGCGAATATGACAGATATTTAACACGTTATTATTAACAAATGTATTACAGTTGTGAGCTCTCACGAGGTAATGTCTGCTGACAGTAGTATAGCAAAGAAATTAAAATAAAGCACTAATTACGTAAGACTTCGAAAACTGTAAATGTAACTAGTGAGGCATTAAAACAAGACACCATTAGTATTATTACTAATTGTTTTACGTCACATGAACACAGACATGTCTTAAATTGATGTTGGGATAGGACAGGGCTAGGACCGGAAAGGAGAGGACTGTTACCTTAATTAAGGCACTATGGCATCCATTGCGTAGTGTGAAAATGGGAATCCACGCGAAACCATCTTCAGAGACACTGGGGTTCGAAGCATTCATCTCCTGAATGCAAGTTCACGGCTACGTTATCCAAACCGCACAGCGACTCCACTACATTCGCACATCAGCCCATTTCTCCACCCACCGTTCTGGTTAAGATTAGTTGATAGACGTAAATGCCCTGCTGTTTCTCTTTTTCATATAACTAGATTACCTCAGAAAATATTTCAACTACCCCTCCCTCAAACGTACAGCACCCTGAAGGTGAACAACATGATCCTTGCTGTCCATCCCCACTCATCACAGCAGTAGCCTATGTATATTTCTACCGCGGACCACACGTTCCTGGAATTCTCTCCCGGCTGAAAATAGACACATAAGTGACCCAAAGCTATTCAGAACGAAGTGATGGAAGTTGTACATTCATCGAGATTAAAGAAGCTACGACACATCCTAAAAGGTTTGATTAGTATATAAATACTATGTAAATCTAAGGTGAGTAACATTACAGTTTCAATGTATCAAGATTTAGTTTTCCAATCGTAGAAACATTATTCATTTAATAATTTCAATTTCAATTTAATAATTACATTAATTTTAAATAGCTACAGTGTACAATATGTTTAGTATACTGTATGCGTGTATAATTATATGATTTGGCACAATAGCAGGCTTCATGCCTGAGCACCACAATATACATAGGGCCTTAGTAAGAAAACAAACTTTCTCGGTATATTATTATTATTAGAGGCTGCCTGGTCGAGGCGGTAAAGGCGTGCTCGGTTCGCCCGGAAGGACGTGGGTTCGAATCCCCGTCAGGAAGTCATAAAATGTAAGAAACTAGATGTCCACTTCCGGAGGTGCACATGGCCCTGAGGTTCACTCAGCCTACACCAAAAATGAGTACCAGGTTAATTCCTGGGAGGCAAAGGCGACCGGGCGTAGAGTTAACCACTCTACCCCATCACGTGCCGAGCTTAGGTTCGATTCCCGGCTCTGCCACGAAATTTGAAAAGTGGTACGAGGACTGGAACGTGGTCGACTCACCTCGGGAGATGAAATGAGTAGAGGGGAGTTCGATTCCCACCTCATTCATCCTCGAAGTGGTTTGCCGTGGCTTCCCACTTCTCCTCCATGCCAATGCCGAGATGGTACCTAACTTAGGCCACGGCCGCTTCCTTCCCTCTTCCTTGTCTCTTCCTTGTCTATCTCTTCCTATCTTCCCATCCTCCTCACAAGGCCCCTGTTCAGCATAGCATGTGGAGCGCCTGGGCAAGGCACTGGTCCCATTCCGCAGTTCTATACCCCTGACCGAAAGTCTCAAGCTCCAGGATACTGCCCTTGAAGCGGTAGAGGTGGCATCCTTCGCTGAGTCCGACAGAGAAACCTACCCTGGAGGGTAAACGGATTGAGAAAAGAATATTATAAAAACACGTAATAAGAAAAAATGACACGAAGAATTACAAGAAAAGCAAAACATTACAAAAAATTATACCTAAGCATGAAATAAAAGAAGGTACTAGACAATTAATGATATCTTACAAGTAATGTAGGTATAATTGCATACTATCGTACAGGAATTTATACAACATTTTCTGAAAATAAGTGAGAAAATATTCCCCTACATGTAGTATAACAATGTATTACAATGTAATTACTCAGGAATTTACTCAAAATTTTTAAAATACAACTAAACTATTCCAGTACAAGAAGTAGTTTTACAGGCATCGGTTTAATAAGAAAGCAAGTTTAGATCAAAGAAGGTCCGCGAGGAAGGATAAACGTGATACTGGATTAATCTCTGATCCCCGTGATTTCCTACTGTCAGTGGAGATGGAAGGCTAGACATTTCCCATTGCTCCACATTGCGGGGAAGGAAACCATTAGCATAGCAGTGAGTCCAGCGTAGAGATGATGCTGTGCATTCCATGAGGTCACGTCTCCCGCCAGGTTACATGTAATATATGGGACCCATTTCGCATCGGTCCACGTGGGTGGGCCTGTAGGCGCCACCGCCGTACCGACTCGTAGCCTCCATCATTTTCCCACAACGCTCAACACTAAAGAAATATTCTCCCTTGTAACCTAATCTGCTGATATACCTAGATTAATAAGTTGTCCACAATACTCATTCAAGAGAAGAGGTGGACAATACGTAAACTAACGACTTCTTCAAGCACTTAAGTTAGGATACTACATCATTTTGCAATGCTGACTCAGGCAAAAGTTTACCAAAATATATAGCCCTCATGTTTAATGGTGCGTAAAGTAAGATGTACATAAATAAATAAATAAATAAATAAATAAATAAATAAATAAATAAATAAATAAACAAATAATACACTATTACGTTCGTCCATCGGGTTGCACCGTGTGCTGGTACATAGTCGCTGAAAAGAAAAGGCCAATATTTTGGAGCGATAGATCACGGGTTCATGTTGTGTAACTCTTTATTTTCACCCCTTAGCTGATGATGTTTTTGCAAAAGGCTTCTTAGTAGTTACTTCCCACTTAAGAGGAACTTTTGTGCTAAATTTCAGTCTCATCAGTTTGGTGGTTCATGAGATATCGCGATGAGTGTGGGCGTATTTCACATATTTATATAGGCGATAAAGAACAGTAAATGTATTAGTGGCGGTGTAACTCTTGTCCCAGAATTTAAAAAAATAACAAAGTAATAAACACAGAAAATGAAAAGAAAACAAACATGAGAGACGATACAGATTATGACGATGATGATGATGATGATGATGATGATGATGATAATGATGATGATGACAATGACTGTTTTAAAGGCCCTAACTTCTACGTCACTGTGAATTTAAAATTATTAGTGGATTTGATTTACAGTGTCTTATTTTACGCAATATGATTTAAATAAGATTAAAATTTAGTATAATTCATTAAGGCAAGCAAATTAAAAAGTCACTGAATATAATTTAAAAAAGCTAAACATAATATAACGGGGCTGCCTGGCCGAGGCGGTAAAGGCGTGCTCGGTTCGCCCGGAAGGACATGGGTTCGAATCCCCGCCAGGAAGTCGTAAAATTAAAGAAACGAGATTTCTACTTCCGGAGGTGCATATGGCCCTGAGGTTCACTCAGCCTACACCAAAAATGAGTACCAGGGTAATTCCTGGGGGCAAAGGTGGCCGGGCGTATAGCTAACCTCTGTACCCATCACGTGCCGAGGTTAACAATGGTGGAAGCCTTTACCTTTCACTCCTCCAAGGGCCTTCATGGTTTGTACGGAGGTGACTTTGCTTTTAAACATAATATAAAAATACTCTTAAAACTATCAAACAGACGACTATCTCTCACAAAACGGATGATGAAGTATACTGAACTGTTCGTCTTCTCACAAAATTTGGGACATAGTGCTCTGAAGTTTTAGACTACAGCGGAAATCAGCTAGCCCCCACCCCCGCACTACTGAGAGATGTGCATCGCAAGTAATCACCGAGGGCTCTTAAGAGAATAAATAATTAAATTAATACTCATAATTTGTAACACTTTTCAGATTTCAGAACGTAAATATGTGTGAATGACTTCCTTCCCTCCACGAATCCCTATTCTGAACTCTAATGCAGTGGTTCTCAACCTTTGAGAGGCCATGGCACGGTAAATCCTTCTACAAGATAAGGAACCGGTACCAACAATATTTACTTTTAAATACGTTTCAGTTTTCTTTTAAGTTCCTACATTTAACTAACATAAGTATTGTTACGAATAAGACTCCATCTGTATTATCACCCAAATTTATTTCAGGATGACCCAAAAAAAATTCACACAAACAAAAATATATACATACGTACATACACAATTCGATTCAACCATGAATAGTTACACTTACAAACTGCTGTCTATTGAAAATCATCTGTTCTTTTCACACAGATGGTGATCCGAATCTTTGGTATTACCTGAGAGACGGTAATTCTGATTGACAGGCCTCCCACTTACTCTGGGGCCGATGACCTTCGATGTTAGGCCCCTTAAAACAACAAGCAAACCACTTACTCTGACAAGTCCAGTCATCCTACACGGCAGATGGGTGCAGACCACTAGGTTTGAGCACAGAACTACTGGCCACACAACACACGATCACTGTTCCTTGGTTCGACTCCAGAGACAGTCCAGTAATTCACACAGTCAAACACAGCGAACAGCTAAACAGCAGCAGCTCGCACTGTTAAACGGCAAGACAATGCTCCTCACAACAACAACCATTAACACTGTTCCAATTACACTCACAATAACTGCTCCAGTCACTCTCAGTCTACAGAAGAATACACCCATGCGGTATTCTAAGGCAGTACACACAGTATTCCGCCTGGGGCCGATGACCTAAATGTTAGGCATCATCATCCGTACCTCATGCTTTGCTGACTCCTGTTGGATACTGACGGCAGCCATCAGCCTTCGCAGTCCAGCTACTCACCGATACTCCTACGCAGCAGCAGCAAAAACAACAACTTGTTCAAACTCCTGTTCGACACTAACGAAAGCCAACACTGGTGTTGCCCTCAGCCCAGCCACCGAACCCCACACACAGGTTACAACTCCGACCTCCGACTGCAAGATTGAGTACAATGTTGACTGATTGTTCGCGGCTAGCCTCCTTTTTATAGCGCGGGTGATGTGTATCAGAATATTCGCGATGTCGCTAGAGACGGATAATTTTCGCTGAAATTCGCAGAAAAGTATGGGGAACCAGACGAAGAGAATAATTCTTTCCAGGCCGGCTGGGTGATCCCCGGTTGTCTGACTCACTAGCCCCTTCCAGGAAGTACCGAAAGCGGCTACCATAGGGCTGGTACTTGACAATATTAGTAATTCAGTATGCCATCATCATCTGTGTGCTGGTAGTTTTCTCCTCCATTTGCTTATGGTCGAAATCGCTTTATGGGCTTCCACGTGAAGGCATCACTAGTTTTTGGATCACAGGCACTTGCAGTATGGCATTTATTGAATTAAGCAGTCCCCTTGTCCTTTTTCATATTAATATTTAAATATAATGTAATAATAATAGTTTTTAAAAATCACGACTCTCGGGTTCTGAAACGATTACTTACGCACTACAGTGCGAATTTGCGAAGATTTTTTTGTATGTTCATACTTCCTAGCTAATTAGACACCGACATCTGCAACAGTTATTTAGTTTTGACAACAAAGAATTCGCCATCCTGTGTTATAACCGGCTTTCAGGTAATTTTTATGACAGGTCACAAACAACAGTAATACCTTTCCTGGATGTTCAATGACTTCTCTCCCTGAAAATTATGAAAATTCCCCAATATCTCAAATAAAAGCGGTTTAGTTACTGACATTTCCTACACAGGTATTATTTAATTTGATTTTAGAATTTACAGTTTAAAGACGACCTGGTCTGTGGTTTTATACACAATCACAAAACTACTCTCCTAAAATTATTTCCACTATACAATATATGTTCATGAAAAATTCTGAGAAAATGTTAAACTCCAGAGAATAATTTCATGGCATGGTATAATTGATATCAGGTCCCGGTACTGGGCGGTTGAGAAACACTGCGTCTAATGAATCATAACCTTCAAAGTTGAGATTATTATGCACGGAGCTTAAACATAGCCCTCACTGATTCTCTTGCTCTCAATAGCCGTTTCCGTGAGTCCCGTAATTAGAGTATCAAATTACATTCTAATGCATTCAGCAAGGTTTTGGAAAACTCATCTCCTGGGTGCTATTAACAGAAGTACGAAGGATGTAATAATGGACTCGTATATCACGGAATTTTAGTTGGAACAACATGAAACACTACGTGATTGCAGGGCTTTCCAGATGTATCAGGTCAGACTAGTTGACTTCCGTGTTATCATCTTTAAACAATGCTTCTGTAAATTTTCATTAGTAGGAACTAGATTTCCCCTTCCATTCTCTAGGCTTGTTCTTTGACAGTTAGGGTTCCACTGTTAGGATGAACACCGCGTTCAAGCCACACAATGAAATTGGTCCGTTGTTGGAATTAATTTTCCTAGCGTCGACAACGTTGAGAATTTTACTCTCGGGGCTGTTATTGTGTCACTCTGAGTTACATAATTTTACATTACGATAGCCTATGCTCTTTCTAAAGTGGTTCATTCAATGTTCTAGAGTTTATGAACTTAATTGTTCAAAATTATTGGTGAAATTTACGGCGATATCTGGAAATGTGGGTTGAGTAATAATAATAATAATAATAATAATAATAATAATAATAAAGAATTAGAGGATGATAAGAATGATATCATAGTGGCTCTATTCAAAGAATACAGTGTTATGGTATTGTTGATGTTAACGTTGACTTTTGCAGGGGTGAGTGGCTCAGACGGTTGGGGCCCTTTAGCCCAATTGAGGAAATTGATTAATTTAACGTTTTTCTTAGTATGGGGACCCCTAATTTATCTGCCAAGAAATGTTTTCAATATAAAATCACAATCAGAATGTTGACCAGTAAGATAGCAGAGGTGTTGGGTATACAATTCCTAATCACTATATTGCGTGCCAAAAGACTGGACTAATTTACAAACCTCTCTACAGTGTTGAAATGGAACGAGGGTATATGACGTTGTTGATGATGATTCATCCGTAGATGTGGATGGGGGCGCAGGTTGTCCATGGACATCAACCTGCAGCAGGCCACTCCTGAGGCCACACATCATTATGTTAGTATACGCTGTTCTGAAAATGTCAATACTGAGGCAACTGTTATTACACGTCACGTAAGCATAAATTGATTTCCATCAGACTTGAACAGAAAATGACTACGTTCAGTTGTATTACTTATATACTCAATCTGTTTACCCTCCAGGGTTGTTTTTTCCCTCGGACTCAGCAAGGGATCCCACCTCTACCGCCCGGGGGCAAGGTCCTGCAGCATGAGACATTGGGTCGGGGGATACAACTGGGAAGGAATACCAGTACCTCTCCTAGGGGCCTCACCTGCTATGCTGAACAGGGGCCTTGGAGGGGGATGGGAAGATTGGAAGGGATAGACAAGGAAGAGGGAAGGAAGCGGCCGTGGCCTTTAAGTTACGTACCATTCCGGCATATGCTTGGAGGAGAAGTGGGCAACCACTGAGAACGACTTCCAGGATGGCTGAGGTGGGAATCGAACCCACCTCTACTCAGTTGACCTCCCAAGGCTGAGTGGATTCCGTTCCAGCCCTCGCACCACTTTTCAAATTTCCTGGCAGAGCCGGGAATCGAACCCGAGCCTCCGGGGATGGCAGCTAATCACACTAACCACTACACCACAGAGGCGGACACAGTTGTATTACATACATTAAAATGAAACGTTAAATGGCACGTTCTATTAAAATTACTACATCCTACTACTACAAATTATCATCAAATCAAGATTGTAGGTGGATTGATATTTCGGATGATTATTTTTCTTGCTGTTCTTTATTTATTTCTTCTTGTCTGCAGCCCACTCCTATTCCTCTGTATTTCCTACAGAGTTATGAAATTAAAATATATCAATGAAACGTGGAATAATAACTCAAGGACGAAGAGCCTACTCATAAGGGAAACTTTTAATTCATCATCTTCTTCTTCTTCTTCTTCTTCTTGTTCTTCTTCTTATTATTCCTGGCCTTTTCCCAATATCCTAGGTATGTACCTTATATGAATTTAGCCCAGTTTTACGGCATGTTGCCTTTCCTGACTTCAGAACTATGTGAATGAATGTATTCAATACTATGCATTTCTCTGATGGTTTGGTTTGTAGTGTAATTTGTTGTATTTAAATGAAGTTGTGTATAAAGACGAACACAAACCCATAGCCCCGGAATTATAGGAATTAAACTTACAAAAATTCAAACCCACGATCGTGTCGGGAATGAAGTTCGGGGCACTCTGAACCAAAGGTCGGAACGCCGACCATTCAGCCAAGGAGTCAGATAACGGAAACATTGCAATATATGAAGGGAAGTACAGTCGGAGAAGTACAAGAAGAGAAGAAAGGAAAAAACAAATACAGGATTACAACTACGAGCGAAACGGAGTAGGGAAAGGAAAGTGATCACAATCATATCCGTAGTTAGTATCCGTAATTTATATTTCGCTCCCTCGATTTTTCAGTATTTATGAGCGTTTAGCTAATAATAATAACGTTCATATATCCCAGTAATTGCAGTTCAAGTCCCTGGAGTAATAGTAGTAGTAGTTTTGACAGAAATATTTGAGAAATTATTGTAGACAACCTCGTATTTTTCAGTAGGCCTAATTAAGGACACTTTTTTTTTCTCCGTCCCGTGGAGTAGGGAAAATAATAGTAATCCACCAGCTGTAATAATCACATAACCACATTTCAGTAGAATTGTAGTGAAGATAAGGTATAATATATTAGATAGTATCTTGCCAGTTATATTCGTGTTTTTCTTCGTGTACGGCAATCCTTTTGATACTTAAGCATTTAACCAAACGCAGTATAGTGTAGTGTAGATACATTGTAGTATAGATACAGTACGGTACATTTAGATAGTGCCGTATCTTGCCTGCTATATTCGTGTGTTATCTTTCGTGTGTATCTATTAGACCCTAATACTAATAATAATTTGTCTAAGCATTTAGCTTCGTTGGTAATCTTTGAGTACAGTAGTTCTTGCAAATTTCATTTCTGTTGGGCTTAGTAGTGACATACGGTACGGTACCGGTATCGTAATTAGGATACGTCTGAAAGTAGTTTAAAAATTACTGTAGTGTACTGTACAGTAGTATATGAGTAATATCCTATTAGAATTTAGTGTGCTTATTTTATTATTGTAAAATATTTGTGTAGTACTGGTGTAGTAGAGGTATCCGTAGAAACTCTTACTAAAATATTGTTGAAATTAGGATAGGCTTAATTGCTGTTTGGAATTGTGTAGTTCTTGTGTATTACTTTCGATATTCAGTAATTAACAGCAGTTTTTATCCTGTTAGGGGTTGTAGGATAAAAAAATATAGAGCACGACTAAGTAGTATTGTAGTGTAGTCCTATATTAATTACCTTATTGTTGTGTACTATCCCAGACAATATATCCCTCCGTTCATTTATTTTTTTGCAAATAAGTTACTTTATTTTTTTAATTTATAATTTCCCCCCCCCCCCCCGTAAAGAATGGCTAAGGAGCGCAAGTGTACTTATTGTGGGTGTGGTGAGGCATTGAGGGGTGTGAGGGAGGAGTTGGAAAGTTTGAGGGAGATAATTAGGATTCTCACAGAAGACAGGAAGGAAGATAGGACTCCCTCAAACAATGTACAGGTTACAGTAGGTGTACAAGAGGGAGGGGAAGGAAAGGGAGGAGTTGTAGAAGACAGGTGGTCTAATGTTCTAAGGGGAAGGAGATTGCAGGCCAAGGGCTCTTTTCAGGATCAGAATTCAGGACAGGTGTCTGTGCGAAATCGGTACGAGTCACTCCAGGTAGAACAACAGAGGGAAGATGAGGGACAGGGAACTGTTGCTGAGATGCATGGAAGTAGGAGGAAGGGAAAAGGTAGGAAAGGGAAATGTACAGTAGAGGATAGGAAAAGACAGGTGGAACAGGGTCATGGGAAGGAGAAAAGGGAGGAGGAAGTAGCTTCTGCAGCAGTGAGAGAAGATAGGGATGACCAGGAGGGGAGGGGATCAGATGAGGTGGGGAGGGTTGAGGCTCTGGTCATGGGGGATTCCATCGTTAGACACGTGGGGAAAGTGTGTGGAGGAAAGGGAACCAGGGTAGAATGTTATCCAGGAATTAGGTTGAGGCAGATGTTGAGGAAAGTAGAAGAGAGGGAGGAGGGGAAGGAGAAGGTGGTAGTGTTTCACGTTGGTACCAACAACGTAAGGCAAGCTGATATAAGTACCAACATAGTTGGAGATGTGTGGGATCTGGTAAATGCAGCACGGGTGAAGTTTAAGAAAGCGGAGATTGTTATTAGTGGAATACTGTGTAGGAGGGATACTGACTGGAGGGTGATTGGGGATTTAAATGAGACTATGGAGTGGGTATGTGGGAAACTGGGAGTGAAATTTCTAGATCCTAATGGGTGGGTAGGAGATAGGGATCTGCGCTCGGATGGCCTTCATTTAAACCGCAGTGGTACGTATAAGTTAGGAAATTTGTTTGGAAGGGTAATAGGGAGGTACATTCAGGGAAACGGGATGGCCTAGGGAGCGGTGATAAGGGAGCAGGGAACTGGAAATCAAGTAGGGATGACATAAAATTGTTAGTGCTGAACTGTAGAAGTATTGTAAAGAAAGGAATAGAATTAAGTAATTTAATAGATATATATTTACCAGATATTGTAATAGGAGTTGAATCATGGCTGAGAAATGATATAATGGATGCAGAAATTTTCTCACGGCACTGGAGTGTGTATCGTAGAGATAGGATAGGAAAGGTGGGAGGGGGAGTTTTCATTCTGGTGAAAGAAGAATTTGTAAGCTACGAAAAAGTTAAAGATGAGACACATGAAATTCTAGGTGTAAGGCTCATTTCTAAAGATAATAGGCAACTTGATATATTTGGAGTGTACAGATCGGGAAAGGGTAGCACTGATGCGGATTCGGAATTATTTGATAGGATAGTCAGCTATGTGGGAAACGACATGGAAAGAAATGTGATTGTAGCGGGAGATCTGAATTTGCCAGATGTCAATTGGGAAGGAAATGCGAACGACAGGAAGCATGACCAACAAATGGCAAATAAGTTAATATGGGAAGGACAGCTGATTCAGAAAGTGATGGAACCAACCAGAAGGAAAAATATCCTGGATGTGGTGCTGATAAAACCAGATGAGCTCTATAGGGAAACTGAAGTAATAGATGGTATTAGTGATCATGAAGCTGTTTTTGTGGTAGTTAAAAATAAAGGCGATAGAAAGGAAGGTCTTAAAAGTAGGACTGTTTGGCAGTACCATATGGCTGATAAAGCAGGTATGAGGCAGTTTCTAAAAAGTAACTATGATCGGTGGAAAACGGTAAATAAAAATGTAAACAGACTCTGGGATGGGTTTAAAGAAATTGTTGAGGAATGCAAAAACAGGTTTGTACCTTTAAGGGTGGTAAGGAATGGTAAAGACCCACCTTATTATAATATAGAAATAAAGAGACTAAGAAGGAGGTGCAGACTGGAAAGAAATAGAGTTAGAAATGGCTGTGGAAGTAAGGAGAAATTGAAGGAACTTACTAGAAAATTGAATCTAGCAAAGAAGGCAGCTAAGGATAACATGATGGCAAGCATAATTGGCAGTCATACAAATTTTAGTGAAATATGGAAGGGTATGTATAGGTATTTTAAGGCAGAAACAGGTTCCAAGAAGGACATTCCAGGAATAATTAATGAACAAGGGGAGTGTGTATGTGAGGATCTTCAAAAGGCAGAAGTATTCAGTCAGCAGTATGTAAAGATTGTTGGTTACAAGGATAATGTCGAGATAGAGGAAGAGACTAAGGCCAAAGAAGTAATAAAATTTACATATGATAACAATGACATTTACAATAAGATACAAAAGTTGAAAACTAGAAAAGCGGCTGGAATTGATCAGATTTCTGGGGATATACTAAAGACAATGGGTTGGAATGTAGTACCATATCTGAAGTACTTATTTGATTATTGTTTGGACGAAGGAGCTATACCAGATGAATGGAGAGTTGCTATAGTAGCCCCTGTGTATAAAGGAAAGGGTGATAGACATAAAGCTGAAAATTACAGGGCAGTAAGTTTGACATGCATTGTATGTAAGCTTTGGGAAGGCATTCTTTCTGATTATATTAGACATGTTTGTGAAATTAATAACTGGTTCGATAGAAGGCAATTCGGTTTTAGGAAAGGTTATTCCACTGAAGCTCAACTTGTAGGATTCCAGCAAGATATAGCAGATATCTTGGATTCTGGAGGTCAAATGGACTGTATCGCCATTGACATGTCTAAAGTATTTGATAGGGTGGATCATGGGAGACTACTGGCAAAAACGAGTGCAACTGGACTAGACAAAAGAGTGACTGAATGGGTTGCTATATTTCTAGAAAATCGATCTCAGAGGGTTAGAGTAGGTGAAGCTTTGTCTGATCCTGTAATAGTTGAGAGGGGAGTTCCTCAGGGCAGTGTTATTGGACCTTTATGTTTTCTTATATATATAAATGATATGAGTAAAGGAGTGGAATCGGAGGTAAGGCTTTTTGCGGATGATGTTATTCTCTATAGAGTGATAAATAAGTTACAAGATTTTGAGCAACTGCAACGTGACCTCGAAAATGTTGTGAGATGGACAGCAGGCAATGGTATGTTGATAAACGGGGCTAAAAGTCAGGTTGTGAGTTTCACAAATAGGAAAAGTCCTCTCAGTTTTAATTACTGCGTTGATGGGATGAAAGTTCCTTTTGGGGATCATTGTAAGTATCTAGGTGTTAATATAAGGAAAGATCTTCACTGGGGTAATCACATAAATGGGATTGTAATTAAAGGGTACCGATCTCTACACATGGTTATGAGGGTGTTTAGGGGTTGTAGTAAGGATGTAAAGGAGAGTGCATATACGTCTCTGGTAAGACCCCAACTAGATTATGGTTCCAGTGTATGGGACCCTCACCAGGATTACCTTATTCAAGAACTGGAAACAATCCAAAGAAAAGCAGCTCGATTTGTTCTGGGTGATTTCCGACAAACGAGTAGCGTTACAAAAATGTTGCAATGTTTGGGTTGGGAAGAATTGAGAGAAAGAAGAAGAGCTGCTCGACTAAGTGGTATGTTCCGAGCTGTCAGCGGAGAGATGGCGTGGAATGATATTAGTAGACGAATAGGTTTGAATGGCGTTTATAAAAGTAGGAAAGATCACAATATGAATATAAAGTTGGAATTCAAGAGCACAAACTGGGGCAAATATTCATTTATAGGAAGGGGAGTTAAGGATTGGAATAACGTACCAAGGGAGATGTTCAATAAATTTCCGATTTCTTTGAAATCATTTCGAAAAAGGGTAGGAAAGCAACAGATAGGGAATCTGCCACCTGGGCGACTGCCCTAAATGCAGATGAGTATTGATTGATTGATTGATTGATTGATTGATTGATTGATTGATTGATATCAAGCAAATCATTATCTGCGTGGAACGGGTCATATAACTACGAACTTCCATTGGAGAGTTGGGGGATTTGAACTCCATCCTGGACACCCCAGAGAAAGATTTTCCGTTGTTGCCCATTTTCACACCAAACAAATGGTAGAATTATAAACAATTGAGGAGTGGCTGTTTTTCTTTCTTTTTTGTATATTTTCGTCCACATGCATTGCAGTCGATATTAAGGAATGCCAGGAGCAATCTAGACCAGAAAAATGTAATTTCAAAAAATTAGTATCATATGCGATCATGGGTATGTTCCATGTGCCTTTTGATTATTTCTTAGGTTGGAAATAGCGCCTTTCGAACAAACTCTCCTCAATTACGACCACGGCCAATACTCTCCCAATTCTGTCCCTTTCCATTCTAGTGTTGCCGAAAACTTGTATATGCTAGTGTGATGTTAAACAATTTGCCGATTTAATAATAATAATAATAATAATAATAATAATAATAATAATAATAATAATAATAATAATAATAATAATAATAATTGTACCGCGAGGTACACCCGTCCCGTTCATTCAAATGAAGCATCTTGAAGATTGCCATCTTCAATGTAAATTTGCAACAACGTATGCAAGAAGTTTGGACTTTTCTCGACAGTTTTCTCTACTAAAAAAATGTGTGTTATGCCCTGTAGTGTGAAGAGGAACTATTAAAATCCTAAAGTAACATTTTATTTGGAGGTTTACTACACTGAGTTGATTGTTCTTTGTTTTTTTTGTGTGTAAAATTTGTCAATACTTCGATCTCTTTCCGCCAATTTCAAAATGGACCAATAGGAAATTTTGTAAGTGTATTTTTCCATCAATAATATTCATCTTCTACTTACTTTATTATCCAATAAAGACTGGGGGTGTTTTGGATCTTAGCCCAGGGCTCTCTCGAACCTACCTCTCGCGTATAAAGGCTGGTACCTTTTCGAGCCACCGTGTCTTATTGATTGTCCAGTTTACTGAGTGTGTGCTAATAGAGGAGGCGGGGGTGTCACGCTTTTCATCGAGCTTTACGCCAGATGAAGGTAATGACAGCTATTTAGTAACTATGTGTTAGCCTCTGAAAGTAGATCGAGTGGAAGGTTTCCTATCATTAAGAATGTAACCATAAATTTCCAATTTTCTAAAAAGTAAATTTCTTCTGTAGATTTCAAACCAGCCGAAAATTACTTAGCTTAAATTCGGTAATAGAGACGGTGACACCCTCTCGAGTTCCCTATCAACGTAACTTCGAGATGACTATGATTTTGTGACCGTTCTCTCTCTGTAACTTAAATTTTCTCGATCTAAACACCCCGGTAGTATAGGATTATTCTCTGCAACGTCGGGCAATGAGTCCAACTAGGGTTTTAAGCTTCTAAGTGTAAGTTTCAAGGAGTGCAAGTGTACGCCTCCGTATCATTTTGATTTCTGGGTCAGTAACTTTAACCTGTTGTTTTTTCTTCCCACAAAGGGCCGGTAGAATGAGTATTTGATACTCCTGTAAAATTCAATCATTTATGTTAAGTGGTTATACTGTTGAGAGTTTAAGACCGTGAATTATGATTGAATTGTAAAATGTAGCTTGTGCCTCGAGAGGCCTGGAAAGTGTAAATTTTAGTGAGCAAAGATGCTCTGGTTGTAAATGTAAAAGTTGCCTTGAAAAGGCAGTTAGGCATAAAGTTCGGAGCGCAGTCCCCTAGATAAATTCATAGAGCATAGATACTATTTCTATTTTGGTGAAGGTGTTAGCATACTTTATAAATGAAATTTGGAGACCTGTCTCCTTGACTATTGAGTGGACGGAGCAATAGTGCTCAAGTAGGTAAGGATTATTTTACCCGAAGGCAGGTCCGAACCTCCGCAGAGGTGTTCCTGAGCCGGAGTTTTACGTGCGGTAGGGTGGCCAGTCCCTTTCCGCTCCTCCATTCCCTCACCCCCCCCCCAGCAACAGCGCGTGGCAACCCATCCACCTCCTGACCACGCCCAATGTTGTTTAACTTCGGAGATCTCATGGGATCCGGTGTTTCAACATGGCTACGGCCGTTGGCAGTGCTCAAGTAACATTCGTAAAATTGGGAGCTTTAAGCTCAGATGATTAATTGACAAATTCTGTTGATTTTCTGATATCTCCTACTTTGTATTTAAACCACTGTACTTGCAATCTTGTTCTGTCGCTGAGCGACGTGTTTTGCTAAAACGTGGCATTTAAAAAAAACAGTAGAAAAGAAATTAAACTCCGATTTTAAAACTTTTAACTAATCTTTTGATTGTAGTAGACAGACCTATTCATGCCCACACCTTCTTTCACCTCTGTCCACCACGGAACTACGGTAACAATAAAATGAACAGGAAAGTGGTGGACTTACAAAAGAAAGGAACAACACCCAGAACGAATGCAGGAATACTGGACAAAAGGCCTCAGGAATATGTCAGTTGAGTTGACGTTGTTCATTCTGGCCGAAACGTCATAATAATAATAATAATAATAATAATAATAATAATAATAATAATAATAATAATAATAATAATAATAATAATAATAAGAAGTCTCTGGCCTAGCTACCGACGGGAGTAACAGACGTATTGACATGATAGCCTTTCAACCAGCTAGCAAGCAAGGACTAATCTTAGATCCCACAATACGCTTCGAGTCGCACGTTGGCCAGGCCGAAGAGGTGGACGCCGAAAAGAAGTCAATTTACCAGCCAACTATAAACTACTATAAAGATAAATATCACCTAGACAATATTTCCGTCCATGGACCCATGATCGGAGCTCGAGGCACAATCCCTAAATTTCTTGTACAGCTATGGGATTCTCTCGGTCTCAGCCGGACACGACTTCACGACATCGCTATCGCCGCATTACGAGGTTCAGTGACCATACTCCGCAATCATCTATATAACATCTGAAGAACCGTATTGCAAATCTATTCCTGAGCCTTTTGGCGAATCTTCTACCTGGCACACTAGCAAAGTCAACAGTAATTTAGAAGACAAAATACTGTGTAGTCGACATACTTTGTCCTTGTGGCAGCCTCCGCATGGGGGAAGTTGTAATAATAATAATAATAATAATAATAATAATAATAATAATAATAATAATAATAATAATAATAATAATAATAATAATAATTACAACGATTATTCAGATATTTGATTGTGGCAGTAACATTTCTTCATCCAACCCTGGTATAGTAAACTAACTCTTTATCAAAATTTACTCTGGCTCTAGAAGGAAAATATTAAGCAATAAATATAATATTCCTATTCAAGATAATATCACTATTAAGAACTTGTAACATAAAATGTCCTATAAATTTTTGTGGAAGTCTTTGTTGAATGACGTTTATGTCTCACCTAACAGACTCGTTGACCATGCCATTCCGCATTATACCATACTTCAGGTTTGTTGTACAATAGACGTAAAGGTCTATAAGTTACAGATTATCTGAACCGGAACACAGATACACCAAGAAGTTCAGATCTTAGGTGAATGTTGAAAAACATAGTAATTAATAATTGTAAGGTAGTCAAACCTGAATCATCGCCACCTGGTAGCAATGAAAAAGATTATTACGCAATGGAAGGGTAACATTCCCAGAGCTAATGCTTCAAGCCGATTAGTTTCACGATTCACTAAATCCTTTCTTTCCAGTTGCCTTGTGTATTTCGTGGAACTGGAAGAGTTATTGACGGTTGTTTGCAAGGATATGCAAAGATGATAATTCATTACTACACAAGATAAGTGAAGTTTGCGATGTTTTAATTTAGTCAACCGCTGCAGAGATTAGTGTTTAGTACAGGGTGGCACAGAATTAACGTATGGTTGAAATATGTCGTGTTATCTGTCTTTACAACGGTTTTATCTTTTCTTTTGACGTAGAATACGCCTTTCGTTTCTTTCGAGTACTGTGACCCATGTAGAATTTCGAGCGTCACACGGACACATATACTAAGTTCGGCTTCATAATTTTGTAACAATGAGTGTTACAGTAGAGTCTCAATAATGCGAGGTACAGTAGAATTCCATTAGTCCGGCATCCAACAGTCCGGAACGCCCGATGGTCCGGCACCATTCCAGGATTGTTAATGTTATTATATCTTAATAATGATCCCTCGTGAACAATTTGATGGATTATTTGTCGAAACCATTGGAAGTGTATTTTTTATTATTTCAAAGTTAATAGTGCAAATGTATTTGATACAATCCAGTTGTTATGCATTGACTTGCTTAAATATCTCTATCTCTGGAAATATTCAGTCTGGAAGGCTTTGTGCTACACTGAGTGCTGGAAAGCCAACCATATGATAAAAAAAACAGACTCAAAAATTGAATGAATGGGTCACGTTCAAAAACGGATTGGAACATGCCTTCAAAAATTGAAGCGGGCAGAAAGAAAAGAGAAGTTGTAGATGGAAAGACTCTAAATGGTAAAGGAAGACTTACAGATAAAAACATCGATGAACTTCGGCATTATTATGGAATGGCAATAAGAAACAACACGATTGAAAGAGGACTGTGTTATTAAACTAATGATTCCGCTGATCAACCTTTTTACCGCAAAACGCCGTGTTACAGCTGTTTTCACTGTACGCCTTAATCTATATCGTAGTAAGAGGTACCGCCCGATAGTCCGGCATTTTCGGTAATCTGGCACCAGGCCGGTCCCGATCGTGCCGGACTATCGGACTTCTTCTGTAATTGGAGGAAAAGGTACCTCGGATTTTCAATAACTCGGACTACACGGAGCAACACAGAAAATCGTGTGTGAAACATTTAAAAAAGTCGGCAATGATTGAAGCTAAGTTCCTGTACTGTCATTTCTTACAGTGATGTCGCATGGATTAAGGTTACGTTTTGAAAACGTCCTTAATTGACCATTGTTCCTGAATGTTGGATAGTTTCTGTGCAGCAATGTTTGGCACCGTATCTATTAAAACTTCTTCCTTGCACGGATGCGAAGTTAGTGTCTTGGAGGATACAAACTGTATGGCAGTGCGGATAATTTTGCTGATAATTTCTAAATAATGACATTTATTGATATTCACTGAGATATACTCTTATTTTTGCTTGTGGTTAGGTAACGCTTGTCATTGGTATGGGAGAATAGTGATATATAAAGAGCCTTGAGACCATGAAGCCGTAAATCCGACCTAAGCCTAACTGGCTTCTGCCCACAAATAATGGAAAGAAGGAAGAAAGGTCAATACTTCGGTAGTTATTGCAAGAGAAAGTCACTCATAAACGTGTGACTGGAGGACGGCTGTTGCCAGGTATCAGGCCTATTGTATTGATGTTAAAAGATCTGTTTCAATACCTTGGGTGTAATATCTTGCAGTTAAATGTTTACACTATTCGCGGATAACCGTTTGCGAATGCGGGTGCAGATGAAGGTAGTGCGGATGCCGAGCGGATGCGGAGCGGATGCCGAGCGGATGCGGATATTATTTTGTATATGCGTGTAGGTCTCTAGCTATTTATATTCAATTTCCTTTACGTCGCACCGAAACAGATAGGTCTTATGGCGGCGATGGGAGACGAAAGGCCTAGGAGTGGGAAGGAAGCGGCCGTGGCCTTAATTAATGTACAGCCCCAGCATTTGCCTGGTATAAAAATGGTAAACCCCGGAGAGCCATCTTCAAAGCTGCCGACGGTGCGGTTCGAATCCACTACCTCCCTGATGAAAGCTCACAGCTGCAAGCCGCTAACCGCACGACCAACTCGCCTGGTCTATATATCTTCTGTTGGTTCATTAAACATTTCCGTGATTGATGCGTCTGTAAGTTCACACTTTTAATTACTTTTCATACATTCCGTAACTTCGATTTCACTAGCATCTCTACATTCGGGCATACGTGAAATAGATCTGACAAGTTTGGTATGTCATCATTATGGCTGTCATCGGAGTAACTGTCGGCAGACACATGATTCTGCTAACTAATACTCCTCATTCTTTATGGTTATCTATTTGAGGAAATTCGGGAAGTTTTCCTCACTTTCTGTTGCTTCCAGGAGTGAATGTAGCAGGTGCTGCGGTATATTCCTTTTGACTTTCCAAAAAGGCCCTGATCCATAGATTGCATCAAACTTGTCACGTTAGGGGGCAGCAATAAAGCACGAATTCCATCAGATACTAGTTCTTGTTCATCTGGATGTAACCCTGCGTTGTCCAGCAATAAAAGTGCTTTAATAGACAGACATTTCTTTCACAAAAACGGTTTAGTTCCAGTTTAAGGCACGACAACAAACACGCGCGTATCCCAATACAGTGGAGCCACATTTAGAAGACATGGCGGGAATAAAGAGGGAATGAATTGCTGTAGAAAAATCATTTTAAATTTGCGAAAAGAAAAAAATTAACGGAGCCTCGGATTTGCGAGACTCTACTGTATACGGTTAATAACGTGAAGAAATGAATATGCTTTGAAGTGGCAGCACTGATCCTCATCGCAATAACATAACTGGTGACGTCATGGTGAGTGGTACGGGCGTCCGCCATTCTGTGCTAAAATCGAGATTGTTACGACACAGTAAAAATAGAACAGCTCGAGGCTCCGAGGTGCTAGAGTGTTGCCATTGGCAACGTTACATTTGTTCCGTAGAAGTCAACCATACTATCCACCGTTCTTTAAACTTCCCTAATCTCATCACCAGGAGAGTTGAAAATAGTTCTAAATTTTCAAATGTCCAAATTACTTCGATCTAAATGGATCAGAAAACTACCATAAGCGTATTCAGGAGATTGGAGGGAAGTATGAGAAATCCGGAAAACCCAAGAAATCACCCAGAAAGAACCAGCAGTGCAAGTAACTGGATCTACCCGCCCAGCGGGATGTACAGCCCAGAATTTCTACCGTGCTTCTGGAGCCTGTGGGCTGGGAGTCGGCTGAAGATGACGTAGCAGTTGCTGGAAATCTCTCGTAGACCATCTTTGACCACCAGCAGCTCGTGGAGGATGACCAGGCGCGGGTAGAATTGGCGCGTCAGGTGGTCGAATTTGATAGGATCTTGCAGGCTGCCATTATTATTAAATGCGAGGTTACGTAATAATTTTTCTCCAAACAGTGGAAACATAGGTCTGCGTTCACTAAAAGTATGTAATGTCTATGGCAGAACCGCTGCAATTTAGGCTATTTTTAGACAGAAAGTTATAAATGATTCAAACCGTACGTGACTATTGCGCCATACCTCATGTCTACATGAGCATGTATATTTGTCTTATCTTGGCTTCATAGTTGCTCCAAGTCGTTGTGAACTCATTTGAATAACTTACACTTTAACACTACTTCTGTACTCCTTTTCTTTGCGCCGCTAGATGACGTTCGGTGTACCATCTCGTGTCGAAGTTATTTCTCCCTTCGGTTTATGTGCTCTGTTCCTTGCTCAGAACTTCTTTGCTTTGTCTCAATATAGTAACCATATCATATCGCCTTCCTCAGCTATCACCTCAATTGTTACCAAAAGTGTTCAAATCCGATTTTTAATTCTGAATTCATCACATTGACGTGGGTGGAGTAGCAGATTCTGGTATGTTATCGTACGTCCTATGAAATATTGTTACATTTGAATGGATGAAAACCATAACGGTGTAAGTGACATTTTTTTAAAAATGAGTGAAGTGCAGGATGTAACTCCGGTAGGATGTATCCTTTCACCAGCAAAGAGATACAACTGATAGCGGTAATATTCTGCGCTCTAGTGATGGGTGGTATAACTACAAATGGCATGCTTTATATGGGTGGTGACGATGTTTAAATGCCTTTTTCTCTGAATGACCAAAATGCTACTTATACCGTTATGGTTTTCATCCATTCATTTGTAAAACACCAAAATTGTAATATGTAAATATTCTGTACATACTGAAAAATCAATAAATACTTAGCCAAGAGGTCGAAACCCCCTCCCAACTCCCTTAACAGAATGAAACCTATCCCCTCCGACCACAAACCCAATCAATCCTCCAAACCCGCCAAATCTCCTGGCCAGAGAGAAGGCGTTACTTTCTAGGTGGCCCGCCCCTCCCCGAAGGGGAGGGGAATGAAAACATTCCCCTTGGTCCCTTGGTCCTTACCAAATCCATGTTCCACGCAAAATTTTAAGCAGTTCAAGTATATTAAATACTGTAACATGGTTAATT